>NC_090268.1:68613960-68919127 GCF_040414725.1 Anabrus simplex | reverse complement strand
GGAAAGAGACCAGTTGGAAGACCAAGAAGAAGGTGGATGGATCAGATTTGGAAAGACATTAGAGAAGCGGATTGGATGTGGCGGAAGTAATGGTGCAGAAAAGTGGGAGGACAGAAAGGAGTGGGAGGAGGCTTGTTAACCACACCCGGGCAACTGGAGTGGGACATTGATGATGATGATGATGATGGTAATGATGATGATGATGATGATGATGAGTGTATGCTGTATTGTGTTAGCCATTGGCATACCTGATGGAAGGAAGAAAGTGAGTACATATGTATGTTATTTAAAAAAGTGTGTATTCAAAAATATTGTTGTATTTTGTTTATCAATATAGTTCTTCAACTCTTCAATTTGGAAGAAGTAAGTATTCTTACATAAGATGAAAAGTGTGAATGTAAGTTTTTTTGAAATGAAAAATTGTCTTCCAGTCCGCACATTTAGAATTTTTGTTTTATACAGTAGAGGCCTGCAATCTTAGCCTAATGAGGACTTGAGAGGATGTTTATCTAGTTTCCAAAATGTCAAGTTTTACGGAACAAGGGGTGGATTATTCGCAAGCCCATCTGGTGGGGGATTTTTAAGGCTGGATACCGTTCCTGATGCCAAGTGATTTTTCAGATGAAAATTCTAACCTGGGATCAACCAGGAATCAAAATTACGCCATCCAGGTGGAAAGGCAGCAGATAAACCAATTTTCTGATCATAATCTTTTATTTTTGGACTGCACAAACACCCAGTCCTCAAGCCAGGGTTAAAATCACCAACCCAGACCTCTGAACCGAAGGTGACTATGCTGGCCATTCAGCCAAGGAGTACCCCTAGGGGCTCATAACTTGGGAGCATGAGTTGGTAACCACGGGCCTCTTAGCTTAGTTCTGGCATTTCTTCCACTTGCTTGTGCCAGGCTCCATACTTTTATCTGTCCTGTCCAACCTACTTTTGGTCAACTCTTGCTCTTTTTTAACCCCGACGGTATTAGAGCATTCAAGGCCTAGGGAGTCTTTCATTTTCATGCCCTCGGTGGCCTTGCCTTTTTTCATTTTTTTCTTCATTTTTCAAAGTGACGGATCCCTTCTTTTTTTTTATCTCTCTCTCTGTCTCTCACTCTACTCTCCCATGGGTGGGGGATGCAGACAACACACCCATGGTATCCTCTGCCTGTTGTAAGAAGCAACTAAAAGGGGCGACCAAGGGATGATTGAATTAGAACCATGAAACTACTTGTGATTAGTAGCATCACATGGGGAATACCATGGGTCACTTATACTTGTGAGTAGTACCACTATATTAGGTACACAATAGGTTTGTGATTAGTAGCAGCAGAGAGTGATACACTGTGAGTTTACAGTACCTGTGATAAGTACCACAATATGCAGGACAGCATGGGCTTATGTTGTCCGTGATTAGTACCATAATGTCTTAAACACCACGGGTCTAGGGGTTGCCTGTGATTAGTACCACTATATGAACGAAACCATTGGTTTGCGTTACCTGTGCAACGTACAATACTTGTGAGTAGTACCATAATGTGCGGAAAACTTTGAGTCTACGCTACTTTTGATTAGTACCAAACCATGAGAAATACCATGGTTCTACTTTACAAGCAATAATAATCCCTGCGGGTGGGGGATGCACATGTACAATACACCCGCAGTAGCCCCTGCCTGTCGTAAGAGGCGACTAAATGGGGCCCAAGGGGCTCTCAACTTGGGAGTGGATTGGCGACCACGGGGCCTTTAGCTGAGTCCTGGCATTGCTTCCACTTACTTGTACCAGGCTACTCACTTTCGTCTATCCTGTCTGACCTCCCTTGGTCAACTCTTGTTCTTTTCCGAACCCGACGGTATTAGAGCATTCGAGGCCTAGGGAGTCTTTCATTTTCACGCCCTTTGTGGTCCTTGCCTTTCTTCGTCGGTTACTTCATTTTTCGAAGTGATGGATCCCTTCTTTCTTCTTCTTTTTTCTCTCTCTCTCTACCCCCTGTTGTTCGGGGACGCAGATGGAAAATACACCCACGGTATCCCCTTCCTGTCGTGAGAGGCAACTAAAAGGGGGACCAAGGGATGAGTGGCTTAGAACCACGAAACTACTTTTGATTAGTATAATCACGCGGGGAACACCAAGGGTTGCCTTTACTTGCGGGGAGTACCACTATATTAGGTACATAATTGGTTTGTGCTTAGTAGCAGCAGAGAGGGGGTCACTGTGGGTTTCCAGTACCCGTGATTCATACCCATGTGAGAAACACCATGGGTCTGGGCGTTGCCTGTGATTAGTACTCACTATGTGAGGAACACCACGGAAATACCGGCACCCGTGATTAGTACACCTAGGTGAGGAACCCCATCGGTTTGCATTGGCAATGAGTGGCGCCATTGTGTAAGAAACGTCTTAAGTCTGCATTACCTGTACAACGTTCAATACTTATGAATAGTACCCCAACATGACAAATACCATGGTTCTACTTTACTAGCGATAGATACCATTCTGAGGGGCCTTTGACATGGATTTTGGACCCCTTTAGGCATTAAGCATCCTCAGTTCAGGATTGCACTTTAGAAGTGGTCCCTTGGTCAGTAATACTATTATTTATGATAGTTTTTGAGTTGGATCCACTGATTGTTTTAAATTCATATCCATCCATTCATTTTTCATGACATCTTTTATTTTGGTCAGTGGATGACTTTGAACTTTTAATTTTTATTTCATTTCATACCATTAGGGGACGATGACCTTGATGTTAGGCCACTTTAAACAACAAGCATCATCATCATTTACAAGCAATAAGTACCATTTTGAGAGGCCAATGACCTGAATTTTGGGCCCCTTTAGACAACAAGTTTCATTGATTCAGAATTGTGTTTTCGAAGCAATCCCTTCGTCAGTCATACTATTTTTAAGATAGTTTCTGGGAAGGTGGGGCATTGCCAGTTGGGTCCACTCATTGTTGTAAGTTCATAATCACTGTCCATCGTCATGTTTTTAAATTCCAGTCAGTGGATCGATTTTGGAATGATTTTAAATTTCATTAGTGTGAGTTGGGTCTGTTGATTATTAAATTCATTTTCATGAATTCATTCATCATAAACACGTTTTGAGTTTTGGTCTATGGATGAATTTTGGACTTTTAAATTGTCATTATATTTCGCCTCATTTTGTACCATTACTGGTTGATAACCTTGATGCTGGGCCGCTTTAAACAAGCATCATCATCATCATCAGCCAAGGAGCCAGACATGGTTCGATGAATCATATTATGTTCGGAGGTAAGGTTGCTAGGTTGTACTCTTTTCCCGTATTCTTATGTGTTTTAACTGTTAATTAAGCCTTACTTTTTTGTTTCCCCACACAACATTTTCTTCCATTTTTTAATATTTGGAGCTGGCTTATCATAGATCCCAACACAATACTGCCCCTTAATATGCATATAACAAAAATGCACATTAATTTGATTATATTTGTTATTATTACCGTTCGGAAATAGATTTTACTGTAGTCTATGTTCAGGTTGGTATTTCTGGAGGTCACTCAATCACACAATCGATAGTGTTCTCGATATGCTTCATTTCCGATTAACTGTTTTCATTTTCACGCCCGTCGTGCCCCTTGTCTTTCTTCGTCCGTTGCTTCATTTTTCGAAGTGACGGATCCCTACTTCCTTCTTCTTTTTTCTCTTTGTCTAGCCCCTGTGGGTGGGGGACGCAGTGAAGAATTCACCCACTGTAATCTCTGCCTGTCGTAAGAGACGACTAAAAGGGGCGACCAAGGGATGATCAAATTACAACCATGAAACTACTTGTGATCAGTACCACCATGTGGGGAACACCATGGGTCGCTTTTACTTCCGCATAGTACCACTATGTTGGGTACCAAATGGGTTTGTGATTAGTAGCAAATGAAGGCTCGACAGCTTTTACAGTACCTGTGATTAGTAGCACTATATGAGCGACACCGTGGGATGAAGGAACTCATGGTTCTGGCTTGCCTATGATTAGTACCCACTATATGAGGAACACCACAGGATAGTACGAGTCCCTGTGGTTACTACACTTAGGTGATGAACATCAAAGTACTGCGTTGCCTGTCAATGGCACCGCAATGTGCAAAACAGAGTAGGTCTGTAATACATGTGTAAATTTCATTACCTGTGAGTAGTACCATAATATGTGGAATACTGCGAGCCTACGCTACTCTTGATTAGTACCGCAACATGACAAATACCGTACCATGGTTCTACTTTTCTAGCGATTATTGGACCCGTTTCGACAACAAGCATGTTCGATTCAGCACCGTGCCACAGAAGCAGTCGCTTGGTCTGTAATAATATTGTTTGTGCCAGCTTCTGTGCATGTGATGCATTGTGAGTCAGATCCCCTGATCGTTTTAAATTCATATTCATCCATTCATTCATTCTTCGTCCTCGCACTTTGAATTCTGGTCAGTGGAGGATTTGGGATTTTTAAGTTTTCATCTCATTTCATTTCATTTCGGACCATTAGGGGCTGATGACCTCGATGTTAGGCCTCTTTAAACAACAAACATCAAACAATCAGGACCACTATGTTAGGTACCAAATAGGTTTATGATTTGTAGCAAGCAGGAGCACTGTGCGGTCAGCCCCTACTTAAGAGTGCACGGTCAGCTTTTACAGTACCTGTGATTAGTACCACTATATGAGCGACTATGATTAGTACCCACTACATGAGAAACACCATGGGATATTACGGGTCCCTGTGGTGAGTACACTAACGTGATGAACACCATAGGTTTACATAGCCTGTAAATTGTGCTGCAATGTGCAAAAGACCATAGGTCTGCACTATATGTTAGTTGTTAGTTGTACCATAATGTGTGGAATACCGTGAGTCTACGCTACATTTGATTAGTACTGCACCATGACAAATACCATGATTCTACTTTCCTAGCCATGAGTACCATTATGAGGGAATGATGACTTGGATTTTGGACCCCTTTAGATTGCAAGCATCATGGATTCAGAATTGTGCTTTAATGATGATGATGATGCTTGTTGTTTAAAGGGGCCTAACATCAAGGTCATCGGCCCCTAATGGTACGAAATGAAACGACAAAGTAAAAGTTCAAAATCATCCACCGACCAAAATAAAAAATGTCATGAAGAACGAATGAATGAACATGAATTTAAAACAATCAGTGGATCCTTCTCAAAAAACTACCATAGTTAATAGTATTACTGACCAAGGGACCACTTCCAAAGCACAATCCTGAATCAAGGATGCTTGGTGTCTAAATGGGTCCAAAATACAGATCAAAGGCCCCTCAGAATGATACTTATCACTTGTAATGTAGAACCATGGTATCCGCCCTGTTGCGGTACTAATCAAAAGTAGCAGAGACTTGCGGTATTCCACGCATTATGGTACTACTCAGAGGTTATGAAATTTGACGTATAATACAGACCTATGTTTTTCTCACTTTGCGGCGCCATCTACAGGCAAATTCACAATGAAGTATTTATTTATTTTCCACCTAGTCGATACAATGATTGCCTAAGGCAATTTTTATTGGTCAAAAGTGGTACATGTTTCGTATATTATCAACATCTTCAGCCACATAACACAGTTTAGATGAAAAATATAAAATTGACAAAGTAATGCTTTAGAGGAAGTGTCCTTGAATTGAATTTCAAGGACACTTCCTCTAAAGCATTACTTTGTCAATTTTATATTTTTCATCTAAACTGTGTTATGTGGCTGAAGATGTTGATAATATACGAAACATGTACCACTTTTGACCAATAAAAATTGCCTTAGGCAATCATTGTATCGACTAGGTGGAAAATAAATAAATACTTCATTGTGAATCTATTGAAGTGCGATACGGACCATGAAGCCGATTTTATGTAATCTACAGGCAACGCAAACCTATGGTGTTCATCACATAAGAGTACTAACCACAGAGACCTTCCCCTATTCCGTGGTGTACCTCATGTAGTGGGTACTAATCACAGGCAAGGCAGAACCACGGTAGCTATCATCCCATGGTCCCATTCATATAGTGGTACTAATCACAGGTACTGCAAAAGCCGACCGCGTGGTGTTCCGGTGTGCTACTAATCATAAACCTATTTCGTACCTAATATAGTGGTACAACGCACAAGTAAAAGCGACTCTTGGTGTTCTCCGCGTGGTGGTACTAATCACATGTAGTTTCATGGTTCGAATACAATCATCCCTTGGTCGCCCCTTTTAGTCGCCTCTCACTACAGGTAAGGGATACCATGGGTGTATTATTCGTCTACCTCCCCCACCCACCGGGGGGTGTGCATAAGGTATGTAAGAGGTATTCAATTCCTTCAAGTCCGCTGGCAAGCCGGTTAGGCCCCCCCATCTGCACCTGGGACGCGCCACGTGGGAGTATCACCTCTCCCCCTGCTACGTCTGCGTAGCAGGTTCGTGGGGATTGTGCTTTAGAAGCAGTCCCTTGGTCAGTAATCCTATTGCTTTACGTCAGTTTCTGTGAGTGTGAGGCATTGTGGGTCAGATCCACTGATTGTTTTAAATTCATACCCATCCATTCATTCTTCGTCCTCATGTTTTGAATTCTGGTCAGTGGAAGATTTTGGACTTTTGTCATTTAATTTTGTCTCATGCCTTACCCGCTGGCGTAGTAGGAGGAGACGTGATACTCCCCATGTGGTGCGACCCAGGTGGCAGATGGGGGGAGGCCTAACCGGCTTGCCGGCGGACTTGAAGGAATTGAATACCTCTTACGTACCAAACGCACACCCCCTGTGGGTGGGGGAGGCAGATGAAGAATTCACCCATAGTATATCGTGCCTGTCGTAAGAGGCGACTAAAAGGGGCGACCAAGAGATGATCCAATTAGAACCATGAAACTACTTGTAATTAGTACCATCATGCAGGGAACCCCATGGGTCGGATTTACTTGCGCGTAGTACCACTATGTTAGGTAAGCAATAGGTTTGTGATTAGTAGCGACAGTGTGTGAATCAGGATGTGCGTCCTACAGTACCTGTGATTCGTATCCCTATATGAGCGACACCATGGGATGAGCGACACCATGATTCTGCCTTGCCTATGCTCAGTTCCCACTGTGTGAGAAATTTCACGGGATAGTATGAGTCCCTGTGGTTAGTCCACTTATGTGAGGAACATCATAGGTTTGAGTTGCCTTTATAGGTTTGTGTTGCTTGCAAATAGCGCCGCAATGTGAAGAAACAACATATGTCTGTGTTACACATGCACATTACACTACCTGTGACTAGTACCATGTTATGTGGAATACCGCGAGTCTCCGGCACTTTTGATTAGTACCGCAACATTACACATAGCATGGTTCTACTTTCCTAGCCATAAATACCATTATGAGGGGCTGTTGACCTGGATTTTGGAACCATTTTGACTATAAGCATAATCAGTTCAGCATCGTGCTATAGAAGCAGTCCCTAGGTCAGTAATACTATTGTTTTGTTACATCTTCTGTGCACGTGAGGCACTGTGGGTCGGATCTACTGATTGTTCATGATTCATTCTTCGTACTCGCGTTTTGAATTCTGGTCAGTGGAGGATTTTGGACTTTTAAGTTGTCATATCATTTCCTCTTCTTTCGTACCATTAGGGGCCGATGACCTAGATGTTAGGCCCCTTTAAACAACAAACATCAATCATCATCAATCATTTCTTACCATTAGGGGTTGTAGATGTTGAAACACCTTAGTGATGATAGTCTACTCTGTCTCCTTCGTGTGTTCAACCGTATCTGGATGGAGGGTGATTTTCCGTCTCAGTGGCGAGAGGGCATAGTCATTCCTGTCCTCAAGCCTGATAAGGATCCTAAGTATGCAGGAAGCTACAGACCGATTTGTCTTACAAACTGCCTGTGTAAGCTATTTGAGAGGATGGTAAATCGCCGACTCGTGTGGTGGCTGGAGAAACAAGGACTCTTGTCCGAGTACCAATGTGGTTTTCGAGCCGCTCGATCCACCACTGACCACTTGGTACACCTGGAGAGCTCTATCCAGGATGCGTTTCTCCGCAAACAGCACTTGGTAGTTGTTTTCTTTGACTTTGAGAAGGCCTACGACACCACATGGCAATATGGTATCCTTTCAGTCCTGCATCAATGGAGATTCCGAGGTCACTTGCCGGTATTTATTGCGAAGTTTTTGTCTCTCTGTTTGCGATTGCCATAAACGGTATTGTTTCTGCTGCTGGTCCAGCAGTAATACCGTTCCTATATGTGGATGACTTCACTCTGCACTATAGCTCGTGCAGTATGGCAGTCGCAGAGCGACAGTTACAACAGGCTATTAGGAGGGTTGAGCAGTGGACCTTAAAACATGGCTTTCGGTTTTCTGCCACAAAGACCTCTGTTGTCCACTTTTGTCGTCAACGTACTCTTCACCCTCATCCCGAGCTCTATTTAGGAAATGTCATTCTGCCAGTTGTTAACACTTACCAATTTCTTGGGCTCCTTTTCGATAGTAAATTATCGTGGGTGCCACATGTGCGGTAGATGAAAGTGCAATGTGCTAAGAAGCTTAATATCAAGAAGTTTCTTAGCAGTACTTCCTGGGGGGCTGACCGCACGGTGCTCCTACGATTCTATAGGGCACATATTTTATCTCGGCTAGACTACGGCAGTGCAGCATATGGCTCAGCAAGACCAAGCGTTCTTGCGAAGCTAAACAGCATTCACCACAGCGGGGTTCGGTTTGCGACGGGAGCCTTTTGTACAAGCCCCATAGCCAGCCTGCTCGCTGAGTCTGGTGTGCAGCCTTTATACCTGAGGCGCCAGCAACTACTTCTTACCTATGCTGCTAATTTGCGACAGATGCCACTTCATCCGAGCTATCCTAGCGTTTTCAACAATGGCTACCGTTTGCTGTACGCCGCTCATCCCCGAGCAACGCGGCCGGTTGGAATACGTTTAGATAGCAGTTACAGATTGTTTGACATACCTTCGGTTCCTTGCCTTGTCAGACAACCAAGTGGGGTACCTCCGTGGGTAGTACGACGACCTGAAATAATCCTATACCTACACACTGGCCCGAAGGAGAACACGGACCCTTCGATTTTTTCGGAGGATCTTCCTGTCCGTTGTTGTTGATGATGATGATGATGATGATGATGATGATGATGATGATGATGCTTGTTGTTTTAAGGGGCCTAACATCGAGGTCATCGGCCCCTAATGGTACAAAATGAAATAACAAAAAGTTCAAGAAATCCACTGGACAAAATAAATAAAAATGTCATGAAAAATGAATGGATGGACATGAACCCAAAAAATAACAAAAAAAAAAACAAGAAACAAACAAAATAACAGTGGATCCGACTCAAAAACAGTCATAAATAATAGTATTACTGACCAAGGGACCATTTATAAAGCATAGTCCTGAATCGATAATGCTTGATGTCTGAAGGGGTCCAAAAACCCGGTCTACGGCCCCTCAGTATGGTACAAGTCGTGAGAAGTAGAACCATGATATTTCTCGAGCTACGGTACTAATCAAAGGTAGCGTAAACTCACGGTGTTCCAAGCAGTAAGGCACTACTCACAAGTATTGTACGTCGTAAAGGTAACGCAGACCTATGGTGTTTCTCACACAATGGCGCCACTCATAGCCAACGCAAACCGATGAGGTTCCTCACCTAGGTGTACTAAGCACGAGCGCCGGCATTCCCGTGGTGTTCCTCACATAGTGGATACTAATCACTGGCAACGCAGACCCACGGTGTCGCTCATATAGTGGTACAACTCACAGGCTACGCCCAGACGCGTGGTGTCGCTCACACAGGTACAACTCACAGGCAACTCCCAGACCTGTGGTGTTGCACACACGGGCACGACTCACGGGTACTGGAAACCCACACTGAACCCCCCTCGAATGCTACGAATCACAAAAATATTGTGTACCTAACAGAGTGGTACTACTCGCAAGTAAAAGCGACCGATGGTGTTCCGCGCGTGATGGTACTAATCAAAAGTAGTTTCATGGTTCTAATCCAAGCATCCCTTGGTCGCCCCTTTTTGTCGCCTCTCACGACAGGCAGGGGATACCGTGGGTGTATTATTCGTCAGCCTCCCCCACCCACAGGGGGTGTGTGTTTGGTCCGCGAGAGGTATTTTATTTCCCTCAAGTCTGCCGGCAAGCCAGTTAGGACCCCCCTATCCGCCACCTGGGACGTGCCACGTGGGAGTATCACCTCTCCCCCTGCTATGCTTGCGTAGAAGGTTCGTGGCCTGTCCGTTGTTGGCCGCTATCCAGGTTCAGTCGTCGTCTACACGGGTGGTTCAAGGACGGACACGAATATGGGCCTTGCGTTCGTTGTCGACAATAATAGGTTTCTTTTTACGGTCTCCCGGAAACCTGTAGTGTGTACATAGCAGAGCTCTATGCTATCTGTAGAGCTTTGCGGTACGCACTGTACAATGAACGCCGACACTTTCTTGTGTGTACTGACTCCTTGAGTTCATTCCAGTCTATTGATACCTGTTTTCCTCGGCACCCTGTGGTGCAGCGGATCCAGGACCTGCTGGCCGGGTGTTCGGATGCCGGCACCAGAATTACGTTTCTGTGGCTCCCAAGCCACATGGGCATCGAGGGAAACGAGTTAGCAGATCAGGCTGCCAAGGAGGCAGTTACACTGCCCCCGTTGCCTTTCATGGTTCCAGCAAGTGATATTCGCTCTCAGCTGAGACATCTGGTCATGTCTGATTGGGAGATGGACTGACAGGCTATTTCCACTTCCCAATAAGCTGAGAGCGAAAAAAGGAACAACGAAGGTATGGAGGACAATCCTTCAGGCTTCGCGAAGGGAAGCCTTGGTATTATGTCGTCTTCGGATCGGCCATGGTATCGTAACGCACTCGCATCTTTTGAAAGGAGAACCCCCTCCGGTGTGTACCTGCGGCGACCATCTTACCGTGGTACACATCCTTACGGAGTGTATGGACCTGGTCGATCTTCGCCGTAGTCTTAACCTTCCGGGTACCATCTCCCTTATCTCGCGCGATGACGAACAGTCAGCCGACCTCATCATCCGCTTTATGAGGGATAGTGGTCAGTTTTATCGTGTCTAGTGATATCCTTTGTCTTCGTGTATTTGTTTCAATTGCGCTTTTATCCCATTGACTTCATTTTAGTTTGCGTTGCATATTTTAATGTGTTATTTTAACATCTAATGTAAATGAAGTATATATATGCTCCACCAGGCAATGCCTTATTCCTCTTCTCCCTGTATTTTCTCTTATTAGAATGTAAGGCATTGCGAATTAGATCCACTGCTGTTTTAATCTCATACTCATTTTTCATCACCATATTTTTTAACTCTTGTGAGTGGATACGTTTTAAAAATTTTAAATATCATGTATCATGTCGTCCATCACGTTCCATTAGGGGCCGATGACCTTTGATGTTAGGCCGCTTAAAACAACAAGCATCATCATCATCAATCTTTCCTTTGATAAGTATAAAATATGTGTTGACATTTTCTTTCCAGTACGAAATCCACCACCTGTGTGTCTTGGATGGCCTTTTTTGAAGTCATTGGCTGCAGCCTGTGTACATTTGTATGATATTCAAAGAAGAGGAGGTCATCTTCATGCTTGTGTGGCTGTGGAGGCCAGGATGAAGGGAATTGTTGTATTCAAGCATGAAATTGGTTGTTTTGACCTAGTAGGTCTTCCTGAGCCTATCAGCAATGACCTTTATGACAATGCTCAAAAGATATATGCCTCTGTCATAATGGTCTAGAATTAAGTCTGAATTCATTAACACAAAGTATTTGCTGGGATCAATCATGAGGTGTGCTGTGCAGACTCTGTACTACTTTTATTGTTTATTCTCTGCTGTGTTTAGATGTAACATCTTTTCATTTCTGTTGACTGATCCCTGTTAGCATTTATAGATTTTATTTTGGAAAATATGAATAAATGAGTAGAAAGTACTACTTGCACACCTTTTAGTGATCGATTTTTGTCCGGGGTTGAGGAGTAAGGAGAGAGCTCTCCCAGTTATGGTAATACTGCCAACTTAATGGAAATGAAATCTGAATTGAATTGATGATAATGATCGATCCATATGAATTTTCTAAACCTTTATTATCTTAAGCCAACAACTTTATCACACACACATTATATAATATTATATAACATTTGTCGATGCAAATATTGTTTCTGGCATGAATTCTGTAGTTTGGCTTTGCTGTGTAGACAACTTCAGTACCAGTTCGTAAATAGTACGCCAGATGTCTCACGGCGATGCATAATCGATTCAAAGTTTGTGTTCAAAGGTTGCCAATATGAATCTCGAAGTTTGCCTAGGTTTAACGATACAACACGAGGGGCCATCTATCACTAAAAGGTGTGCGAGTAGTAATTTACCATGGCATGAACATTCCAGCAATACACGTGAAAGAAGGACATTTCAAAAGAAGAAAATAATGTCAAATCTTCATCAGTTTCATCAGGAGACTAGAGTGATATAGAATCTGTTTCCAGGCTTCCTGTTAAGCAATGTGTATGTCCTCGCTTTGGCAAATAACTTGGTGGTCTAAAACCATGTTGTTCCATTTACTTCATTTTACAGTAGAAGCAATCAGTAGCGGCGATTGGGAGTTAGAAGTGGGGGGTTGGGTGGGATGGGGCACAAAAATATATAGACACCAAAATGTACCCGGGTTTAAGGGCTGGAGCAGAGAAGGGGAGCGAGGTGTATGGAATAAAAATTTTTAAAAATCATAGCCTTTATAATACTCTCTGGGCGAATTTTGATAGAGACATAAAGGTTGGATCTACAACGATGCTGCACTGTATGAATCGGTTATCCGCAACGACATTGTATTTCCGCTAAGTATTTGTCTTAATAATTAAAGAGATTAAGGGAAGGAATTAGCGGAAACAACAATGGGGATTATACAAACTGCTTTTTTTATAATTTTTAGTTTCAGCTGATTTTTTAAAATAACCCTTAATTTCTTCAGTCTGTAGAAACATTAAAAATAGTCAGGTGGCTAAAATTGAATTTGAATATTTTTTTTTAAATCTCCACAAAGTGGAGGGGTGAACACCCCCCCCCCCCCCCCCACCTAATCACCATTACTGGAAGGAATTTAATTTTAGGGCAGTCAGTTTATACCTGATTAATTACCCTAGGCTGACATTGTGATTTTGTTACCGTAGATTCCTATGTAATTATAATGTATTAATGAACACACCATTCAAAATATTGGAAATTAGTAGGTGACAGGGATGTGGTTGTGATGGACATAGGACAAAATGGCTAACAGAAATAGATTTTTAATATTACCATTGATGCTTTCACAGCCTGTACTTAATAGACAAGATAAGCCTCTATCATGTCTAGAAATAAATTTATTTGAGAGATGAAGAACATAGAACATTATGATTCATATTAGTTATATTCATTTTAACAAATAATTGTAATACACTGTCATTTTCACTTTTTTTTCTGACATCATTGAACAGGTTTCACTTCAGGAAACAGTTCCATACCTCTTTGTCTGATATTGAGAAATACTTGTAAAGTGACTTTATGTTCTTCATGTCTTTTTGTTTTTTTTATTTTTTGCATTAACTTTACAGCTTGTAGTGCTAATTACTTTTGGATTGAATTAGACTTGGTCCTAACTGTGCACCAGTATGTTCACTTCCTTAAAATCACTATCTCAAAATGGGCATTTGTATTTCACTAAAGTACTGTACTAACAATTTTTTATATTGTATAGGCTTTAATTTTGAGTATGGCACTTTGTTTAGATTTGATTTAAGAGCAACTGATTTAAAATAAAATCGTTTGTTACAATTTGGCTAACTTTGAATTTCTTATTTGACCTACAGTTTTATAGCTGCACACATTGAATTAACATCTTGAACAGCACTATGATGAAGTTCTTGGTATTTATGTTCTATAATGTTTACGTTATAGTTCTAACGCTCCAAACAATTAAGGCAATAAGTATGTGAACCCATTTGGGTGGGGGACGCAGATGAAGAATACACCCATAGTCCACGAACCTACTACACTGGCGTAGCAGGGGAAAGGTGATACTCCCACGTTGCACGTACCAGGGTGCGGATAGGGGGGGTACTAACTGGCTTGCCGGAGGACTTGAGGGAAATAAAATACCCCTCGCGGACCAAACACACAATCCCCTGTGGGTGGAGGACGCAGACGAAGAATACACCCACGGTATCCCCTGCCTGTCGTAACAGGCGACTAAAAGGGGCGACCAAGGGATGATTGTCTTGGGACCATGAAACTACTTGTGATTAGTACCACCACGCAGAGAAGACCATGGGTCGCATTTAGTTGCGTGCAGTACCACCATATTAGGTACCAAATAGGTTTGTGATTAGTAGCACACAGGAGCACCGTGTGGTCGGCTTTTGCAGTACCTGTGATTAGCACCACCATATAAGCGGGACCATGGGATGATAGCTACCATGGTCCTGCCTTGCCTATGATTAGTACCCACTATATGAGGAACACTATGGGATAGTGCAGGTCTCTGTGGTTAGTACTCTTATGTGATGAACACCATAGGCTTGCGTTGCCTGTAAATGGTGCTGCAATGTGAGAAAAACCATAGGTTTTTATAATATGTCCAATTTCATAACCTGTGAGTAGTACCATAATGTGTGGAATACCACGAGTCCCTGCTACTTTTGATTAGTACCACAATATGACAAATACCATGGTACTACATTCCTAGCGATAAATACCATTATGAGGGGCTGATGACCTGGATTTTGGACCCGTTTCAACTATACACGCAATCGATTCAGCATCGTACTATAGAAGCAGTCCCTTGGTCGGTAATACGATTATTTTGTGCCAGCTTCTGTGTACGTGAGGCACTGTGGGTCGGATCCACTGATCATTATAAATTCATCTCCGTCCATCCATTCATTCTTCATCCTCGTGCTTTGAATTCTGGTCAGTAGAGGAATTTGGAATTTTAAGTTGTAATTTCATTTCGTCTCATTTCGTACCATTAGGGGCCGATGACCTCGATGTTAGGCTCCTTTAAACAACAAACATCATCATCATCCATCTGCATGATAGCACAGTCTCTCCCAGGTTCCTCATTTTCAACCGGAACACCTTCCCAGAAGATCGCTGCGCCCAAGGCGGCAATTGCTCCTGTGAGCAACGCCGCAAAGAGAACGAGCTCGAAGGCGGGTCCATCCCGGCCTTCGACCACCACGAAGCGTGTGCCGGCTAAGAAACCTACGTCGGCACAGAAGGGGAAGAAGAAGTGTATTTCTTCCACGAGGTCGGCGAAAGCCGCTCCTAAGCCGGCGGAGGCTGCATCGTCGACCGGGGCTGGGAAATTTTCTCCCAGCCCGTCTAAACATGAATCGATGACGAGGAAGAAGACCTCTCTTACCAGGCGTTCTTCCACTTCTCTTACAAGTGGGGCCTCACGCCCTCAACATGGAGGGCCTGATTCTGCACCAGCAGGCCTTCCTGCAGGAAAACCTGCGCGCTCCCCTCGTAGGAAGAAACACCGCCCACGGACTACGTCGAAGAAATTCAAGTCATGCATCACCTCGTCTGGTGAAGGGGTGATGCACATGGAGCATTTATCTCCATCTTCGGATGGGGATGTGAGTGTAGATTAGGTTAGGTATCATAACGCTGCTCCCAATTTAAACTTTCAGAAGTCCACACCAACAATATGGCACTGTTACAATGAAATTGTAACGGTTATGATACGCATCTTTCTGAGCTGCGCCAGCTCATTAGCGAGTGTCAGGCGAGTATAGTCTGTATTCAGGAAACAAATTTCGGACCAGATCATCATACGGTCTTGAAAAATTTTCGACTATACTCGACAGAATGACATTATGCTCAACGGGCTTCTGGTGGCGTTGGCTTTTTGTCCGTTCTGAAACCTACAGCGAGGAGGTTCCAATAAGAACCCCGCTGGAGGCTGTAGCTGTTCGCGTTCCACTGCTTGTCATAACAACAGTGTGTAATGTTTATTTTCCACCAGGCAAGCCACTTAATGTCAATGATGTCACTGATCTTCTAGTCAGCTTCCACCTCCCTTCCTCTTGTTGGCTGATTTTAACACCCATCATCCCATCTGGGGCTCTGAGACGCCTTGCCCCCGAGGAAGAGAGCTGGAAACATTAGTAACAGAGCTGGATTTATGTATTTTGAACAGAGGGGAACCAACTTACTTTCGTGTACTTTACGGCACATATTCTCGCATAGACGTATGTCTATGCAACCGAACGTTGGTTTCGCTGTTTCGGTGGAACACACACGACGATCTTTGTGACAGTGACAATTTTCCCATCGCCCTTACTTTGATGAAACAAAAATCCGTCGAGGCTTTTCCTCGATGGATTCTTAATCATGCTGATTGGCCAAAGTACACATCCCTAGCTGTCTTTAACACCGATACCACGTGGACCGTAGACGGCGAAGTAACTTACATAACGCAAGTTATCCTTGCTTCTGCTGAGAAGTCCATTCCTTCCTTCTCAGAACCTCCTCGCTGAAAACTCATTCCTTGCTGGAACGAAGAAATAGCAGCAGCTATCAGAGAACGTTGTCGCGCTCACAAACGTTACCATAGACAGCCTACTGTGGCCAACTTGGTAACATTTAAACAACTCCGCGCTAAGGCGCGTGTCCTTATTCGCCAAAGTAACAAGGCATCATTGGAGAGATGTGTGTCGTTTAAAACGTCACATACTTCTTCATCTCAAGTGTGGACTAAGCTTCGACGTATTTCGGGTATCCAAGGATCATCTTCGTTACCGAGAATCTCCATTGCAAGCAATATCGTCACTGACACACTCTCGATTGCTAACCACCTAGCTAGTCATTTCCCAGATATATCTGGCTCCGGGAAATACCATCGTGATTTCCTCGCTCTGAAGCGGGAGGCAGAACGCAATCACCTTAGTTTTGCCACTCAAGCTTCAGAGGACTATAACGTGGCCTTTACGGAGTGGGAACTCCGCAACGCCTTAGCATTTTGCAAAGACACGTCTCCTGGACCAGACAACATCCATAACCAGATGTTGCCACACCTTCGTGAGAACAGTCTTCTATATCTCCCTCGTGTGTTCAACCGAATCTGGATTGAGGGTGATTTTCCGTCCCAGTGGCGAGAGGGCATAGTCATTTCTGTCCTCAAACCTGACAAAGATCCTAAATATGCAGGAAGTTACAGACCGATTTGTCTTACAAACTGCCTGTGTAAGCTATTTGAGAGGATGGTGAATCGCCGACTTGTGTGGTGTCTGGAGAAACAAGGACTTTTGTCCGAGTACCAGTGTGGTTTTCGAGCCGCTCGTTCGACCACTGACCACCTGGTACGCCTGAAGAGCTCTATCCAGGATGCGCTTCTCCGCAAACAGCATTTGGTAGGTATTTTCTTTGAGTTAGTGAAGGCATACGACACTACATGGCGACATGATATCCTCTCAGTCCTGCATCAATGGAGATTCCAAGGTTACTTGCGGTATTTATTGCGAATTTTTTGTCCCTCCGTCTATTCCGTGTCCGAGTAGGGTGCACACATTCGCAATACCACGTTCAAGAATATGGAATCCCACAGGTATCGGTTCTTAGTGTCACTCTGTTCGCGATTGCCATAAACGGTATTTTCGCTGCTGCTGGTTCAGTAATAATACCATCGCTATATGTGGACGATTTTGTTCTGCACTATAGCTCGCGTAATATGGCAGTCGCAGAGTGACAATTACAGCAAGCTATTAGGAGAGTGGAACAGTGGGCCTTAGAACATGGCTTTCGGTTTTTCACCGCGAAGTCCTCTGTTGGCCGCTTTTGTCGGTTCCGTTCTCTTCATCCACAACCTGAGCTTTATTTAGGAAATCTCGTTCTTCCAGTTGTTGACACTTACAGATTGCTTGGGCTACTTTTCGCTAACAAATTACTGTGGGAGCCACACGTGCGGCAGTTAAAAGTGCAATGCACTAAGAAGTTAAATATCATGAAGTTTCTTAGCAGCACTACTTGGGGTGCTGACCGCACGGTGCTCCTACGATTCTATAGGGCACATATTTTATCCCGGTTAGATTACGGCAGTGCAGCATATGACTCAGCAAGACCCAGCGTTCTTGCGAAGCTGAACAGCATCCAGCACAGAGGGGTTAGGTTGGCGACGGGAGCTTTTCGTACAAGCCCAATTGCCAGCCTGCTCGCTGAGTCTGGTTTGCCGACTTTGCACCTGCGGCGCCAGCAGCTCCTACTTTTGTATGCTGCAAATTTGCGACAGATGCCACTTCATCCAAGCTATCCTTGCGTGTTCAAAAATGCCAACCGTTTGCTGTTCGTTTCTAGTCCTCGAGCAACGCGGCCGGTTGGAATAAACTTGAATAGCAGTTCCAGGTTGTTTTACGTACCTCCGGTTTTTTGCCTTGTCCACGAACCTACTACGCTGGCGTAGCCGGGAGAGAGGTGATACTCCCACGTGGCGCGTCTCAGGGGACGGATAGGGGCGCCCTAACCGGCTTGGCGGCGGACTTGTGGGAAATAAAGTACCTCTCGCGGACCAAACACACAACCCCCTGTGGGCGGTGGACGCAGATGAAGAATACACCCAGGTTATCCCCTGCCTGTCGTGAGAGGTGACTGAAAGGGGCGACCAAGGGATGATTGAATTAGAACCATGAAACTACTTTTGATTCGTACCATCACGCGGGAAACACCATGGGTTGCCTGTACTTGCAAGTAGTACCACTATAGCCTATTAGGTACGAAATAAGTTTGTGATTAGTAGCAGCAAAGAGGCTGGACTGTGGGTTTCCAGTATCCGTGCGTCGTACCAACGTGAGCAACACCGCAGGTCTGGGCGTTGCCTATGCGTTGTACCACTATATGAGCGACCGACACCGTGGGTCTGCGTTGCCTGTGATTAGTACTCACTATGTGAGGAACAATCACGGGAATACCGGCACCCATTACTAGTACACCTAGGTGAGTAGCCTCATCGGTTTGCGTTGGCTATGAGTGGCGCCATTGTGTGAGAAACACCATAAGTCTGCGTTACCTGTACAGCCGGGTATCGACAGCGCGCGGCTGTCGCGCGTATCTGTTCGAGCGCGGCAAACTCTTTCGTTTGTGTTACGCGTAACACCATGTTTGTGATGCCAGAGCCTCGCGCGGCAGATGATCGACACTGGTTCCTCAGTTCTCGCGCGAACACTGTGGGTACTGCACGTATTGTTATGTATAGTATTAAATTTTCGATCATTTATGTTTTATACCTGCCTGCTGTCATTTCTTGATGGATACAGTACTATTGCATCCATCTCTTGGCACAGGCCAGAGTAGAGTGTAACTTCCACCGAAGTCCCAGTCAACATCCACGGCTGTGACAATATGGAAGTTGCTAGGGTATGGGTAGTGCTGAGTAATGACATTCGGAGCATGACTAGTGCATCTGATTGTTATGAAAGGTGCTGCTCACAGGGTCAGTCGTGCTGCAATAGTACTTTCTGACCCAGTGAAGAAAGCAATGGCAAACTACCTCACTCCTCATCTTGTCTAGTACGCCTCATTTTGGTGCTGCCATTGGTTTCTGGGGTTTCCTTATAACCGCATAACCTTTGGTGGTGCTATTTGAGGATCCAACCAGCCTCTGGGCTGATGGCCTAACAGACAGACAGACAGACAGACAGACAGACAGACAGACAGACAGACAGACAGACAGACAGACAGACAGACAGACAGACAGACAGACAGACAGACAGACAGACAGACAGACAGACAGACAGACAGACAGACATGTCTTATACATTTTTACCGCACAGGCTATGATAACAGAGATATTCATGAATGTGGATTTTTGTTGGTACGTCCATATCAGCGCCGAGTCACAAGAAAATGGGTAAACAGAATTTAATGAAAATCGGTAGGTAAAGTCGGGGAATAAGGAACTACAGTCTTCGCTATAATTAATTTTGTAAGACGCCCTAATATTGCAGAGTCGAAATAAAACTAAGTGTGAAGGCCTACAATATAGAGCGCTCATAACATTGATCAACAATAACATCACATTGACCATTGTTTGTTGTGATGTGCTTTGTGTTTCTGTTGCCACTCATCTCCGATAGATCGGATTACTGCTGTATACCGATTATTTTGAAAATTTGCTTTACGTCGCACCGGCAGAGATGGGACACATGGCGACGATGGGATAGGAAAGGGGTAGGAGTGGGAAGGAAGCGGCCTTGGTCTTAATTACGTTACAGCCCCAGCATTTGCCAGGTGTGAAAATGGGAAAACACGGAAAACCATCTTCAGGCTTGTCGGCAGTGGGATTCGAACGCACTACCTCCCGGATGCAAGCTCACAGCTGCGCTCCCCTAACAGCACGGACAACTCGCCCGGTCGTACCGAGTATAGGCCTGAATGTTGGCGGGAAGTAGCTGGGGAGTTAGATAACTTTCTTCTTTAGTATGGTGTTCCTCTGGTTCATAAATTTTCTGATACTACTGGTACCGGTACCTAACAAACTGGTTCATCATAGCATTCGGGTTATTCAATCCCGACTCTGAGACCCTGACTGGATGAGCAGTGTGCATATTTAAGGGAATAATGGCAGAGGAGTCAATCAATCAATACTGATCTGCATTTAGGGCAGTCGCCCAGGTGGCAGATTCCCTATCTGTTGCTTTCCTAGCCTTTTCCGAAATGATTTCAAAGAAATTGGAAATTTATTGAACATCTCCCTTGGTAAGTTATTCCAATCCCTAACTCCCCTTCCTATAAATGAATATTTGCCCCAGTTTGTCCTCTTGAATTCCAACTTTATCTTCATATTGTGATCTTTCCTACTTTTATAGACGCCATTCAAAACTATTCGTCTACTAATGTCATTCCACGCCACCTCTCCACTGATAGCTCGGAACATACCACTTAGTCGAGCAGCTCTTCTTCTTTCTCTCAATTCTTCCCAACCCAAACATTGCAACATTTTTGTAACGCTACTCTTTTGTCGGAAATCACCCCAAACAAATCGAGCTGCTTTTCTTTGGATTTTTTCCAGTTCTTGAATCAGGTAATCCTGGTGAGGGTCCCATACACTGGAACCATACTCTAGTTGGGGTCTTACCAGAGACTTATATGCACTCTCCTTTACATCCTTACTACAACCCCTAAACACCCTCATAACCATGTGCAGAGATCGGTACCCTTTATTTACAATCCCATTTATGTGATTACCCCAGTGAAGATCTTTCCTTATATTAACACCTAGATACTTACAATGATCCCCAAAAGGAACTTTCACCCCATCAACGCAGTAATTAAAACTGAGAGGACTTTTCCTATTTGTGAAACTCACAACCTGACTTTTAGCCCCGTTTATCAACATACCATTGCCTGCTGTCCATCTCACAATATTTTCGAGGTCACGTTGCAGTTGCTCACAATCTTGTAACTTATTTATCACTCTGTAGAGAATAACATCATCCGCAAAAAGCCTTACCTCCGATTCCACTCCTTTACTCATATCGTTTATATATATAAGAAAACCTAAAGGTCCGATAACACTGCCCTGAGGAACTCCCCTCTCAACGATTACAGGGTCAGACAAAGCTTCACCTACTCTAACTCTCTGAGATCTATTTTCTAGAAATATAGCAACCCATTCAGTCACTCTTTTGTCTAGTCCAATTGCACTCATTTTTGCCAGTAGTCTCCCATGATCCACCCTATCAAATGCTTTAGACATGTCAATCGCGATACAGTCCATTTGACCTCCAGAATCCAAGATATCTGCTATATCTTGCTGGAATCCTACAAGTTGAGCTTCAGTGGAATAACCTTTCCTAAAACCGAATTGCCTTCTATCGAACCAGTTATTAATTTCACAAACATGTCTAATATAATCAGAAAGAATGCCTTCCCAAAGATTACATACAATGCATGTCAAACTTACTGGCCTGTAATTTTCAGCTTTATGTCTATCACCCTTTCCTTTATACACAGGGGCTACTATAGCAACTCTCCATTCATCTGGTATAGCTCCTTCGGCCAAACAATAATCAAACAAGTACTTCAGATATGGTACTATATCCCAACCCATTGTCTTTAGTATATCCCCAGAAATCTGATCAATTCCAGCCGCTTTTCTAGTTTTCAACTTTTGTATCTTATTGTAAATGTCATTGTTATCATATGTAAATTTTATTACTTCTTTGGCCTTAGTCTCTTCCTCTATCTCGACATTATCCTTGTAACCAACAATCTTTACATACTGCTGACTGAATACTTCTGCCTTTTGAAGATCCTCACATACACACTCTCCTTGTTCATTAATTATTCCTGGAATGTCCTTCTTGGAACCTGTTTCTGCCTTAAAATACCTATACATACCCTTCCATTTTTCACTAAAATTTGTATGACTACCAATTATGCTTGCCATCATGTTATCCTTAGCTGCCTTCTTTGCTAGATTCAATTTTCTAGTAAGTTCCTTAAATTTCTCCTTACTTCCACAGCCATTTCTAACTCTATTTCTTTCCAGTCTGCACCTCCTTCTTAGTCTCTTTATTTCTCTATTATAACAAGGTGGGTCTTTACCATTCCTTACCACCCTTAAAGGTACAAACCTGTTTTCGCATTCCTCAACAATTTCTTTAAACCCATCCCAGAGTCTGTTTACATTTTTATTTACCATTTTCCACCGATCATAGTTACTTTTTAGAAACTGCCTCATACCTGCTTTATCAGCCATATGGTACTGCCTAACAGTCCTACTTTTAAGACCTTCCTTTCTACCACAAAAACAGCTGGTTTTATCAGCACCACATCCAAAATATTTTTCCCTCTGGTTGGTTCCATCACTTTTTGAATCAGCTGTCCTTCCCATATTAACTTATTTGCCATTTGTTGGTCATGCTTCCTGTCGTTTGCATTTCCTTCCCAATTGACATCTGGCAAATTCAGATCTCCCGCTACAATCACATTTCTTTCCATGTCGTTTCCCACATAGCTGACTATCCTATCAAATAATTCCAAATCCGCGTCAGTGCTACCCTTTCCCGATCTATACACTCCAAATATATCAAGTTGCCTATTATCTTTAGAAATGAGCCTTACACCTAGAATTTCATGTGTCTCATCTTTAACTTTTTCGTAGCTTACAAATTCTTCTTTCACCAGAATGAAAACTCCCCCTCCCACCTTTCCTATCCTATCTCTACGATACACACTCCAGTGCCGTGAGAAAATTTCTGCATCCATTATATCATTTCTCAGCCATGATTCAACTCCTATTACAATATCTGGTAAATATATATCTATTAAATTACTTAATTCTATTCCTTTCTTTACAATACTTCTACAGTTCAACACTAACAATTTTATGTCATCCCTACTTGATTTCCAGTTCCCTGTTCCCTTATCACTGCTCCCTAGGCCATCCTGTTTCCCTGAATGTACCTCCCTATTACCCTTCCAAACAAATTTCCTAACTTATACGTACCACTGCGGTTTAAATGAAGGCCATCCGAGCGCAGATCCCTATCTCCGACCCACCCATTAGGATCTAGAAATTTCACTCCCAGTTTCCCACATACCCACTCCATAGTCTCATTTAAATCCCCAATCACCCTCCAGTCAGTATCCCTTCTACACAGTATTCCACTAATAACAATCTCCGCTTTCTTAAACTTCACCCGTGCTGCATTTACCAGATCCCACACATCTCCAACTATGTTGGTACTTATATCAGCTTGCCTTACGTTGTTGGCACCAACGTGAAACACTACCACCTTCTCCTTCCCCTCCTCCCTCTCTTCTACTTTCCTCAACATCTGCCTTAACCTAATTCCTGGATAACATTCTACCCTGGTTCCCTTTCCTCCACACACTTTCCCCATTTGTCTAATGATGGAATCCCCCATGACCAGAAGCCTCAACCCTACCCACCTCATTTGATCCCCTCCTCTCCTGGTCAGCCCTATCTTTCCTGATAGCTGCAGAAGCTACTTCCTCCTCCCTTTTCTCCTTCCCATGACCCTGTTCCACCTGTCTTTTCCTATCCTCTACTCTACATTTCCCTTTCCTACCTTTTCCCTTCCTCCTACTTCCACGCATCTCAGCAACAGCTCCCTGTCCCTCATCTTCCCTCTGTTGTTCTACCTGGAGTGACTCGTACCGATTTCGCACAGACACCTGTCCTGAATTCTGATCCTGAATAGAGCCCTTGGCCTGCAATCTCCTTCCCCTTAGAACATTAGACCACCTGTCTTCTACAACTCCTCCCTTTCCTTCCCCTCCCTCTTGTACACCTACTGTAACCTGTACATTGTTTGAGGGAGTCCTATCTTCCTTCCTGTCTTCTGTGAGAATCCTAATTATCTTCCTCAAACTTTCCAACTCCTCCCTCATACCCCTCAATGCCTCACCACACCCACAATAAGTACACTCGCGCTCCTTAGCCATTCTTTACGGGGGAAATATTTTAAATAAAAAAATAAAATAACTTATTTGCAAAAAAATAAATGAACGGAGGGATATATTGTCTGGGATAGTACACAACAATAAGGTAATTAATATACGACTACACTACAATACTACTTAGTCGTGCTCTATATTTTTATCCTACAACCCCTAACAGGATAAAAGCTGCTGTTAATTACTGAATATCGAAAGTAATACACAAGAACTACACAATTCCAAACTGCAATTAAGCCTATCCTAATTTCAACAATATTTTTGTAAGAGTATCTACGGATACCTCTACTACACCAGTACTACACAAATATTTTACAATAATAAGCACACTAAATTCTAATAGGATATTACTCGTATACTACTGTACAGTACACTACAGTAATTTTTAAACTACTTTCAGACGTATCCTAATTACGATACCGGTACCGTACCGTATGTCACTACTAAGCACAACAGAAATGAAATTTGCAAGAACTACTGTACTCAAAGATTTACAACGAAGCTAAATACTTAGATAAATTATTATTAGTATTAGGGTCTAATAGATATACACGAAAGATAACACACGAATATAGCAGGCAAGATACGGCACTATCTAAATGTACTGTATCTATACTACAATGTATCTACACTACACTGCGTTTGGTTAAATGCTTAAGTATCAAAAGGATTGCCGTACACGAAGAAAAACACGAATATAACTGGCAAGATACTATCTAATATATTATACCTTATCTTCACTACAATTCTACTGAAATGTGGTTATGTGATTATTACAGCTGGTGGATTACTATTATTTTCCCTTCTCCACGGGACGGAGAAAAAAAAAGTGTCCTTAATTAGGCCTTCTGAAAAATACGAGGTTGTCTACAATAATTTCTCAAATATTTCTACCAAAACTACTACCACTACTACTCCTCCAGGGACTTGAACTGCAATTACTGGGATATATGAACTTTATTATTATTAGCTAACCGCTCATAAATACTGAAAGATCGAGGGAGCGAAATATAAATTACGGATACTAACTACTCAGAAGTACAAATGAATGGAATACAAGGTCAGCTGATTTTTATTTATATTTACTTGACTACACTACACCCTTTGTTCACGACTGTAGCCAACAATGCAATCTTTGAATATGAGGAGCGACAATAAACAATAACAACACGACTGTTAACTATTACCGTGTAATCTCTTTAACTTCTTTTTAAATGGAAGTTTACAGGCGTATCGTGTTTTTTTAATGTAGTAAATTATTACCTTCGCGATAGTTTGAACGTATATCTATACGAAATACCGGAGAAGTTGCTGCAGAAGTTACGGTACTATTCCTTATGATAATCTGCCTTTGTAAGTACAACCAACGAACCTACAGATATTTACAAATATTTTTAAAGTTAATATTGTTACCTAAAGTATTACCTAAACCTAAATTCGAAACAAGGTGCACCTAGCTAGCCTACTTAACCTAGAAAACGTTATTTACTGAAGACCAACTGAATTACATGTTACAAAATTTAAATAATTATTACTACTCCCAATTTCTACCAACAGGCACTAAACACCACTATATAAACAGCACTAAATGAATCAGATATACACAAAATTAAGCTATTTCAATAGGTTTTCACTACTTTATCACTACAATAATGCAAGAGCTCTCTCAACAACTAACCGTTCTCAAGCGCATCCAACAATGCCTTCAATGCCAATGTGTTCACGGCTGTCTGCGGCCTGGTCATTCTAGCTCTGGAACTTCGTACTGTTAGATCGGAACCGTAGGACTGTTCGTTAAAAGTGAGAAAATGTGCGGTTTATTATTTGATCGAGTATTTTATAAATGATAACATTGCTTTTAATCGCTGCTTTGCTACTGACGTTTTTGTAATGGCTTAAGTTGACATCAGTTAGGAAAACCACAAAGACAGTCTTGCTGGGAATCCCGTAGCGAAGCACGGGTACATCAGCTAGTCTGTAAATAATGAGAGACTTCTTAATCCGGAACTTTTCTGTATGACGCCAATAAAGTTGTCATTTTTTCTTTAACTCTTGAACTGGCATTTTCATTTCCTCACTTATGTCCTTCAATGCGTCCTCGCACATAGTTTTGTTGTGATAACTATCCCTGTGGGTGGGGGCCGCAGATGAAGAATACACCCACGGTATCCCCTGCCTGTCGTAAGAGGCGACTAAAAGGGGCGTGTGGTGGCGACCACGGGACCCTTAGCTGAGTCCTGGCACTGCTTCCACTTACTTGTGAAAGGCTCCTCACTTTCATCTATCCTGTCCGACCTCTCTTGGTTAACTCTTGTTCTTTTCAGACCCCGACGGTATTAGAACATTCGAGGCCTAGAGAGTCTTTTATTTTCACGCCCTTCGTGGCCCTTGCCTTTCTTCGTCCGTTACTTCATTTTTTGAAGTGACGGATCCCTTCTTTTTTCTTCTTTTTCTCTTTTTTCCCTAGGTGTTTTACGTCGCACCGACACAGATAGGTCTTACGGCGATGATGGGACAGGAAAGGGCTAGGAGTGGGAAGGAAGCGGCCGTGGCCTTAATTAAGGTACAGCCCCAGCATTTGCCTGGTGTGAAAATGGTAAACCACGGAAAACCATTTTCAGGGCTGCCGACAGTGGGGTTCGAACCTACTATCTCCCGAATACTGGATACTGGCCGCACTTAAGCGACTGCAGCTATCGAGCTCGGTCTCTTTTTCTCTTTGTCTACCCCCTGTGGTTGGGGGGGGGGGGGGGACACAGACGAAGACCGCACTCACGCTATCCACTGCCTGTCATAAGAGCAGACTAAAAGGGGCGACCAAGGGATGATTGCGTCAGAACCATGGAACTCCTTGTGATTAATACCATCATGGGTCGCTCTTTACTTGTGAGTAGTACCACTCTGTTAGGTACTCAATAGTTTTATGATTCGTAGCAGTAGAAAGGGGTTCACAGTGGGTTTCCAGTACCTGTAATTAGTACCACTAAATGCTGAACACCACGGTCATACGTTGCCCGTGATTAGTACCATTAAGTGAGAAACACCACGGGTCTGGGCGTTGTTAGTAACACACTATGAGCGACACCGTGGATCTTCGTTGCCTATGATTAGTACCCACTACATGCGCAACACCACGGGAAAACCGGCGCCCGTGCTTAGTACACCTTGGTAAGGAACACTATGGGTTTGCGTTGCCTATGGGATTCGCTATTATGTGAGAAACATCAGAGGTCTGCGTTACCTGTACGACGTACAATACTTGTGAGTAGTACCATAATGTTTGGAACACCGTGAGTTTACGCTACCTTTGATTAGGACCGCAACCTGAGAAATACCATGGTTCTCCTTTACTAGCGATAAGTGCCATTATGAGGGACCATTGACATGGATATTGAACTTCTTTAGATAACAGGATTGTGCTTTGGAAATAGTCCCTTGGTCCGTAATATTCTTTCTGGTCAGGTGAGGCATTGTGGGTCGGATCCACTGATTGTTTTAAATTCATATTCATTCCTTCATTCTTCATCTTCGCGTTTGAATTCTGGTCAGTGGCTGAATTTTGTACTTTTAAATTGTCATTGCATTTCGTACCATCAGGGGCCGATGACCTAGATGTTAGGCCCCCTAAACAACAAGCATCATCATCAACATCATCATCATCATCATCATCATCATCATCATCATCATTGTTGTGATAACTAGCACTCTTAGGATTCCACAAGATCTCTTTACATTTATACAGCTGTATCAGAGCTATACAAATTTCATTCTCCATTTTGCCGCGGTAGAACCAGCCCAACACCCGTCTCAACTGAACGAACACAGCCCACTGAAATCCCTTTGCCGCGAGACAAAAGACCGCTCCGATTTGGCTCGACCCGCGCCAAGTTCGAGCGCGGCAGTGTTCGTCTTGCCGCGCGAGGCAACATGGTATAGACTTCGCGAGGCAAAGCAACGAACATTGCCACGCGCGGTAGCCGCGCGCAGTCGATACCCGGCTTACGAAGTACAATACTTGTGAGTAGTACCACCTTGTGTGGAACACCGTGAGTCTTCGCTACTTTTGATTAGTACCCCAATTTCATTGAAATCATTTCGGAAAAGGCTAGGAAAGCAACAGATAGGGAATCTGCCACCTGGGCGACTGCCCTAAATGCAGATCAGTATTGATTGATGACAAATACCGTGGTTCTGCTTTACTCGCGACATGTACCATTCTGTGGGGCCTTGGACATGGATTTTGGACCCCTTTAGACATCAAGCATCCTGGATTCAGGATTATGCTTTATAAGTGGCCCCTTGGTCAGCAACACTATAATTTATGATATTTGTTTGCGTCGGATCCACTGTTTTTTGTTAGTTTGTCTATTGTTTTCTTGCTTTTTTGGGTTCATGTCCATTCATTCATTCTTCATGACATTTTCTTATTTTGGTCAGTGGATGATTTTGAACCTTTTGTTGCCATTTCATTTCGTACCATTAGGGGCCGATGACATCAATGTTAGAACCCTTTAAACTACAAGGATCATCATCATCATCATCATCATCATCATCGTCGTTTCTTCTGTGTACTGACTCCTTCAGCCTGCTACAGACTATTGATACTTGTTTCCCTCGACACCCTCTGGTGCAGCGGCTCCAGGACCTGCTGGCCAAGTGTTCGGATGCCGGCACCAGAATCACATTTATGTGGCTCTCAAGCCACATGGGTTACAGGAAAATGAATTAGCAGATCAGGCTGTCAAGGAGGCAGTTATCACGAACCTGCTACGCAGGCGTAGCAGGAGGAGAGGTGATACTCCCAAGTGGCACGTCCCAGGTGGCGGTTAGGGAGGTCCTAACCGGCTTGCCGGCGGACTTGAGGGAGGTAAAGTGCCTCTCGCGGACCAAACACACTACCCCCTGCGGGTGGGGGACGTTCATGCAGAATACACTCGCGGTATCCCCTGCCTGTCGTGGGAGGCGACTGAAAGGGGCGACAGAGGGATGCTGGTATTGGAACCATGAAGCTACTATTGATTGGTGCCGTCACGCAAGGAACACCATGGGTCGCCTTTACTTGCGACTGGTGCCGCTGTATTTGGTGCACAATGGGTTTGTGATTGGTAGCAGCAGAGAGTGGTTCCCCTGTGGGTTTCCAGTACCCGTGATTAGTACCATTGTGAGAAACACCACGGGTCTAGGCGTTGCCTGTGAGTTGTACCACTATATGAGCGACACCGTGGGTCTGCGTTGCCTGTGATTAGTACCCACTATGTGAGGAACACCACGGGGCCCGTGGGACCGGCATCCGTGCCTAGTACACCTAGGTGAGGAAACACATCGGTTTGCGTTGGCTATGAGTGGCGCCATTGTGTGAGAAACACCATAGGTCTGCGTTACCTGTACGAATATGATGATGATGATGCTTGTTGTTTTACGGGGCCTAACATCGAAGGTCATCGGCTCCTAATGGTACGAAATGAAAGAACAAAAATTGCAAAGGCATCCACTGACCAAAATAAAAATAAAATATGGCATGGAGAATGAATGGATGGACAGGAACCCAACAAAACACAAAACAAACAAACAAAAACCAGTGGATCGGACTCAATAGAGATCGAAAATAACATTATTACCGACCAAGGAACCACTTATAAAGAACAATGATGCTTGGTGTCTAAAGTGGGTGCAAAATCCACGTCTAAGGCCCCACAGAATGGTACATGTCGCGAGTAAAATAGAACCATGTTATGTGTCATGTTGGGGTATTAATCAGAAGTAGCGAAGACTCACGGTGTTCCACAAAAGATGGTACTACTCACAAGTATTGCAATACGTACAAGTAACGCAGATCTATGGTGTGTCTCACACAATGGCCCAACTCAGAGTCAACGCAAACCGAGAAGGTTCCCCACCTAGGTGTACTAAACACGGGCGCCGGCATTCCCGTGGTGTTCCTCACATAGTGGGTACTAATCACAGGCAACGCAGACCCACGGTGCTGCTCATATAGTGGTACAACTCATAGGCTACGCCCAGACCCGCGGTGTTGCACACATGGGTACGACGCACGGGTACTGGAATCCACCAGGCCAGGCTTTTACTGCTACTAATCACAAACCTATTTCGTACCGAATTTAGTGGTACTACTCGCAAGTACAGGCAACCTATGGTGTTCCCCGCGTGATGGTACGATTCAAAATTAGTTTTTGGTTCTAATTCAGTCAGCCCTTGGTCGCCCCTTTTAGTCGCCTCTTACGACAGGCAGGGGATACCGCGGGTGTATTCTACATGTGCGTCCCCCACCCGCAGGGGGTAGTGTGTTTGGTCCGCGAGAGGTATTTTATTTCCCTCAAGTCCGCCGGCAAGCCGGTTAGGACCCCCCTATCCGCCACCTGGGACGCGCCACGTGGGAGTATCACCTCTCCCCCTGCTACGCCTGCGTAGCAGGTTCGTGGGGCCATGGCAGGAAAGTAGTAGTTAATGGGGTGTAACAGTTAGGAGATTATCTTTATTAATTATTTCAGTTGTTGGCTTCTGCATTAGGGTTTATAGAGTGAAATTGGTGTCTTGTAGAAACTGGATCTGTGCTCTGTAGATTTTGCTATCGTTGTATTGAAGAAGGATGTTAACATTTGTTGGGAATGGGATACGCAATGACCGAAGCTGTGCGAATAACTTTGTTCGTTGTTTCTCATACCTGGAACAAGAAAAGACTATTTGATTCAGATCCGCATCATCGTAATCGTCATGAGGGCAAGCTGTCGTGGTAGTCACTCCGATGCGATGGAGGTGGTGAGGGTAGCATCCGTGTCCAAGCCTCATCCGGATGATGATGGTTAGATGTCTCTTTTCAATATTGTATCTCCAGAACCAGGGTTTTTGCGGTATTGTTGTTTGGCGTGTTGCGTAATGTGTTCCTCGGTGGGGTCTAGCTCTTGTCCATTCATCTTTCCACTGGGTATAGGCTCTTATTTTGACTAGCGGAATAAAGTCAGTGTATGGAAGCTGTATCCCTTGAAACATGCCGCTGAGTTTACTTCCTTTCGCGAGATGTTCGACTTCATTGTATCTTATTCCACTGTGTCCTTTTATCCACAGAAAGTGGATTTGACTACCGGATGTTTTAGCTTCTTGTATCTGTTGAAGTAGATCATAAATGTAAGGATTTGTGGTACTATTCTGAGTTGGATGTTGCAGGTTTTCTTAGACGCTTCTCGCGTCGATGAAGATGAGTATATTCTGAAAATGGTAAGAGAGTCCATATTTGACGGCAGCAAGGGTGGCTAGAATTTCGGCGGTATAAATAGATGTTTCTGTAGGAAGTTTGAGTTGACCATATTCTTCCGTGAGTGAGCAATAAAATACACACCCTGTTCCTTCAGAGGCTTTCGAGCCGTCGGTGTAGATCTGTATATAGTTGACCAGGTATTGTTGACAACATGTGAAACTGAATTGTTGAGGCTTTTAAAGTCGTGCATATATTGTGGAAGATGATAAACCGAAGGCTTCAGAAGGGTAACGTTATAGTCATATTGGAAGGTAAGGTTGATTGGACTTTTATAAATCAAAGGTATCTCAGTTTGTTTTCACTGTTGCTGATTAGGAGCAATGAAAGCCGGCGTGATTGGGACAATCGTCCGTCAGCGATGGCTTTCAGGCTCTCCAATATGTTCTGTAATGGGTGTTCTGACATGGAAGCTGTACGAAGTATGAAGACATCCGTAAGAACCTGACGCCACTAACCTACTAAGCTGGCGTAGCAGGGGGAGAGGTGATGCTCCCACGTGGCGTGTCCCAGGGGGCGGATAGGGAGTCCTAACCGGCTTGCCGGCGGACTTGAGGGATATAAAATACCTCTCGCGGACCAAACACACTACCCCCTGTGGGTGGGGGACGCAGACGAAGAATACACCCACGGTATCCCCTGCCTGCCGTAAGAGGCGACTAAAAGGGGCGACTAAAACGGGCGACCAAGGGATGATCAAATTAGAACCATGAGACTACTTGTGCTTTGTACCACCACGCGGGGAACACCATGAGTCGCTTTTACTTGTGCGTAGTACCACTATGTTAGGTACCATATAGGTTTGTGATTAGTAGCAATAGAGTACGTTGGCGACTTCAACAGTACCGGTACCTGTGATTCGTACCCCTATAAGAGCAACACCATGGGATGAGCGACACCATGGTTCTGCCTTGCCTATGCTTAGTACCCACTATGTGAGGAACACCCCGGGATAGCGCGGGTACCTGTGGTTAGTCCAGTTTTGTGAGGAACGTCATAGGTTTGCGTTGCATGTATAGGTTTGCGTTGCCTGTAAATAGCGCCGCAGTGTGCGAAACACCATAGGCCTGTATTCCCTGTGCAAATTTCATTACCTGTGTTTAGTACCATACTGTGTGGAATGCCGCGAGTCTAAGCTACTTTCGATTAGTACCGCAACATGACAAATGCCATGGTTCTACTTTCCTAACGATAAGTACCATTATGAGAGTCCGATGACTTGGATTTTGGACCATTTTGGACTAACAGGGTTGTGGATTTAGTATTATGCTATAGACGCAGTCCCTTGGCCAGTAATACTATTGTTTCACGTCAGTTTTTGTGAATGCGAGACTTTGCGTGTCGGATCTACTGATTGTTTTAAATTCATCTCCATCCATGCATTCTTCACCCTCACGTTTTGAATTCTGGTCAGTGGATGCTTTTGGACTTTTAATTTGTCATTTCATTTCGTCTCATTTCGTACCATTAGGGGCCGATGACCTCGATGTTAGGCCCCTTTAAACAACAAGCATCATCATCATCATCATCATCATCAAGAACCTAACGACGTAGAGCTAGAGTCATTTCTGTGGCCTCAATCAGCAAAGCGTTTGTAGGAGTTGACATCATTGCACCTACACATAGCCTGATGGATCGGTGATGGGCTACGTCCAATTTCAGCAAAGTGTGCTTTGGTGCGTTTCCGAAGAAAGAACAACCATAATCAAATATTGGGCGAATCAGACTCCTGTAAAGAATGAATAATATCGCGGGATGGGCACCCCACCACGTACGTGTTACAGCCCGTAACACATTCAATCTTATGCTAATCAAGACCGACTCCAATCCTCAGACCTTAATGCTACTCTCGATCGTTCAAAGATGCCGAATCGAGTAGCCGAAATTGTTGGGTTTGTTTTGGTTTGTTGTTATCGTATGTAGTCAGTGTAATTTTATTAAATTTGACGATAAATGTTAGTTTCTTTGTAGAATATAAGTGTGCGAGTGTATTTATATGAGTCGGTAGGTACATAGGATCTGTAATTATACGCAGTAATGTGAGAATGTGCTTGTTTTGATCTATTTTTAATCATTAAAAAACATGAGTGCACTAGGTGGACCAGTTTTTAGTCTATGGCAATGCCTCTCATACAACTATTCTTAAGTTTCCTACGAAATAGAACATTAGAAGAGAAATCGATTAGGAATATATATCGTGATTATTTTGAAGTCCATGGCAAAACCGTAGCGTGTATACATCATTTTGAGAATAAGTATGAGGTTAGGAAATCTAGTTCTCTACTTCCAAACTATTCGTGTTCCTCGAAAAATATTATAATTGATATTGTGTTATTCCGCCAGTGTCTATGTGCTTCAACGTGTCTAGTGATTTAGATGCAAGTGTATTTTACAATAATCTATGCTTTGCCTGCGGAAATGTTTGGCTGGATATTGAAGTATAACAAAACTTATAAGTGTGACAGATGGAGCAATCTGTATAGTGTTACACAAAAGAAATAGTGACTTAGAGGGATTAGCTGCGGTTGTAACGTAGGGTTTTACACTACCAACACCTTCCGATTCATGCTGTGGCTATCAGTTATCAAGCAGACTGTGCCGAACTGAAGCTCGTGCATGTGGTTAAATATCAATGTTTAGTCAATAGAGTTTTTCCACTTATGTTATTTAATGGGTAAAAACCTATTAGGCTATATATTTAGTGTCTGAAAGTTTCATTACTAAGGTTACTATCATTGCCTGAAGTGCTGTTATGCCATATGTCAACATTATATTAACATCATGTTAACATAATCATTTCGGGTGTACTTGATCTGAGTGACACCGAGCTCGAAAGCTGCAGTCGCTTAAGTGCGGCCAGTGTCCAGTATTCGGGAGATAGTAGGTTCGAACCCCACTGTCGGCAGCCCTGAACATGGCTTTCCGTGGTTTCCCATTTTCACACCAGGCAAATGCTGGGGCTGTACCTTAATTAAGGCCATGGCCGCTACCTTCCCACTCCTAGACCTTTCCTGCCCCATCGTCGCCATAAGACCTATCTGTGTCGGTGCGACGTAAAGCAATTAGCAAAAAAATAGCAATAATCTGAGTGACTCAGACGGTTAAGGCGCTGGCCTTCTGATCCCAAGTTGCTGGATTCGATCCTGACTCAGTCCGACGGTATTTGATGGTGCTCAAATACGTCAGCCTCGTGTCGGTAGATTTACTGGCACGTAAAGAAACTATTGCAGGACTAAATTTCGGCATTTCGACGTTTCCGAAACCCGTAAAAAAATGTAGTTTGTAGGACGTAAAACGAATAACATTATGATTTCGGGTGTACTTCCCATTCATTGGGTGGTGAATTTAAGAAATTATCTACCATTTCAAAACTAAGACAACAAGTTATGTTTGTGTTTCACAGTTCTCATGAGAGCGAATAAATCGAGGAATTTTGCACCTTAATTTATTTTGAAATATTCAAAATGATGCTAGAAATATCATTTTAACAGTTTTATCACGTATTTTCATCTATCCAGCGAAGTGAAACCTAGGAGAAAACGTTATTTGACGAATTGAAATGTCTAAATAATCAGCTTGTTGGTCTCTTTTCTAGTAGAATATATGTGATTCTAGTTGATTATATGTGGTGCGCACTTGTTGGCGAAGCGTTTTCATACGTGTAAAAGTGATTTTCCTTACGATGTTACATTCATCATATTAAATTACCGCCGTTTATATGAAATGCACGTGATATTTTCGTGTTAGCCAATACCAGTAATTCGGCTACTTCGGCCGCCATGTTTTTCTTATATTACGGTCTGAGGATTGGAGTCGGTCTTGTGCTAATCTTCGTTAGTATATGTTCGATATGTCGTCTTCATGTTAGTCGACTATCGAAATATAATCCAAGCAGTTTTGCTGATGAGACAAGAGGAAAGGTATATGGACCCAATCGAATATTTGTTGCCTCATATGTACGCAATTTCCTAGTGAAAACAATGACCGAGGATTTTGATGGGGAAAGTGTCAGGCCAGGGTCTGAGGACCATGAAGAAAGGGCTATCGCAGCATCATTTAGCCAAAGTTTTGTTACCCAGAAGCAGGAAGATTTAGCGTAGATGCAAATATCATCGGCGTATTGGAGTATTTTAATATTTGGTTGGAAAATGTTTTCAAAATCTGAAGTTTACAAAGTACACAACAACGGACTCAAAATGGCCCCTTGAGGGAGGCCTTTTATTATATAGCGTGGTCCAAACAGAGTACTGTCTTGCGCTCGAACATAAATTATTCGATGGCGGAGTAGATTATAAATGTCAAGGTAGTATCGAGCAGGAACCCCTAAGTTCTGAAGTTTGTCAATGAGGACCTCGATAAGAACGCTGTCATAGACTCCAGAAATGTTAAGAAAAATTGCTGTAAGGTATCCTTTCTCCAAAAGTGTTCTCTCGATGTCAGTAGTTATGACGCTTAGATGATCGAGTGTGCTACGGGACTTTCTAAATCCGAATTGGGTTTTTGGCATCAGTTTGTTAAGCTCTAACCACCATTCTAGTCGTAGTTTTACGAGACGTTCGAAAGTTTTAGCGACGCACGATGACAGGGTTATGGCCCGATAAGACGATGGATCGCTAGGGTTCTTTCCTGGCTTCAAAATGGGAACGACAATTTGCGTGATCCAATCTTCTGGAAAAGTTCCATTAACCCAAATTTCATTGAAGAGATTCATGAGCAACTTCTTTGCGTTCATTGGGAGATATGAGATCATGCTGTAGTGTATGTAGTCATAGCCCGGAGCTCTATTTCAAAACTTCTTTAAAACAGTCTCGAGTTCATGCAGTGTGAATGGCGCCATCAAAATATCTGGTGTGTTGCCGGTGCAAACCGATGGTGTTATATGATATTGCGGGGCAGCAGTAGGAGGAGCTATGATGTTCGCAAATTCTTTCGTGCACGAGTGGGCTGTTCGAGGCAGTGGGGGTTTCTTTTTGAGTTTTGTTATCATCGTCCAAACTTTCGAGGGGGGAGTCTCCTTGGAGAGAGTGTCACAACATTCTTTCAAGCTATTCTTCTTCCGTTTTTACAGAAACCGTTTTGTTTCAGCATCTTGTTTCTTGAAGGCTATGAAATTGTCCCAAGTAGGAGATCTCCTGTAAGTACTAAAGCAGAATTTTCACTTAGCTATCATTTTTGAACATTCAGGATTCCACCAAGGTACCGTATACCCCCGAGGTTTGTAGATATTTCTTCTCTTCGGGATTGCTATCGAAGCGGCTACATTGATGCGTTCAATGAAATGACTGTATTTGTCCAAGACAGGAAGAGCGAGTGGAATAGTATCTAACAGATTTTCCACTGTGCGGCTATAAGTTACCCAGTCCGCTTTCTTCACGTTCCATTTTTTGTAGGATAAGAAGTGACAGGAGTGACTGTGCTAGTGGGATTTATTTCATTGTGAAAATGATTGGATCCCACGGGGTATGGACGAACTCTCCAGATCAATTATGTTGAAACTGATGAAGAGGACAGCGTGAGATCAATAGCTGATTTACGTAGTGCGGGAACGGGAATTAAAGTTGGGGAGCCGTCATTTAATATGAACAGTTCCAAATCTTCAATGTGTTAAGAGAGCTCTACCGCTTGCGTCCGTATATTCACAAACCCAGGTAGTATTGTGAGCGTTTAGTCTCCGCACAATAAAATGGGTTCACTGAGCTGTGTCATGAGCGCATGCCATTCTCGTGAAGTAATGATGTTCCTAGGTGGACAATACATTGATACTATGATAATTTCTTGGCGGCATAAGGCGACTCGGAGTGCTTTGGCTTGAAAACTTTCTATGTCACTGATGTAATTATAATGGCTACTCCACTCCAACCATCTTCTCGGTCATTACGGTATATTAAATGGCCGGAAATCGATATATTACTATCTTGTTTCAACCATGTTTCTGAAAGTTCAGCAATAGAGATGTTTCGTTGAGCGATTTCATGTAGAAGTGAGGCTAGATTTGCATTCAGAGAACGTGTATTCCATTGAAGAATTTTTCCCACTTCCTTAATTTTAATAAGTTGATTGTTTAACGATTATTTTGTTTCTGCCAAAGTAAGTAACAATTGACGAAGAGGATCTAGTTGAATGTTACTAGAAGGGGATGTTTGGACTACAGAGATCATACGCACTATAAGCTGTAGTATTTGTTCAACTACTAGAGAAGACGACGATTGTGGAAGGGGGGAGGCTGGACGTTGTGGGGCTGGGGGGGGGGGGATATGGGTTATGAATATTGAGTGTCATAGGGAGATGATGAGGAACATACATTCTCTGTTGAATAGGTGGGTAATTAGGTGTTTGTATTATTGGGTTCCTTTTTGGTTGTCTTCGTCTTGAAGTCAATGTTGACCCTCGCTGAGAGGTATTTCGAGTACTTGTATCTACTTCGATTGACTGTTGCTGATAACCAGGTGGCATGGTATAACTGTTAGTCGGCGTAGGATTCTGTGCAACTGGTTGTAAAGCCACTGTCGGTAAGGGAGGGAACGATATTGGATATTGGTAGTTAGGTACTGTACTAGCAACTTGGGAATATAGTTGTTGAGTCATATATCGAATGTTGTGCTTAGCGAATGTTTATTTGGCTTCCTGTTGTTGTTTGTAAACAGGGCAGGTCCGGTCCGTGGCGAGAAGCGGGCCCATGCAGTGTACACATTGTGGCTCAGTTGTGTTCGGGCATGACGTCATGGAGTGAGGACCTCCGCACTTGCTGCAGCGCATGGCACTACGGCATTGTAAATGACGATGTCCGAACGGTAAACAATTTCCACATACTAGAACTCGTGGAATTAATTGTTCTACAGGGCATCGTGTTCCGAACAGTGCCAAACGAGATGGAAGCCACTGAGATCGAAATTTTACTGAACATACTGGAATTGGTGTGCGTTCATTAGGATGTTCGGTATTGGTCCGCGTGAAGCGTTGCACAGTGACAATCGGAACGTCACATTGCATGTAGCTTTTAATTTCCTCATCGGTTGATGTTGTGTCGACATCTCTTATTATCCCTTGCCTATGTATCAGAAAATTGGGAATATACGTCTCAAGGTTATTAGTTGTAAACACTGGAGATGTAACTAGACTGTTAGCCACGAACCTGCTACGCAGGCGTAGCAGGGGGAGAGGTGATAATCCCACGTGGCGCGTCCCAGGTGGCGGATAGGGGAGTCCTAACCGGCTTGCCGGCGAACTTGAGGGAAACAAAATACCTCTCGCGAACCAAACACACTACCCTCTGCGGGTGGGGGACGCACATGGAGAATACACCCACGGTATCCCCTGCCTGTCGTGAGAGGCGACTAAAAGGGGCGACCAAAAGATGACTGAATTAGAACCATGAAACTACTTTTGATTCGTACCATCACGAGGGGAACACCATAGGTTGCCTGTACTTGCGAGCAGTCCAACTATATTAGGTACGAAATAGGTTTGTGATTAGTAGCAGTATAGAGCCTGGCCTGGGGGTTTTCCATGTCGTACCCATGTGAGCAACACAGCGGGTCTGGGCGTTGCCTGTGAGTTGTACCACTATATGAGCGACACTGTGGGTCTGCGTTGCCTGTGATTAGTACCCACTATGTGAGGAACACCACGGGGCCCGTGGGACCGGCACCTGTGCCTAGTACACCTAGGTGAGGAAACTCATCGGTTTGCGTTGGCTATGACTGGCGCCATTGTGTGAGAAAAACCATAGGTCTGCGTTACCTGTACGATGTGCAATACCTGTGATTAGTACCATCTAGTGTGGAACACTCTGGGTCTTCGCTACTTTTGATTAGTACCCCAACATGACAAATAGCATGGTTCTACTTTACTCGCGTCATGTTCCATTATGTGGGGCCTTAGACGTGGATTTTGCACCCCTTAAGACATCAAGCATCCTCGATTCAGGATTGTGTTTATGAGTGGTCCCTTGGTCAGTAATAAATTATATATGATCCTTTTTCTGAGTTGAACCCACTCATTTTTTGTTTGCTCAGTCACCGGTCGGTGGGACGGAGAATTGGAACTACAGTGTGTTTAGAAATATAAATTTTAAAGTTTTTTGTGTGGCTTATCTGAAGGATTTCATTTTTGTTTGTAATATTTTGAGAAATGAAGAAATAAGAACTCTGGACTCTGCTGGAATTTTTTTTTATGTAACTGAAATATGTTTGTAATTTTTTTTTAAAATATGGAAACATCACGATAATACGGAACTGTAAATGAACATTGCAAGATACGAGAATTGTTTTCGAAGTGATTCTTTTTGTATGTAAATTGTATGTAATTTATAATTTAAATTAATGTCAGCAAGGGTGTAACTTGTCCAAAGGTTGATTTGATGTTTGTAATGTGATTTAAAAATGTAAAAGGTTATTTAAATTGAGTCACCCTGTACCACACGTGTGGTTTCCAATGATGAAATTTTGGTGTTGTAATCGTAATGTTCCAGAACTTGTGCAATTGCTAACGATGTTAAAATGACCATTTATGGTCACGAGATTTCCTATTGGCAAAAAGGTCCAGGAATCTAGGGTAAGTTTGATCTTATTGGTTAATTGTAATCGGGCCATTTCCGGCCTTGTGGCCGACTTCGAAAAATGATGCGTGAGCTCGGCGTCAATTTCCATCCGACCGCCCAAGCGAACGTTCGCGCTCGAGGGCTACTACCCTCGGGAGCTCCATCTTTCCGCGGTAAATGTTATTTCAGTGTTTTTTGCAATGTTATTCTCAATGTTTTCGGGTTTCGTTTAACTTAGTTTAATTCCTTTTGTGTTTCATTATTTCTTTGCTTAATGTCATTTTAAAAGTTTAATTTAATGTGTCCGAGTTTACCCTAGGTTCCAATTATCGTAGTTTCAATTCTTTCATCCATTAAATACTTTCGGTTTAAACTATACCTTTAATGTAGCATCACCTTCTTTGTTAAATCAAATATTATGTTAAGTTACTTAAGTATGTCTTGTTTCCGTGTCGTGGAACTGTATTTTGTAAAACTTTCTTGTCATTTTTAATATAGTTGAGCTTGAGGGTGTTTCTTGTAAGTCTTTTCTCCCCCATAACGTCCTACGTTCCCATGGACCTCATAGATAGGGCTTCCCAGCACGTTCCACTATCCTGTCTTAGTTGTCATTTTAGGCCTGTAAGTGTTCCCTGTATTTGGTTTATATGAATTCTCCGCCACTGCGTCATTTTCCTATCTCATTATCATTATTATTTCTATATTATTATTATTATTTATGTGTAACTGTAGTTGTCCCGAAACCAGCGGTTACATGCTCCTTTGTTGTAGGTTTTGTGCTTCATGTCCATCCATTCCTTCTTCATGACGATTTTTTTCTTTTGGTCGGTGGATGATTTTGAATATTTGTTGTCCTTTTATTTCGTACCATTAGGGGCCGATGACCTCGATGTTAGGCCCCATCAATCAACAAGCATCATCATCATCATCATCTACCCCCTGTGGGTGGGGGACGCAGACGTAAAATACACCCACGGTATCCCCTGCCTGTCGTGAGAGGCGACTAAAAGGGGCGACCTAGGGATGATTGAATTACAACCATGAAACTACTTTTGATTCGTACCATCACGCGGGGAACACCCTGGGTTCCCTGTACTTGCGAGTAGTACCACTAAATTAGGTACGAAATAGGTGTGTGATTAGTAGCAGTTAAGAGGCTGGTACGGGGGTTTCCAGCACCCGTGCGTCGTACCCATGTGAGCAACACCGCGGGTCTGGGCGTTGCCTGTGAGTTGTACTACTATATAAGCGACACCGTGGGTCTGCGTTGCCTGTGATTACTACCCACCATGTGAGGAACACCACGGCAATACTGGCACCCGTGACTAGTACACCTAGGCGAGGAACCCCATCGGTTTGCGTTGATTATGAGTGGCGCCATTGTGTGAGAAACACCATACCTCTGCGTTACCTGTACGACGTACAATACTTGTGAGTAGTACCATCATGTACACGAACCTGCTACGCAGGCGTAGCAGGGGGTGAGGTAATACTCCCACGTGGCGCGTCCCAGGTGGCGGATAGGGGGGTCCTAACCGGCTTGCCGGCGGACTTGAGGGAAATAAAATACCTCTCGCGGACCAAACACACACCCCCTGTGGGTGGGGGAGGCTGACGAATAATACACCCACGGTATCCCCTGCTTGTCGTGAGAGGCGACTAAAAGGGGCGACCAAGGGATGATTGAATTAGAACCATGAAACTATTTTTGATTCGTACCATCACGCGGGGAACACCATGGGTTGCCTGTACTTGCGAGTTGTACCACTATGCTCGGTACGAAATGGGTTTGTGTTTAGTAGTAGTCATGAGCGTGGCCTGGGGGTTTCCAGTACCCGTGCGTCGTATCCATGCGAGCACCACCGCGGGTCTGGGCGTAGCCTGTGAGTTGTACCACTATATGAGCGACGCCGTGGGTCTGCGTTGCCTTTGATTAGTATCCACTCTGTGAGGAACACCACGGGGCCCGTGGGACCGGCATCCGTGCCTAGTACACCTAGGTGAGGAAACTCATTGGTTTGCGTTGGCTATGAGTGGCGCCATTGTGTGAGAAACACCATAGGTCTGCCTTACCTGTACGAAGTACAATACTTGTGAGTAGTACCGTCTTGTGTGGAACACCGTGGGTTTCGCTTCTTTTGATTAGTACCCCCAACATGCCAATACCATGGTTGTACTTTACTCGCGACATGTACCATTCTGTGGGGCCTTAGACATGGATTTTGCACCCCTTTCGACATCAAGCATAATCGTGCTTTATGAGTGGTCCCTTGGCCAGTAATCAATTACAGTATGTATGATCTTTGTTTGAGTCTGATCCACTGTATTTTGGTTGTTTCCTTTTTTTTTTTTTTTTTGTTGGGTTCATGTCCATCCATTCATTCTTCATGACGACATTATTTTTTTTTTGGTCAGTGGATGACTTTGATATTTTTGTCTTTTTCATTTCGTACCATTAGGCGCCGAAGACCTCGATGTTAGGCCCCTTTAAACAACAAGCATCATCATCATCATCCGTACCATCATGTATGGAACACCGTGAGTCTTCGCTACTTTTGATTAGTATCCCAACATGACAAATACCATGGTTCTACTTTACTAGCGATAAGTACCATTCTGAGGGGCCTTTGACCTGGATTTTGGACCCCTTTAGACATCAAGCACCCTCGATTCAAGATTGTGCTTTATAAGTGGTCCCTTTGTCAGTAATACTATTATTTATGGTCTTTAATGAGTCGGATCCACTTTTTTGGTGGGGGTTCATGTCCAGCCATTCATTCTTCATGACTTTTTTTATTTTGGTCAGTGGATGATTTTGATCTTTCTGTTTGTCATTTCATTTCGTACCATTAGGGACCGATGACCTCGATGTTAGGCCCCTTTAAACAACAAGCATCATCATCATCATCATCGTCTGTTATTTTCCTACCCTTTTCTGAAATGATTGCAAAAAAATAGGAAATTTATCGAACTTCTCCCCCACGAACCTACTACGCTGCTGGCGTAGCAGGGGGAGAGGTGATACTCCCACGTGGGGCGTCCCAGGTGGCGGGTAGGGGGTCCCAACCGGCTTGCCGGCGGACTTGAGGGAAATAAAATATCTCTCGCGGACCAAACACACTACCCCCTGCGGGTGGGGGACGCACATGTAGAATACACCCGCGGTATCCCCTGCCTGTCGTAAGAGGCGACTAAAAGGGGCGCAAGGTCTTTCAACTTGGGAGTGTGGATTGGCGACCACGGGGCCCTTAGCTGAGTCTTGGCATTGCTTCCACTTACTTGTGCCAGGCTCCTCACTTTCGTCTATCCTGTCCGACTTCCCTTGTCAACTCTTGTTCTTTTCCGACCCCGGTGGTTTTAGGGCATTCGAGGCCTAGGGAGTCTTTCATTTTCACCCCCTTCGTGGCCCTTGACTTTCTTCTTCCGTTACTTCATTTTTCGAAGTGACGGGTCCCTTCTTTCTTCTTTTTTCTCTCTCGTTACCCCCTGTGGGTGGGGACGCAGACGAATAATACACCAACGGTATCCCCTATCTGTCGTGAGAGGCGACTAAAAGGGGCGACCAAGGGATTATTGAATTAGAACCATGAAACTACTTTTGATTCGTACCATCATGCGGGGAACACCATGGGTTGCATGTACTTGCGAGTAGTACAACTAAATTAGGTACGAAATAGGTTTGTGATTAGTAGCCGTAAAGAGGCTGGCCTGGGGGTTTCGAGTACCCGTGCGTCGTACCCATGTGAGCAACACCGCGGGTCTTGGCGTAGCCTGTGTGTTGTACCGCTATATGAGCGGCACCGTGGGTTGCGTTGCCTGTGATTAATACCCACTATGGGAGGAAAACCACGGGATAGTGCGAGTCCCTGTGGTTAGTACACCTAGCTGAGGAACCTTATCGGTTTGCGTTGGCTATGAGTGGCGCCATTGTGTGAGAAACACCGTACGTGCGTTCCCTGTACGAAGTGCAATACCTGTGAGTACTAGCATCTTGTGTGGAACCAACACCTCCTAGATATAAGGCCTCACAACCGTTCTGGGAATATACTGTGACGTTAGCATCGGCAGGCAAGCTTGAAGCTTTTCAGTAATAACACAGCAATGAGTTTGGTCATGTAATGCTGAAATTAGAAGAATTTTGATTCGTTTAGTGGTGCCAATTACTAATACCGTGTACGTAACGGTACTGATGTGTTGGGTACTCAACTGTAAAGAAAATTGCGACAGTGATAACGAAGTGCATGAATTAAGTTTCCGAAAGACTAGGTTATGCGGCAGTATGTTTACGTGCAATTCCAAGACAAGACTACAGATTTACTAATAACTCAGTGGTGAGTAACTATTATTATTACATTCTCACACAATCATAATGAGCATAGGCCTATGACGTAATTAACTACACGCAACAGCTGGTGATATGTAGGCATATTTACTCTTCAATGATATAAGGTTATGTTATCTCACAATCATGGAATACAATTATTTCAACGGTATTATAATTTTTTATTATTATTATACTCATTAAAACATACCCCCTACAAGAGCTGCTGGTGTAGGCCGATTCACTCTGTAAATGCACGAATTTCGCTCACGGTGATACATTATTTTACAGGTATGCCACAGACATTTCAAAGTCGGTGACATTTTATGGGAAGTAACTGGTACTGAGGTATAAATCCCGATAAGGCACCCCAGGATAAGTATCATAGTAATCATGGCTGACGGTGGGCGAAAGGACTCTGCCATTGGCTGAAGATTAGAGGAACCTTGAGAATAATGTATCTCAATTCACGTAGCATACGAAATGGTAAGTTAGAGATGATTGCTGATCGCATAGAGTTAATTCAGAATATCGATTTTATAGTTGTTGTCGAAACATGGTTGTCTGTAAACGGTGATGAGTCTAACTTTTACGATATCCCAGGTTATGAAGCATTTCATTCCTTTAGAATTCCTTCTGAAAAATCACTTAAGGGTGGGGGAGTATCAATTTACGCTAAAAACAAATTGTGGCAATGTAATATCATCTATAATGTCCAAAAGCATCATAATATTCTGGTTCTGGAGATTTCTAAGTCAGGGTGTAGTTATATTATTATAGCTGTTTACAATCCATTCACTTCAAACTGGACACAGGTATGTGATGACATAGAAATAATACTCAACAAAATAAAACAGAAATATAATTGTTGTTGGTGACTTTAACATAAATTTACTCTCAAATGCAGTATTAACTAATGAATATAAATCGTTCATGCAGAGCTATGGCCTTAAAACTGTAACATAATATACCCTACCAGACTGAGTTCGAACAATTCACTAATCGACCACTTTTTATGCAGCATACAACTTAATAACTGGTCTGTAGATAACATAATTGATGATATGAGTGACCATAATCTCTTGCTCTTTAGTTTAGATATTTCAAAAACATCTAATTATAGGCCTACTCCCAGTGAGCCAAAACGACACTCATATAAACATATAGATTATGAAAGGGCTAGATCATATTTTGAGCAACACCAATTCCAGTGGGTAGATGGTGGGGACATAAATGCTTCATATGCTGCTTTAACCAGATACATTCAAAGTGGTCTTGACTATGCATCGACAGTTAGAAAATTTCATTATCAAAATGCAAACACCATTCTGAATGCATGGTGCACACCAGAACTTGCATCACTCTGCAGGCATAAAGCACTTCTCTACAGTAAATTGAGAAAACACCCACACAACAGTATAATTAAAGAAGAATATAAAAGTTACTGCAATAGAGTTACAACCCTGAAAAGGACTCTCAAGAAGTCGTACTATGATAATCAATTTAAAAACAATCTACACAACACTAAACACACCCGGCAACTCATAAACGAAGTTATTGGTAAACCTTCAAAGTCAACAATCAATATTACACGTATCAAGCTAGGGGATGAATGTTTTGAAGACAAAAGTGACATTTGTAATGTCCTGAATAATAATTTTATCTCAGTCCCTGCCACACTATCTTCAAATATTGTTCCACATCCTGAACATACTGCTACAATCAATAATCATCCTAATTCCCTTTTCCTAGAACCATGTTCTCCAGAAGAAGTGTCTACAATAATCAATTCTCTCAAACATGCTCGCTCAGTTGCTAGTGATGGTATTTCCAGTAAACTTCTCAAAATCTGTAATCGAGCACTCTCTGGTCCAATATCTGAATTTATCAACCGCTCTTTGGCAAAAGGCATTGTCCCTGATTCATTAAAGATCTCTAGAGTGGTTCCTATACACAAACAGGATGATAGATCCGACCCTGGAAACTACCGACCCATCTCAATACCACCTGAATTATCTAAAATCTTAGAAACTGTTGTCAAAGTTAGGCTTATTAGTTACCTCGAAAAATGCAATTATTTTTCCAGATTTCAATATGGCTTCAGAGAAAAGGCTGGGGTGAATCCTGCCTTAATGGACATTGTAATTGAGCTTCAAAATTATATTGATAAAGGTTACAAGACTGCTGGGCTGTTTATTGATTTAAAAAAGGCTTTTGATACTGTTAGCCATGAACTTATGATATACAAACTGGAAAAGGCAGGTGTGAAAGGTCCCTCGCTGCTCTGGTTTAAGGATTTCTTATCAAATCGACAACAATATGTTCAGATTGGCATGAATAAAAGTGAGCCACAAAAGATCTGCTTTGGTGTACCACAAGGTTCCATATTGGGTCCAATTTTGTTTCTTATATATATTAATGACATAGCCCTGTGTTCTTTTAAGGGTAAAATATCACTTTTGGCAGATGATACTTCACTGTTCTATTCATCAAATTCTGAAGATGAAATAGTTGCAGATATCCAGCATGACTGTTATATCTTAGATGAATGGCTGAGAAAAAATCTTCTAACAGCCAATTACTCAAAAACTGTCTGTATGATGTTCGATAAATCACAAAATGACCTAAATGCAACTACAAATATATTATTTGGCACTACGAAGTTGAAATGGGTTAAAGAAGTTAAATATTTTGGACTAATAATTGATAGTGCCCTCTCCTGGACACCTCATATATTAAACGTAAAAAATAAAATCTCTGTCTTGGTTGGTATCTTTGGCAAGATTAAGTACCTACTAACAATTGACACTCTTCGTCTAATTTATTTCATAATGATACAATCTCGACTTTCTTACTTGTGTTTCATTTGGGGCAAAGCAACCCAAAATAACTTAAATACTTTGGAGGTCTTACAAAACAGGATTATTAGATTTATGTATGGATTTCATCAACTATATTCTCGAAATAAAATGTACTCTGAAACAAATATATTACCTCTTAAGAAATTAATCTCATTAAACGCATCACTTCTTATTCATAAAGTCTTGCATAACAAAATGTTCACCAACTCTGAATTTCCTAAAGTCACTGACATCCATTCATATAAGACAAGGCAAAAAAATAAATTACATGTTCATCAAAATTATACAACAAGGTTTGGCACTAAGGGAGTGCAACACTTACTAATATCTGAATATAACAGCATTCCTGAAAACATAGCAATCATCTCTAAAACTGTGCCATTTCGTAATAAGTTTAAGAAGTACCTGTTAGGCACTATAAATGTGTAACAGTTATTTCTCTGATATTTTCATTTCCAAATCTTAAAAGTCAAAAAGTTGTTCCTCCTGTATTGTTACTCTGATGATAATCCACTTAATATAATCCTATCCATTAGATAAATTGTGATACTTAAAGTATATGTAAAATCACTATTATTACTCTTTCACTTTTAGACCTTATGCGTTAATCCGCCATTGTTGTGATTATCTATGTATTGTTCCTCTTGACAGAGCTCTTGCTCTCTGGAACCCTATTTATCAATCAAATAAATAAATAAAAAAGAAATGTCGTTCCCATAATTCAAGAAAGCAAGAAGTTATAGCCAACTTACGCGCGATGAATAGACCTAAGATAATGAGGCAATGGCAAAGAGTAACGAAATGAAATAAATAAACATAACAATATGTCGCTGTCTTGAATTATGGGAGTGACGTTTCATGGGGCAAATCTCCAGGCAATGGCAGAGTCTATTCGTTCCAGCACGAGCCATGATTATATAGAAACACCGAAGATTTATAACATAATGTTGAAATACTTCAGACGGAGGTAAGCAGTAATTACGATTCGGAACGCTAGAAATCATAGGACAGCGCCACTTACGATTTATTACTAATAAGAAATAGAGGCCTAAAGCAGCGAGAAGAAATGGAGGTTAGAAGCCGCGATTTTTGTAGGTAAGCAGTAATTACGATTCCGAACACTACAAATCTCAGACAGCGCCACTTACGATTTAATATTAATAAGAAATAGAGGCCTAAAGCCGCTATGAGCAGTAATTACGATTCCAAACACTACAAATCATAGACAGCGCCACTTACAATTTAATATTAATAAGAAATAGAGGCCTAAAGCCGCGTAGAGCAATGATTTTGTCACTAGCCGGACGTAACGTATCAAGAGCAATGTAGGGAGACAGTTATAACGGGATTGCACACTTTAAAGCATAGATTGGGCTGTTCTTACTGACTGCAATAGTGGAACTCATGATTCATTATCAATAAGAAACACAAATAATGGCATGTTTAAATGCTTCAGAGATAGCGGTACACTCTGGTCCAGGGAAAAAATACACACACATAAAGGACATAGAAAAAAAACATTTATGGTGACATTGAACGTCCCTTAATGGAGAGGAGGGTAGAGATCAGCAGCTGCCAGGAAGACATTTTCACACAGCAGTGTCCACAACCAGCGACATCCATTTAAATAGTAAGTTGTTGATTACCGTAGCAACGAAAAAAGTATTAGGAACTAAGTTTAGTTGTTGGTACGTCATACTAGAAACTAATTCAAGTTGGTACCACGAAGTAATTGAACTGACCTACATGCCCAATGACAAATGAACATTCATTTCTACTTGAATCGTCGTGCGGTACACTACCTTGTTTGTGCGGGTCAGTTGTGCGCGGCAGTGGTAATCAATTGTGTTCGCTTATATGTAGTGAAGCAGTGGTGAACCATGGAGACCGACAGTGGAGGAACGTTGGTATTGTCCGGGTCTAAATTATGAGTGGAACGTGAGATTGTCATACCCATGGATGAGGAATCCATAACTGATTCACCTAGTAATACGAGACAAACACAAGGCTCTCAGTCAACTGAGACTGATTCACAGCGTCGTAATACAGAAGTGTCAGAACGTCCTAATACAGAACAACTTAAACGTCAAATCGATCCAATGTAAGGGACGAAATAGACTTCAAGTCACTTTCCATACGGCTTCTCAAGCCAATGCCTTTTTGAGCAGCCCTATTCTTGAAACCCTAAAAATTAAAGCCTATATTCCATCTTCGCAAGTGTTGCGAGTAGGAATAATTCGGGGAGTCGAAAAAGGTTTAACTAATGAAGAAATTCTACAATACTTAGAATCTGAAGTACCAGTTAAAAGCGTTCAACGACTTAATCGTCGCGCAATTCAAGATGGAGAAACCCAATACCTCCCCACGGGTTCTATTAAAATAGTTTTCAGGGCACAAACGCTTCCATCCCATGTTGCCTTATCTAAGGTTCATATGGAAGTTGAACCCTATATTTTTTCACCAATCCGCTGTCGCAAATGCCAGCGCTATGGACATGTAATACGACAATGTCAGTCCAAAAATGCACGTTGTGGAAAATGTTCTCAGCAGCACGAAACCCATGCTTGTACTGAGCAATTCACGCAATGTGTTTATTGTAAGAAAAATCATGTTACGGGTTCCTCGATCTGTCCTGAACATAAGTATCAAGTTCAAATTAAACGGTTAATGAGCACCGAATATCTGTCTTTTCCAGAAGCTAAAGCTCGAACCGCCCTTCCAATTTATCATTCTGAGCAACAGGAAAATCAATTCCCTCCGTTGCCATCGAATCCTCCATCCCCCCAACATCTAATCCTTGTAATCGTAAGTTTACTTAGGTTATCATGCAATCTCCCCCTCCTACACCTGAGCCCGGCTTTGATAAGCAAGGATATTTGGCCATACTGCGAAATGAGCATTTGGTTCCAGTCAATTCTATCCCATCAACAAGTGCAATGCAGCAACCTACGCAATTGCCATACCCATCAAGTTCGTCACAATCTAATGGGCAGCCACTTTCTGCAGCCCCACAAGGCATAAACTATCCTCCTACGAAGGAACGACTTCATCAGGAAATCCAGCAATTGCTGGTAATGTTACTCCAAAGTATGAGCCATGAGCCACAGATACACCATGTTCTATATAAACTAAGAGACCATATAATGAACATTCTCGTATGATTCAATTATTACAATGGAATTGTCGAAGTGCCACCTCTAAACGACATGAATTACAAATTCTCATTAATGAAACGCAAGCTAATATTATTTTCTTACAAGAAACGTGGTTTCAACCACAATTTTCTTTCAGATTAAGAGGTTATCAAGTATTTCGATACGATGGTAATGGTTTTGATGGAGTAGCCACATGTGTACAAGATTCACTACACTTCACACAAATATCTTTGCAATATATTATTCCACACACGTATGCAGTAGGGATCATTCACCATAATACTTGTTTTATAAATATTTATTGCCCCCCTCGCATTTACGTTACTCAAAATCAATGGACGCATTTTTTCCAGCAATTCGCACAATTCCAACACCTTTTTATTCTCGGTGATTTCAATTGCCACCACACCGAGTGGGGGTGTACAATGGACACGATAAACGGCTCCAATTTACTTGTTACCTCCAATCATCAGAATCTGTTTATTTTAAATGATGGTTCCCCAACCCGTTTAACTCCGCCTGGATCCCCACCCAGTGCCGTGGACCTTACATTATGCCGTACAAATATGGTTCCTATAACCACCTGGCACACATTATCCGACACCTACACCAGTGACCACTTTCCAATTGTTATAACATACGAAGTATGGGAATCGGCCAATAACTTCCCAGTATACGCCACCTTCATTCACAAGTAATGTCCGATCCTATAAAAATTTCAATATTTTAAATTATCAATCATATCTCAATCACATTCTACAGCAGGAACACGAGTCACCTATTACCTTTTCAATATTACTCCCTTATTTAACCCAATATTTAAATATGTTTCATCCGTGTAGACCGCTTAATGTAACGAACCCCCCACAGGAGTACGAAATAAAATGGTGGGATAAAGAATGCCACGATCTCATTCATAAGAGAAAACAATTATTTAAACAATATCGCCAATCCATGACCCAGCATCATTATTTCCAGTTACGAAATCATATAGCAAAAACAAAGCTTGTCTTAAATGCCAAAAAACGAAAAGCTTGGCAATCCCTTATTTCTACTCTAACTCCCCAGTTACCAGCCGCGAAATTCTGGAACGTTATCCGCATGATAACTAGAACATTCCAATACCAAACTCATTTTTCATAACCGCGACAAGTTTTAGAAGACTTTCTATATACCCTCGCCCCAGTATCAGTAAATCCTCCCTTTCTACCTAACTCAATGGACAATTCTCGTCGATTTACTTCATTATTAAACCCAATTACATATAATGAACTTCAATCTGTATTATGTACCTTTAATAGTTCATCACCAGGACCTGACGCCATTACTTATCTTATGCTAAAGGCCCTTTCTCCCCACGTCCAACTTTATTTACTACAATATTACAATGGTATTCTTGAGTCGTTATAAGTACCAATAACATGGAACGATTTTTTCATAACCCCTATTTTGAAACCCACAAAACACCTACAGAACCTGAAAATTTTCGTGGCATTGTACTGGGATCATGTATACGAAAGGTTTTCTGTAAAATCCTCATGAAACGAATGGCGTGGTTATTAGAACAACACTCGTTATTACCTAAGTATCAGTTCGCTTTTAGACGTGGTCATAGTACACAGGAACCTATCATTATTTTCCTGCTCGATATTTTATTAGCAAAATGGCGGAAACAATCTACCATTGCAGTCTTTTTAGATATTAAAGGCGCCTATGATGCTGTGTTATTGCATATCCTCTGGGAGAAATTAATTATTTATGGATTCCCCATCAGATTTCTTTCTATTTTAAATCAACTATTCACCAACCGTCGGTTAACCATCAAATCAACTCAACACACAATTGAAAGCCGATATACATCACAGGGATTACCACAGGGATCGATACTAAGTGGAATTTTGTTTGCTCTTTATATGAAAGATCTAGAATCTATTGTGACACCGCATGCTCGAATTCTAGCCTTTGCGGATGACTATGCCATTTATTATTCCCAGCCAAACATTGACAATTGTAGAGCCACAGTATCTCATGTTTTGAGTTTAGTTTTTCGATGGTTAACGACCCACGGACTTTCTCTTTCTTTATCTAAGTGTGCAGCGATGATTTTTACTAATAAACGAACCTTCGATAGAAGTCCTATTACTTTTGATACCGTACTTATAGCATCCCCTTTGTCCCTCAACACTTATATTTAGGCGTCTATATAGACCAAAGACTTACATGGCAACCCCAAATACAGTATTTAATTAGGAAATCTGATCGCTATATCACCATATTACGAACGGTAACGAAACGTACATGGGGAGCTGACCCCTTGTCAGCATTACAATTATATCGTGCAACTATCCGTTCCACACTTGATTATAGTGCACATATTATCGATTTAGCCTCTAAAAACAGTTTATTAGCCTTGGATCGTTTACAATTTTCTGCATTACGTATCAGCGTGGGTGCCCTCCGAACAACACATACTAACGCTTTATTAGTGGAAACTGTTACCGAGTATTGTGGATGTGCAGAGGTGAAAGAAGGTGCTGGGGTGAGCAGGTCTCAAAATACGAAATTAAAGTTAATTTAACAAGGTTATATTTTCTTTGCAAAATCAAGAAATAACAAGAGTGGCAGGTACAGAGTAGCAAAGCAACAAATCGAAAATGTACAATTCAAGTGTTACAGGATTTGGGCTCCGAGAGCCAGACACATAATTCTTGAGCAATGAGCCCAACTTTACTATATACAAGATTCAACAAAGGGGCAGAAGACCCCAATCATGCCCAGGAGCTCTTGCTCCCAATTACACAGTAAAGCCTCCTCGAGGCACGCAGAAACAAATTTTAAGAAAGAGCAACCCACTCTTAAGTTCAAGCCTATCAAAGGCCACACCAAATTCTACTTTCAAGCTGTCCTCCAAGGACATATACACAGGGGTAAAAATACCCAACCTACTGAGGCCTATTCAGTAAAGAAACAGGTCAATTACATGGCCTCCAAAATACCAACTTGAGAGGAGGCGTTCTTGCACTCCTACTACACTTTATTTAAAACCTACTTGGCGTTAGGCCTCTAATGCAAGGGCTAATCCCATACTAACGAGGTGACTTATAGAAGGAGATAATTTACATTACATTAAGGAAGAAACGGTTGTGAAAATAAGTTCACCTCAACGCAAAATGAGTGGGAGCTCGAGAGTGTTAAGCACTCTCTATCCCAATATGTAGTTTAAAAAGATAGAATTGATACCAAGTATCTTTACATTTTAGGGGAAAGTTACATGGTAAAAGGCTTCGGACCTGCCCCGAGAGTTAAACTGCTGAGCTAGCAAGAAAAGAAGTTATTAAACGGCCATTACCTGGTGGTTGAACTGCTGCCCGAAGAAAGAGGCGCTTCCCGCCCCCTGCTACGTACTTTACACACTGATAGATGTTACTGAAGTGGCGCGGAGACCCGAAAATCAGCAGTTTAAATACCCTCGTGGAAAGTTCGAGGCGTTTCAGGAATGAGAACACCCGCCCACAATCATTTTATTGGCTAACAACGAAAACCCCTACACTAGATGAAGAAGAAATACATTATTGGTGATAAATTAATTACAGAAATTCCTTATTGGTCGAATTCAAAACTAGCGGAAAGAAAGGGTTAATATTGCCAACTTAAACAATAACTGAAAGAAATTTAACAAAGAACAAACTTATGAATTCAAAATTTCTCCAAAAACACAGTTCTTTCACTTCGCACTAGGGTGCATAATTGTAGTCCTTCCGTAGTGCCATCTGGAAGAGAATGTCTACACTTCTTACTACAGGCAAAACAAAAACACATCGAAAACGACCCAGTTCAGAAACTTCAAAATTTACAAGTAGGGACATCTTCTGAGAAACTTGAGAATTAACACAGTAGATAAAGTTCAGACTTCTTTCAGTAGAGGAGTTTCAACTGGCGCAAAGTTTGTATTAGCGGCGTGGAGGTGTACCACCCGGTACAGAAACTTCAGAAGAACCGCTGCACATTCGAAGGATAAAAATTTCGAAAAAAATTTCTACTTAAACATATTAGCAGATCGAACTCTCTTATCGTCCCCAAATTAAAATTATTATATGAATACTATCAACAGCGACCTCCACCTAATCATCAGTACCCCGCCATATATATGGCATATGCTGAAATGCACCATATTGCTGAGATTATATTACGAACACCCCGCTTAAATATGTAGTCATATAGCTACGATATTCAAACATTCCGTCCATCAATTATCATTGCACCTTTTGATTCTTCGAATCAAACAATGCATGCACCTAACCTCATACCATACGCTCATAAGAAATGTAAAAGTTTAATTACTTCACCAGATTATCACATTTTTACGGATGGGTCAAAGTCGTATACTGGAGTTGGAGCAGCATTTTTTGATCCACAAACACAAACTAGCTTTAAATATCCGTTGCCTAATAATTTAACTATCTTTACAGCAGAATTATATGCCATATATCAAGCTCTATTACATGTCCAACAATTGCATTCCAGAAAAATAAATATATTTAGCGATTCTCAAAGTGTGCTACAAGCCCTACAATCTTTCTCCCACAGTCAAAATACATATGTCTACGAAGTTAAGCATCTTCTTTATCAACTCGAAACATCTGGCTTTGTTATAACGTGATTATGGATTAAAGGACATAGTCAGCACGTAGGCAACGACATGGCCGATTTAGCAGCCAAAGAGGCTAGTGCAGATACCACGAACTTATTACAAATCAAAATCCCGGTCTCAGATTTCCTTCCATGTATTAAACACGAAGCTCAACACGCATGGTACACACAATGGCGTATATCAGCTGGTACGAAAGGCCAATATTATTACCAAATTCAACCGAATATTCCCACACTCCCGTGGTTTGCAAACGGTAAGTACACACGACGCCACATCACTAATATAATTAGATTACGCTTTAATCATTCCTGAACCCCTGTATACTTATCTCGATTTCACATTACGAATGACCCAACTTGTTCCTGTGGAGAACCTTATGGCGACAATATGCACACTACCAGGCAATTTTAATGCAGAAATTAATTAAAGTACACGTACCTTTACCTACACGACTATCAGTATTGCTGTCTCAACCTTCACCTACTATCATTGCTATTTTAAACGAGTACCTTGATAACACTCATATCAAATTGTAATTACGCTCTAGATTTTCAGTTGTTTTTTTTTTCGACATGTTTGCGAAGTGGCATTTCTATACGTTCCTGGTGAGTGTATCTTGCCCCAAGAGTTTTACTTAGTCCTAATCTTGTACAGTGTATTACGTTTATGCTGCTAAAGAACCATAAGATATCTGTGTATTCGAACAGCGTATATAGCGTCATACTTTCATGGATGTACACACAAAAGACACAATAGTACCTTTTTCAGTTTGCCTATCTAAGTGTATTTGTGTCTAAAACGATAATTAATTATGTAAATGTGTGTTGATGTGATACAAGTGAAATATTACGTTGGACTTGTGACTGGGAAATAATATATTGAATCCCAAATAAATATCCTCAAGACAAGACAAGACAAATGAACATTAAACAGCGATTCTGCGCTGGTCAACCTTTACGGGAGTTGTACCTCTTTCCCAACTGCCCATCATATTTATCGTCACACTCTGGCAGGTGAAGAGAAGAACCAGGCAAAAAAGTAGAATAGACTGAGGAGCAATAAACAGAGCCATTGAAGATAGTACATATCTCATACCGTACACAGAATTTCAATCCACAATCTTACACAGCTGAAAAGTACAATAAACATGTTGTTACCTGATGGTTGTTGTACTGTGATGAAGGGAACGTAAGTAATTTTTCTGTACGTCGATACATCAAGGCAACCATACTGCATAGCATACGTAATCGTCTGATAGGACATGGCCTTTATTCTTAACGGGTTTTATTATATAAAATATTTCTAACGTACCTCGTATATGTGAACAAAATTACTAATACAAATGCGGTATATTCTTTAGTTACAAAACATCATAGCTGCATTACAAGGAATGAGTGTAACAATGTGTAGAAAGATTCAAAAAATAAGTTAATTCTAGTCCTAGTTGGTGAATTGAACACCGAGGATGATGTCCCCACAGTTAATTTCATAGTCGCAGTTAAAACATTTCTTAGTTCATAAAGGAGTATGTGTATGATTTTCTTGTTATTTGTTCAACCTTCTGCCTGGCCTCATGTTTACAAATTTACGGCCGACCCTGTGGTGAAGGGATATAATGCCTGCCTCTTACACGGAGGCCCCGGGTTCGTTTCCCGGCCAAGCCAGGGATTTTTTACCTAGATCTGAGGGCTGGTTCGAGATTACATTTGCGAGCTATCGTACGGTGAGATAGCGGCCCTGGTCTAGAAAGCCAAGAATAACAGCCGAGAGGATTCGTCCTGTCGAACACATGTATCCTATCAAATGCTACAATTACTACCTATTAGAGCAAAGAAGGTATTACTAAATAGGTATAATGATATTTTTCGCAATCACAGTCCACCGGTTAGTTGGAATGAATTTTTCCTAATTCCCATTCTTAAAAATAAGCAGTTACCCACTGAGGTAAGTAATTATCGCGGTATAGTCCTCGGTTCGTGCATTCGTAAAGTCTTTCTAAAGATCTTACTTCGAAGAATCCTCTGGGTATTAGAATACTATAACTTGACGCCTCGATATCAATATGCCTTTTTTAAGGGACGCAGTACATCTGATGCATTTAATAGTTTTGTTATCGATTTACTATTAGCTCGTCATAGAAAACATAGTACCATAGCGGTTTTTCTTGATATTCAACGGGCTTATGATTCCGTACCTTTGAACATATTATGGGAAAAACTTGCAACTCTTAAGATTCCTGAGGGATTTATTAGCATTCTCAGACAACTTCTGACTTATCGAACACTCCGATTTAAATCGACACCTTGTACACTCCAGCCCCGGCAGGTAAGTAATGGGTTGCCACAGGGCGATATTCTGAGTGGTATTCTGTTCGCTCTTTTTATGAAAGATTTTGAAACGGTCATTTTACGTCATGCTCGAATACAGGCGTATGCTGATGATTTTTTGATTTATTGTACGCATGAAGATTTACAGCTCTGTAGACAACATATTAGTTTCACGCTTCATGAAGCTAGAACATGGTTAGAGGCCCATGGATTAAATCTTTCCATAGCGAAATGTCGAGCAATGATATTTACACATCACCGAACCTATGACCGATCGCCACTTGCTTTTGATCAGTATGAAATACCAGTGGTTAGTCACCATAAATATCTTGGGTTATTTATCGACCAAAAACTTACATGGAAACATCATTTTTTATATTTGCGTTCGAAGAGTGAACGATATATTCAGGTCATACAGGCCGTAACCCGTAGGCAATGGGGGGCTGATCCCGTTGTGATGCTATCTTTGTACAAAACCACTATTAGGACGATATTGGACTACGGATCACATATTTTTGACGTAGCATCTTCTACTAACTTGAATATTCTTAACACTTGTCAATATAAAGCAATACGATCCTGTATTGGAGCTTTAAAGTCCACACCTACCAATGCCCTTTTAGTTGAAGCCTGCGAAGCTCCCTTACAAGTACGTAGAAAAATACTTGCGACGAAATATTTACTTAAAAAGTTTTCTTTCACAAGTCATCCTCTACTTCCGAAGTTACAGTTACTCTCGGAGTATTATTCAGTTCGGCGCCAGGGTTTACGCAGATTGCCTGTATTGTTTCATGCGTTTAATACATTGAAGTCGAAACAGTGTACCTTAATACACAGTGTTACTTTACTACCCTATACCTTACCCTATCCTGTTTCTTATTTTAAGCCTCAAATAATTTGGCCCATGCGTAATGGCTCTACTAATGTTCCTAGTCTGCAGGAGAACGAGATATGTCCTGTTAAGAGAGTAAAATTTTCTCATATTCCACGAAGCATAAACATTTTTACAGATGGGGCAAAGAACATTAATGGAGTTGGTTCCGCTTATTATATACCGTCTCTCAATGTTAAAGAACAATATGGTTTGCCTCGTGACGTTTCGATTTTTACGGCGGAGCTATTCGCCATACAGCAAGCTTTACTTTTTGTTCAGCGACAGGGATATACGCGAGCTACAATCTATACGGATTCGCTGAGTGCATTACAATCTTTGGTTTCGTATGAGTTATCTTATAATTGGTATATTTACAATGTCAAGAGTATTCTTTATATGCTGGACAACGTCGGTATTTCCATAACTTTAGTATGGGTACCAGGGCATGTTGGTATAGATGGTAATGAAAAAGCAGATTGTTTTGCAAAACAAGCTTCTCGTCTTCCTGTGCCGAATACTAACAATATTGTTCCGGCTTCTGATTATGTAGCTGTTCTCCGACAGGAGGGGCACCAAGACTGGCAGAATTTCTTTCGACAGACAGCACAAGTCAAAGGTAACTTCTATTATCATTTACAACCAACGCTTTTAGTTAAACCTTGGTTTCTACGAGGATCTTATACTAGACGACATATTATTAACATCATCCGGTTAAGGTTTAATCATGCCCTTACACCACAATATAGATCACGTTTCCAATTAACGCAGGATACAAACTGTTTGTGTGGTACCGATATTCGTAATGGCGACTCTAATCATATTCTCTTTGAATGTCCTGAATATGCTAACCCTCGTAAAAAACTTTTAACTAATCTTCAGCGACTCAAGCAGGTTTTTCCAACCAGTGTTTCTTGTTTGCTCAGTAATCCTACAGTCGAGATCATTCGAGTGCTAAATTCGTTTCTAGATGAGGCCAATATCGTGTTATAATGCTGTCTGACATATTGGGTGAGAATTGATCATGCTTTTGAAGGTTCCATTAGAGTGATTCCTCATAGCAATAGTGTATTACTTGTGAGTGCTATTTTGGTTTCTTCGTGTGGGTTAAGCTTTAGATGCAGTGTGATTGCAAGCTTGGAAGTTTCCCGTCTGTTAACCGTCTGCTATAGCACACTAGGGTTATGTGATATAGTGAAGATCAGTGTTTTGTGTTTTCTACTTGCAAGCTCCAGCATCAATTATTGAACTGAAGTTTTCATTATACTAGTGTTTTTTACATGAGTAAGCGAGTATTGACTGGGTGAAATGTCGTAGACACAGCCCATAAGCATCAGCATAAGCATAAGTCCTGTCGAACACAAGACACCTCGTAACCTGCAGGCCTTCGGGCTGAGCAGGCCCAAGGCCAAGCCATTCAGGGCTGTTGCGCCGTACGATTTTTACAAATTTATGAGACATAGTAGCAATTTAATGTTGCCACATGTCAATACTTTTAAAAGAGTAGGCTCCGGTCTGAATGGTAGTCCAATATTAGAACAGAATACATAAAATATAAAGTTCAAGGTTTCGAACAGAATGACAAATTGGTAACATCGATGGTAGGTGAAATTCTCATTAAACCATACATGAACTTCAAGGGAGGAAATATTGTAGGCTCGTGTGCAAATACTGCCAGTGATGCTACATCAGCTTAGATGTTAGGCCTATGCTAATATATACGTGCTAGTTTTCTTTTAAGATCGTGTAATGCCTATTTAAATTGAAATATATTTGTAACATTCTGTTGTGCTGTTAGCAATTCGGCCTAAGTAAGTTAACATTGCAAAATGCTGTCGTATTTTACAGCTATTTGCTGTTTATCTTTAATGGCAGAGTCACCAAAATATGATAATAACGGCAGTATAATTCCATATACTTTAAAAATTTAAACTCTATTTGTTAGTAAATAAATTATTCCATTGGCAAAAAATATTAAAATCATGTCTGTGTTGTACCATGTCCCGCGTTTCTCTGCATTGCCAACGCCTCTTTAGCGCGACGTCACCACGCTGTTTTTTTTTGTTTTTTTTTTTGCTAGGGGCTTTACGTCGCACCGACACAGATAGGTCTTATGGTGACGATGGGATAGGAAAGGCCTAGGAGTTGGAAGGAAGCGGCCGTGGCCTTAATTAAGGTACATCCCCAGCATTTGCCTGGTGTGAAAATGGGAAACCACGGAAAACCATCTTCAGGGCTGCCGATAGTGGGATTCGAACCTACTATCTCCCGGATGCAAGCTCACAGCCGCGCGCCTCTACGCGCACGGCCAACTCGCCCGGTACCACGCTGTTGTTAGTCCTTATTAATCTAGGTGGTGTTGGTGGAACACCGTGAGTCTTCGCTACTTTTGATTAGTACCCCAACATGACAAATACCATGGTTCTACTTTTCTCACGATATGTACCATTTTGTGGGGCCTTAGACGAGGATTTTGCACCCCTTTAGACATCAAGCATCATTGTGCTTCATAAGTGGTCCCTTGGTCAGTAATACTATTATTTACGATCTTTTTTTTTGATTCAGATCCACTGTTTTTGTTTGTTTTTTGCGTGTGTTTTGTTGGGCTCATGACCATCCATTCATTCTTTATGACATTTTTTATTTTATTTTGGTCAGTGGATGAATTTGAACTTTTTGTTATTTCATTTCGTACCATTAGGGGCCGATGACCTCGATGTTAGGCCCCTTTAAACAACAAGCATCATCATCATCATCGTCGTCGTCGAACTTCTCCCATAATAAGTTATTCCAATTCCTAACTCCCCTTCCTAAAAACGAATATTTGCCCCAATTCGTCCCGTTGAATTCCAGCTTTATCTTCATATTGTGATCTTTACTACTTTTAAAGACATCACTCAAACGTATTCGTCTACTGATGTCATTCCAGGCCATCTCTCCACTGACAGCTCGGAACATAGCCTACTAGCGGTACTTATGATACAAAATTATTATATTTTTTTTGAATAGGTGGTCTTTAATAAAATTATATTAATTTTGTATCACAAGTAGATCTTCAATATGGACAAGGAATGAGATTTATAACCTGCAACATACTACATAGTCGAGCAGCTCATCTCCTTACTTCCCAAACTTTGCAACATTTTTGTAACGCTGCTCTTTTGTCGGAAACCATCCAGAACAAATCGAACAGCTTTTCTTTGGATTCTTTCCAGTTCTTGAATCAAGTAATCCTGGTGAGGGTCCCATACACTTGAACCATACTCTAGTAGGAGTCTTACCGGGCGAGTTGGCCGTGCGGTTAGGGGCGCGCAGCTGTGAGCTTGCATCCGGGAGATAGTGGGTTCGAATCCCACTGTCGGCAGCCCTGAAGATGGTTTTCCGTGGTTTCCCACTTTCACACCAGGCAAATGTTGGGGCTGTACCTTAATTAAGGCCACGACCGCTTCCTACCAACTTTCCTACCCCATCGTCGCCATAAAACCTATGTGTGTCGGAGCGACGTAAAGCCACTAGCAAAAAAAAGTAGGGGTCTTACCAGAGACGTTTATGCCCTCTCCTTTACATCCTTACTACAATCCCTAAATACCCTTATAATCATGTGCAGAGATCTGTACTCTTTATTTACAATCATATTAATGTGATCACCCCAACGAAGATCTTTCCTTAAATTAACACTTAAAGGAACTTTATCCAATCAACGCAGTAATTAAAACTGTGAGGACTTTTCCTATTTGTGAAACTCACAACGTGACTTTTAACCCCGTTTATCAGCATACCATTCTCTACTGTCCATCTCACAACATTATCGAGGTCATTTTGCAGTTGCTCACAGTCTTGTAATTTATTTGGCTACTTATCTACATCATCTGCAAAAAGCCTTATCTCTGATAAGTGTATGTGTAATATTGTTCCTTTGGTGAAAGTTTTATTGTACCGTACCTATAGTATTGAATCAAATTCTCAAACTATTGTTACCTACCGCACTTAAGTTGCCAAACTCTCAACCTTTACCTCTCTTTCGAAATTCGGTCATAGAGTATAAACAATACCATTTTGTAGCCTTTTTTTTTTTTTTTTTTTTTTTTCAGGTTTGATGTATATACTCTTCCCTCTCACTGTCCGCTATATCTCAAAAGCCAGGTACCGGTACTTTTTGTTGTATGCATCTGTACATTCCCCACCCCCACCCCACCAAGTCGAATTCCCAATCGCCGCTACTGGATACCTTTACGGTACCGTACTTCTGTAACAGCCCCTCTCAATTTGGGAAGGTGTTTACCCGAATAGAATAGCCTACCGGTGGTGTTCCTCTGCCGCTCAATGCCATGACTATTTTGCACTTCAAACGGAAATTCTAGCCGTAGGCATTTTTAGACTAGAATATGACTGTACATTTTTGACCGACCTCCTTTGCTTCTTTTCTCTCCCACTCCCAATTATGACCTTGAACCGCAGCTTTGCTTGAACTAGAGATACTGTAATCAGTCTTGGTCAGATGAATCTCGATCGACCTTGATGCCCCGACTTCTCTGAGATTGGCTGTACCAAACCTACTCCAAATACATCACTCGACGCATGTCAGCTGCACTAAATGAAAGTGTTTCAAATGTGATAAATGTTTGGTTGCTTGAAGAAGAGGCACAAAGCGTGAGTGAGAATTTATCGATTTAGAACAGAAAGATAACGTCACCGAACTCTTTGAAATCTTGGTATAGAAATGCTGGCAAATAGTCTGCTACTATAACTTTGTTGCGTACATTGGCTACCCTGGAAGTGAGGTTATGGTGGTCGATCTGTAGTGACTGAATCACTTACGATTTCAGTTTTGAAGGAGGGGAATCCCTGACACTACTCCGGGCGAGTTATTTCATTTGTTTTGGTGTGCTGTAGCATCGTTATTAGTGCTAGTGCCATTCGTTATTCACTTTGTAGTTAGCTATCTGCTGACTCCGCGGGAAGTGGCTGTGCTATTTGTATCTTAACCGGATACTTCTGAACAAATATCCGTTACTCTGTGCTACTAGACAGACGAATAATAAGATGAGGAGGTTTACGTATGTAGACAACATTATTGTGATGGCAGTTTTTCTGATTGTTATTGCTACCAAAAATTTGCACGTTGAGGGGGCATGTTTAGGTAAGTTTTGAGGAGGATTCTATTTTCAGTAGGCCTACCGGTGCGGTACAGTTATTCGTTTCGAATGCTTGTCCACTTCGTTATTTGTGTTGCAGGTTCCCTGTGCGCAAACTTTACGGGTATTGAAGAGAGGATTGAGAATGGTATAGAGGAAATCGGTGAGGAAATAGAAGGTACGTTGCCTGTGAGGTAGAGGAAAGTTGGGCATATTTGGCGTACCGGTAGGTATTATACCTTAAACTAAAGCAGTTTCCTAAATAGGTCTTTATAGTCTTCACATGCATTTCTACTTTAATAGTAAGTCTTTCTGTTGAACGTTAATGCAAACCTCCTTGTTCTGCATTGCTTAAAATAGTACGGTACCTACCATATTGATTTGAATTTTCAAAAATTATTGCAACTTCATCTGTAGCATGGGGTACATTTGGCACTGTGGCAAATGTAATTCTTTCAGTAAGTATTAAGTTTCTATTAACATTTATACCAGTACTCTAATTAGGATGATAATAATAATAATAATAATAATAATAATAATAATAATAATAATAATAATAATAATACCTACTTTAATAAGGTACCCACTGTGCACAAAAAGGAGAAAAGACGGTGGCACTTCCGCAAGCGGGCCGGCATTGGTAATCATTAGTAAAGACTGAAAAGGAACGTTTTACAATACCTGGAGTACCAGACAGGAGAGATCCTTCATCTACGCTTGGTATAATCCCACCATCCCGCCCCAAAAGACATTCTTTCTTATATAGGAAAATTGAAAGCAAGACAACATGAAAGAAGAAATTGCCACCATTATCTTTACTCCCATTGGCCAGCTCCGATCAGCTGTGAAGGAGTCTATATAACTTTTTTTCCGCTAGAGTTCGCATGTGCGCCACACCAACCCGCGCAAAATAAAAACACTCGCTCATCAAGAAAAAATGTAATTTAGTAGCTGTAACCTATCTTTGTAAATCCAGGCCAAGCTCTGTCATGAGAACAGTGGCCCCCTTCGGGGGCCACACTCCCTTCGAGAGGCTCTTAACTATCGCCGCGGCGCATACTGCCCGCACGGCAAGAAAAAAGTTAATTTAGTGGTTGTAACATATCGTCGCATTTTCTCAACAGTTGGTGACAGCATCACCCGCCGCGAAGCCTCCGTGTGTACAGCGAGCGGAGTGTGAGGCGTGCCATGCCCGGCCCGCTTGCGGAAGTTTTACCGAAAAGACTATTCTCTAGTACAAAAATGTACCAAAGATGTTTGTCTCTTCTTGCACTTTAGCGTATGGTATGGTAACGTTTGCAGTAATTTAAGCATACCGGTACCATAGTACACATATGCAGTGGGATTCAGTTTGCGATAACACTTGGTGACAGAGCAGGTGGTGAAATTCATGTTCTACTAGACGTATCATAACATATCTGAGCTCAAAGTCTGCTAGTCTGCCACGTGGGCACGGCCAAACACGAGTTCCCCTTTTGGAACTCTGTAACATTCCTACACCTACCCATGTTGATGTACACTGTTGGCTTGAAACATCAATGTCTCACTAATCGCTACTGCCTTATATTCGCATGGAGGCAGTGTGTGTGTGTGTGTGTGTGTGGTTGTTCCTTGCACCATCTGTACAGGCTTAACGATCCATTTGTACGTGCACACAAGGGTGACTAATTGTCAAAACTTAAAAAAAAAAATGATGACATCGTATCTATTGAAGATAAAACAACTTACTTTGCAGATAAAATGACTGGTCTTTCCTAGAGAAATATTCCATGAGGGTGGATGTTTTTAACATGCATTCTTTCTTCGTGCTGCTGTTCATGTAAGTGATAGAGGAATAGAATGTCCATAGCAGATACTCCTTGTTCCTGGAAATACAGTAATATAGCGATCTCTCAGTAGAGCTTAGTCCTATTTTGTGAATCATATTTTTAACTTTTGAGTGTTTTCCACTTCCTTGTTTTTTATTTCCTCTTCATCTTCCACATATATTTCCATCACCACCTCCTAGAAGTTCGCTGCCTAGAATCTTTTTCAATATGTCAGCCACGAACCTACTACCCTGGTGTAGCAGGGGGAGAGGTGATACTCCCACGTGGCGCGTCCCAGGTGGCGGATAGGGGGGTCCTAATCGGCTTGCCGGCGGACTTGAGGGAAATAAAATACCTCTCGCGGACCAAACACACTACCCCCTGCGGGTGGGGGACGCACATGTAGAATACACCCGCGGCATCCCCTGCCCGTCGTGTGAGGCAACAAAAAGGGGCGACCTAGGCGTGGACATGGATTGCGGTTTGGAGAAATGTGTTGGACAACCTGTGTATGGGAGGGGTTGAATACATCCATAGGTAATTCCTGCCTGTCGTAGAAGGCGACTTAAAGGGTCATGTGGCCATGGTCCCCTCTTTATTTTTTATTGTTTTTCCGAGGGTCAGTTGTAGACCATTTCCAAATTTTGATGTGCGTGCTGCTCGGCAATGGAGCTCCTACGTGTGCGACTACGCTCGATAGCCCATGCCTGCAACCACCCAGGAAGCGGCGGATGGGAGTGTCATGTACCCGGGCAGTAGTATCCGCCTGACAACACAGGTCCCCGCACAGCCGAATGCCAGAGGGACATATTATTATTAATTATTTTTATTTATTTTTCCTATATTTAGTGCTCTGTATACGCTATGGGGTACATGCTATTGCGGGTGACTGGAGAAAGGGAGACCTACTGCTCACTGCCTCAGTCATGCTGTATTAGGCATCCCCAACATTGGACCCCGGGCAGTACCTGCTACGACCAGGTGGGTATTGCCTTGGCTGCTTGGTTCGGCTACAGAGACCCCTAATCGGAGTGAGTGGCATTCGGGGAGGATGATTTCGGGCATGGCGTCGAAACAACTTCCGCCAGCCACCTCGGGTAGTTCGCTACCCAAGTCTTTAACTTTTGATTCCGTCAGGGGGGCAACCCCTTGGGAATAAGCGCAGCGAATCAGTCTGGGTTCCAGCTTCCCTAGGTTCCTGGTTGCTACCAGAACCGATGGGCAGGACTTCAAGCTGGTTATTTCGATACTTTTTAGTCGGCATATCGAAGGTGTATACGGTGAACTTGAGGACCTTAAGAAAATGCGCAATGGTGGTTTGCTACTGAAGAGGAGCTCTGCGCTCCAAGCCGATCAGTTGCTTATGTGCGACCACTTTGGTGACATCCCTGTCAAAGTGGAGGAGCACAAAACATTGAATCTGGTTTGTGGAGTTATTTTCCACCGTGATCTTATTCTGAACACCGACGATGTTTGATGGAAGACATGAAGCACCGTGCCGTGACACACATCTGGTGCATTACGCGCAAAGACAACGGTGAAGACATTGCCACGGGTGCGTTCATAGTCTCCTTCAATTTGTCTGTGTTGCCAGAGAAAGTCAAGGTAACAACCTATCGTTGCGATGTGAGACCGTACATCCCGCCTCCTATGCGGTGCTATCAATGCCAGAGATTCGGACATGTGGTATCTCAGTGTTCGAATCAGTCAGTGTGTGGTACATGTGGGAAAGTAGCTCACGCCGCGGAGGAGTGCACACCTCCGTATAAGTGCATTAACTGCTGTGGTCTTCATTCTCCTCGGGATCAGATCTGTCCGACTTATCTGAGCGAGAAGACGATCCAGGAGATCAAGACCCTGGATGGTCTTTCCAACCAGGAAGCGCGCCGCAAGTTTAATTCTCTAATTACACCGGCCAAGACACTTGACTTCAGCTTGACAGCACAGCCCCTGCCAGGTTCCTCATTTTCAACTAGAACACCTGTCCAGAAGACGTCTCCTTCCCCTACGCGGTCGGCAAAAGCCGAGGCTAAGCCGGCGGAGGCGGTATCATCGACCAGGGCTGGGAAACCACCTCCCAGCCCGTCTAAACAAGAATCGACGGTGGGGAAGAAGAACGCCCTTACCAGGCGTTCTTCCACTTCTCCTACGAATGGGGCCTCACGCCCTCCACCTGGACGGCCTGATTTTGCACCAGCGGGTCATCCTTCTAGAAGACCTGCGCGCTCTCCTCTTATGAGGAAACCCCACCCCCGAAAAAAGTCGAAGAAACTGAAGGCATGCACCACCTCGTCCAGTGATGGTGAGATGCACGTGGAGCTTGAATCTCCATCTTCGGATGGGGATGTGAGTGTAGGTTAGGCGGCATTACGCTGCTCCTAACCTAAACCTCAGTAGTCCACACTTACAATATGGCACTGTTAAAATGGAATTGTAACGGTTATGATAGGCATCTTGCTGAGTTGCGCCAGCTCATTAGCGAGTATTCGGCGGGTATAGTCTGCATTCAGGAAACAAATTTCCGACCAGGTCATCATACGGTACTGAGAAATTTTCGACTATACTCGACAGAACGACATTATGCTCACCGGGCTTCCGGTGGCGTTGGCATTTCTGTCCGTTTTGATACCTACAGCGAGGAGTTTCCAATAAGAGCCCCGCTGGAGGTTGTAGCTGTTTGCGTTCCGCTGCCTGTCATAACTACAGTGTGGAATGTTTATTTTCCACCAGGTGAAAATCTTAACATCAATGATGTCACTGATCTTCTAGATCAGCTTCCACCTCCCTCTTGTTGGGGCATTTCAACGCCTATCACCCCATCTGGGGCTCTGAGACGCCTTGCCCCCGGGGAAGAGAGCTGGAAACATTAGTAACGGAACTGGACTTATGTATTTTGAACACAGGGGAACCAACACACTTCAGTGTACGTTACGGCACATATTCTCGCATAGACGTAAGTTGGTTCCGCTGTTTCGGTGGAACACACACGACGATCTTTGTGACAGTGACAATTTTCCCATCATTCTTACTTTCTTGAAACATAAACCCGTCGAGGCTCCCCCTCGATGGATTCTTAATCATGCTGATGGGCCAAAGTACACATCACTAGCCGTCTTTAACGATGATATCAGGCGGACCGTCGGCGAGGAAATAACTTACGTCACCTAAGTTATTCTTGCTGCTGCTGAGGAGTCCATTCTGATCTTCTCGGGGACTCCTCGCCGAAAACTCGTTCCTGGGTGGAACGAAGAAATAGCAGCAGCTATCAGAGAACGCCGTCGCGCTCACAATCGTTACCGTAGAAAGCCTACTGCGGCCAACCTGGTACTATTTAAGAAACTCCGCACTAAGGCGCGAGTTCTTATTCAACAAAGTAAGAAGGCTTTATGGGAGAGATATGTGTCGTCTATGACTCACATACTCCATCATGTCAAGTGTGGACTAAGCTTCGACGTATTTCGGGTATCCCAGGATCATCTCCTGTACCGGGAATCTCCATTGCAGGCAGTGTCGCCACTGACCCTCTTGCGATAGCGAACCATCTAGCTAGTCATTTCGCGGATGTATCTGGCTCCGAGAATTACCATCCTGATTTCCTCGCTCTGAAGTGGGAGGCAGAATGTCAACACCTTAGTTTTGCCACTCAATCTTCAGAGGACTATAATGTGGCCTTTACAGAGTGGGAACTCCGCAGCGCCTTAGCGCTTTGCAAGGACACGTCTCCTGGACTGGACAACATCCATAACCAAATCGTGAAACACCTTAGTGATGATAGTCTACTATATCTCCTTCGTGTGTTCATCCAAATCTGGATAGAGGGTGATTTTCCGTCTCAGTGGCGAGAGGGCATAGTCATTCCTGTCTTCAAGCCTGACAAAGATCCTAAATATGCAGGAAGTTACAGACCGATTTGTCTTACAAATTGCCTGTGTAAGCTCTTTGAGAGGATGGTCAGTCGCCGACTTGTGTGCTGTTTGGAGAAACAAGGACTATTGTCCGATTACCAATGTGGTTTTTGAGCAGCTCGCTCGACTACTGACCACTTGGTACGCCTGGAGAGCTCTATCCAGGATGCGTTTCTCCGCAAACAGCACTTGGTGGCTGTTTTCTTTGACTTATAGAAGGCCTACAACACCACATGGCGATACGGTATCCTTTCAGTCCTGCATCAATGGAGATTTTGAGGTAACTTGCCGGTATTTGTTGCGAATTTTTTGTCCTTCCGTCTTTTCCTTGTCCGAGTAGGGAGGCAATATTCGCAATACCACGTTCAAGAAAATGGAGTTCCACAGGGATCGGTCCTTAGTGTCACTGTTTGCGATTGCCGTAAACGGTATTGTTGCTGCTGCTGTTACTGCAGCAATACCGTCGCTATATGTGGACGATTTTGCTCTGCACTATAGGTCGTGCAGTATGGCAGTCGCAGAGCTACAATTACAGCGAGCTGTTCGGAGGGTGGAGCAGTGGACCTTAGAACATGGCTTTCGGTTTTCTTCCGCAATGACCTGTGTTGTCCACTTTTGTCGTCAACGTACTCTTCACCCGCATCCTCAGCTTTATTTGGGAAATGTCGTTCTTCCAGTTGTTGACACCTATTTCTTGGGCTCCTTTTTGACAGTAAATTATTGTGGGAGCCACACATGCGGCAGTTAAAAGTGCAATGCACTAAGAGGCTTAATTTCATGAAGGTTCTTAGCAGCACTTCTTGGGGGGCTGACCGCACGGATGTTTGTATAGGGCACATATTTTATCTTGCCTAGACTATGGCAGTGCAGCATATGGCTCAGCAAGACCAAGCGTTCTTGCGAAGCTGAACAGCATCCACCACAGCGGTGTTCGGTTGGCGACGGGAGCCTTTCGAACAAGCCCCATAGCTAGCCTGCTCGCTGAGTCTGGTGTGCCGCCTTTACACCTGAGGCGCCAGCAAATGCTTCTTACCTATGCTGCTAATTTGCGACAGATGCCACTTCATCCAAGTTATCCTGGCGTTTTCAACAATGGCAACCGTTTGCTTTACGCCGCTCGTCCCTGAGCAACGCGGCCGGTTGGAATACATTTAGAAGGCAGTTACAGATTATTTGACGTACCTTCGGTTCCTTGCCTTGTCAGACAACCAAGTGGGGTATCTCCGTGGGTAGTACGGCGACCTGAAATAATCCTGGACCTACACACTGGCCTGAAGGAGAACACGGACCCTTCGATTTATCGGAGGCTCTTCCTGTCCGTTGTTGGCTGCTATCCAGGTTCAGTCGTCGTCTACACGGATGGTTCAAGGACAGATACGAAGGTAGGCTGTGCATTCGTTGTCGGCAATGATAGGTTTCTTTTCGCTCTCCCGGAAGCCTGTAGTGTGTACACAGCAGAGCTCTATGTTATCTGTAGAGCTTTGCAGTACGCACTGTACAATGAACGCCGACACTTTCTTGTGTGTACTGACTCCTTGAATTCACTCTAGTCTATTGATACCTGTTTCCCTCGGCACCCTCTGGTGCAGCAGATCCAGGACCTGGTGGCCGGGTGTTCGGATGCTGGAACAGAATTACGTTTCTGTGGCTCCCAAGCCACATGGGCATCGAGGGAAATGAGTTAGCAGATCTGGCTGCCAAGGAGGCAGTTACACTCCCCCCGTTGCCTTTCAAGATTCCAGGAAGTGATATTCGCTCTCAGCTGAGACGTCTGGTCATGTCTCATTGACCGAGCTCGATAGCTGCAGTCGCTTAAGTGCGGCCAGTATCCAGTAATCGGGAGATCGTGGGTTCGAGCCCCACTGTCGGCAGCCCTGAAGATGGTTTTCCGTGGTTTCCCATTTTCACACCAGGCAAATGCCGGGGCTGTACCTTAATAAGGCCACGGCCGCTTCCTTCCACTTCCTAGGCCTTTCCCATTTCATCGTCGCCATAAGACATATCTGTGTCGGTGCGACGTAAAGCAAATAGCATGTCTCATTGGGAGATGGAGTGGCAGGCCATTCCACTTCCCAATAAGCTGAGAGCGATAAAAGGAACAACGAAGGTATGGAGGACTTCCCTTCGGGCTTCGCGGAGGGAAGCCGTGGTATTATGTCGTCTTCTGATCGGCCACGGTATCGTAACTCACTCGCATCTTTCGAAAGGAGAACCCCCTCCGGTGTGTACCTGCGGCGACCATCTTACCGTGGTACACATCCTTACGGATTGTATGGACCTGGTTGATCTTCGCTGTAGTCTTAACCTTCTGGGTACCATCTCCCTGATCTTGCGAGATGACGCGCAGTCAGCAGACCTTTATGAGGGATAGTGGTCTGTTTTATCGTGTCTAGTGATGTCTTCTGACCTTGTGTATTTGTTTCAATTGCGCTTTTATCCCATTGACTTAATTTTAGTTTGTGTTGCGTATTTTAATGTGTTATTTTAACGTCTAGTGTAAAGGAAGTATATATATGCACCACCAGGCAATGCCTTATTCCTTTTCTCCGTGTATTTTCTCTTATTTTATTAGAAAATAAGGCATTGCGAATTAGATCCACTGCTGTTTTAATCTCATACTCATTTTTTCATCACCATATTTTTTAACTCTTGTGAGTGGATACATTTAAAAATTTTAAATATCATGTATCATGTCGTACATCACGTTCCATTAGGGCCTGATGACCTTCGGTGTTAGGCCCCTTAAAACAACAAGCATCATCATCATCTTTAATTGATTATGAATGTAGAAAATATATTATTGTTGTTCAGTGTTCTGAATATCGGTAATAACCTTCGCCAGGTAACATTCCTGCCTTTAAATTATTTGTGAGATACATGCTACAGTGCCGGTCATTTAAAAACTGGTGATATCAATTTCTTTGTTCCAAAAGACATACAACACGCTTGCTGCTGAGCTGCAAGGAACACACCAACCTGACTTGAAGTGACGTTAGGCAGTAAGCGTCTGATCAGTAGAGCCGATTGTGCGCTTTATCTGGCAATGCGTATGTTCACCCGCTGGCTCAACTGCTCAGAACTGCTTGTTAATGCTAGCTGCTTCACAAAAGTTTTTTGTGGGGCCTTAGCTTGGGCTTGTCACAAAAATGTCCTACCCCCTGCGGGTGGGGGATGCACATGTAGAATACACCCGCTGTATCCCCTTCCTGTCGTAGGAGGGGCCCAAGGGGCTCTCAACTTGCGAGTGTGGCTTGGCGACCACGGGGCCCTTAGCTGGCATTGCTTCCACTTACTTGTGCCAGGCTCCTCACTTTCGTCTATCCTCTCCGACCTCCCTTGGTCAACTCTTGTTCTTTTCCGACCCCGGCGGTATTAGAGCATTCGAAGCCTAGGGAGTCTTTCATTTTCACGTCCTTCATGGCCCGTTGCCTTTCTTAGTCCGTTACTTCATTTGTCGAAGTGACGGATCCCTTCTTTTTTCTTTTCTCGCCAGGCTGAGTGGCTCAGACAGTTAAGGCGCTGGCCTTCTAACCCCAACTTGGCAGGTTCGATCCTGGCTCAGTCCGGTGGTATTTGAAGGTGCTCAAATACGACAGCCCCGTGTCGGTAGATTTACTGGCACGTAAAAGAACTCCTGCAGGACTAAATTCCGGCACCTCGGCGTCTCCGAAGACCTTAAAAAGTAGTTAGTGGGACGTAAAACAAATAACATTATTATTTTCTTTTCTCAAACCCCTGTGGGTGGGGAACACAGACGAAAAATACACCCACGGTATCCTCTGCCTGTCGTGAGAGGCAACTAAAAGGGGCGACCAAGGGATGTTTGTCTTAGAACCATGAAACTACTTTTGATTAGTTCCATCACGCGGGGAACACCATGGGTCGCCTTTACTTGCGAGTAGTACTACTATATTAGGTACAAAATAGGTTTGTGCTTAGTAGCAGCAGAGGGTGGATCACTGTGGGTTTCCAGTACTCGTGAGTCGTACCCATGTGAGCAACACCACGGGTTTGGGCATTGCCTATGATTAGTACCACTATATGAGTGACAGTGTGGGTCTGCGTTGCCTGTGATTAGTACACCTAGGTGAGGAACCCCATAGGTTTGCGTTGGCTATGAGTGGTGCCATTGTGTGAGAAAAACCATAGGTCAGCGTTACCTGTACGACGTACAATACTTGTGAGTAGTACCATCATGTGTGGAACACCGTGTGTCTTCGCTCCTTTTCATTAGTACCCCAACATGAAACATATGATGGTTCTACTTTCCTAGTGATAAGTACCATTCTGAGGGGTCTTTGACCTGGATTTTGGACCCGTTTAGACATCGCAAGCATCCTTGATTCAGGATTGTACTTTAGAAGTGGTCCCTTGGTCAGTAATACTATTATTTATGATAGTCTTTTGAGTCAAATCCACTGAATGTTTTAAATTCATGTTCATCCATTCATTCTTCATGACATGTAATTAATCTCATAATAGAACCGTATTGAGGACAATATATTAAAATTATAAAATCCTTTTAATAACAACCACCTACTCAATACATTATATTACTCATTGAATTATAAAATAATCATGAGGTGTCTTAAATAAAGGAACATGTTTCGTTTGACATAGCGCGAACATCATCAGCCTTAATTTACAAAGATTAGGTCAGGGCCCTGAGCTGAATGATAAAAATTGTTAAAAGAGTGACAATGCCATAATAAAAAGTAAAATGATAACATTAGACTTGAAATTATAACAATATATACAGATTAACAGCAAGTATTTGTAGAGGAATACTTTGAACGATGGTAGTCTATAAAGTTAAAACAAACATGAGGTTGTTAAAGTAAAAAGATATAGATATAGTGGATCTTAAAATATATGTCAATGCGTGAAGCGTGGATTAATTATTGACTATGGAGTTCTTAAATTGAGCAAAACAAAAGTTGAAATAGAGTTTATTGAATAGTACGAGTCAAACTGAGTCAGTTAAAAGGCGCATGGCGACGAAACTAAGGTTGAAATGACGTGAACTTCAGTAGTTAGGAATTCTGTAGGAGAGCCAACACAATGCCAGAAGGAAATACAAGTTGAACTAGTCCGTATTTACACGCTAGCAGTAGAATTAATCTTAAACAACGTAGGACACCAATGTGGACTCGTTAAAAAGTAACTATAACTTGAAAGTAGGGAGAGTTCCAGCAAACCAGAGATGGATGGAGCAGATTATGGCACAATTGGAGTTAGAAATCTGGAATGAAAGAAAAGGGAGGAAAAATAAATTTATGTTATAATGAATGAAAAAAAAAATTGGTCAGTGGATGATTTTGAACTTTTAATTTGTCATTTCATTTTGTATCATTAGGGGCCGATGACCTCGATGTTAGGCCCCTTTAAACAACAAGCATCATCATCATCATCTGTGGTGCCCTTCTTATATGCACACCTGCCAAAAGTTGTATTGCTGTGTTTAATTTATCTTTTGTAACTACACACTCCATGTTAATGTTTCAGTGGTAAATTTTAGCTTATAATATGTTATTTAATAATACAATATTATTATTAACTTGTCTCACAATATTTCAAAGCATTGTAGCAGTGTCAGTGGTAATTCACTGGTGACTCTGTTGATGTCAGTATTCCTACTTTTTTCACTTTCAGTGGAGATAACATGTAGGCCTACTACACAAGTACTGATTGATTGCTGCTGTAGTGACTTGTAAAATGGGGAAAAGTTGTTGAACTTTACACAGATCAGGAATACTCATGGCATTAGCAGCTATTTTCTACATTTAATAATTAATTTAATAATTAATTTAATAATTAATCCAGTTCCTTTATTGTTCAAGATTTATGAATGTCTTCATCATTATGGAGCAAAAACTAGATGCTCGTTGAGAAAAGTACAAGATATCATAATATTTCTTTTACAATTAAGGTGCTGAGTTTTGATGGCTTGATGGAGAATTTAGCTTAGATGTCATCCATGTTTTCAAAGCATACTGTCAGCTGCTGAATTATGCTGTTCAGACAATTGTTAAAACAAATATTCAAAACCTTTCTTTTGCATTCTGAATTCCTTTGCCATCTGTCCGTTCATCAAATACATTTTTAACATGAAATAAATAAAAACTGATCAACTGGTTTTATCTTTATGATTGTCATGTTATTGATATAAATTTAGTTATTTCAAATTTACTTACAGTATTGCAATACATTTAGTTTATTATACAGTCTGAGCCTGAATGTTTCTATATATTTGGTAATTTTCAAAATTTTTGTGCACCATGTAACTCTTGTCCTAATAGTTCTAACAAGGGGGCATTCCCTTCTCGTCACACCAATTTTGCTCAAATTTATAGAACATGCAGGGCTTGGCTAGAAATGAAAGTACCTGAAGTGGGAACTCCAGATGGCCTAGCGTATAGAAAATAAAAATAAAAATGTTGACGCGGTCTCGCACCATATAAGCCACTTACGTTAGCGCGCACGCCAAGCAGTTGTTGGTGCAGCGGTAAGAGCTCGGACTGGTAATTCAATGGTCGTGGGTTCAACTCCCCGTGTGCAGACTGGTTTTTCTGTCAACTTTTATATTATTCATTTTCTAATTAAGCAACGAGGTGAATAATTCATTTTATTTATTTATTTATATGCAAAAGGCATAGAAAAGGTATTTAATTTTTTTCCTACCTGCGCCAAGAATCTGTTTTTACCGGGCGAGTTGGACGTGCGGATAGCTTGCATCCGGGAGATAGTGGTTTCGAATCGCACTGTCGGCAGCCCTGAAGATGGTTTTCTGTGGTTGTACTCGTTCTACTTTGTAGTGTGGGTGTCGTGTCTGGGTAACCATGTACACTCAGAATAATCCTGGTATAGCAGTGCGGAAATGGCAAACCAATAAACCAACAAAGTAAACACAGCCGAAATTGTAGTACACTCACGAATAATCAGAGATCATTAGAGAACACAACCAAGTTATGAACTTGGACACTAGTTCGACTAACGTGGTGACATAAACAAACAGCAGCCCAGCAAAGTATGGCATGCCATGGAGGATTGCAGTTCTCCACAAAATCTATGCGTATACAAGTACTCAGATTTCAGATTCAAAGTGAACCGTTTTTTGCAGAGCGCACAAGGAAGCATTTTACTGTGTCCATTTTCCAAAGGGACCCATGGTAAGTACAGATAATAAAGGGCATGGAAATACGTGTGACAGAAATCAGGGAAAGAGAAGGAACTGCTTTTTCATAATAATAATAATAATAATGTATTACAACAAATACCAAAAAACGATTTTTACATGCCAAAGAAAGTGAACAGATGATTAAAGAGAGCAACAATATTTTCAAAAATAGATACTTCGGATTTTTAAAATAAATGGGACGACCATTAAATAACACAATTATCTATCCAAAACAGCTAGAACCAAAACAAGAGAAGAATTTTACAATAGTTTTCATTAGGAGTATCCTACAAATGCTAAACAGATATTACCCATTAATACAAAATTTTAAAAGAATTTTGAACAGGCATATAGGCCACTGTACAATCGCAAAAGAAAAGAAAGGAGAACCCCGGGACAGGAACGTGGGAAAAAAGGAAGGACGAGGAAGAGAACAATACCTAGGGCTGGTAACAGGGATTAGGTAAGATAGAACCTACAAGTTTTAATATAATTCTGAAACTCGAACAGAAGCTGGGCGTTAACATCAATACAGTTAGTCCTATTCTTGCGTTTGTTCACCAAGTCTTTTAGTATCCAATGGTTCATATCACTGTGATTTACACGTAATAGAAAGCGAAATTTGGAAAAAACCGTAGTCTAGTTCCATGACAAACACCAATGTCCACAGCTCAGACTAGTGATATTTGGTAGCGTGAACAGTCATTAGCAGCCAGTTCGGCATGAAGAAATAGGGGAATACAGCTTTAAAGAGAAAATTAGGTATGGGAAGAGAATATAGATTTAAAGTTCGCTCACCCGTCCAGCAGTCCTTGAGCTTCAATCACGAACAACAAACACCAATTTAAAAACATTGCACACGGACCAGCCGCTAGCGCAAATAAAAGAAAGTCCTCCCTCCACACAAGTCGTCTTCTTCATCCAACTCGCCGATAGAGCCGCGAGCAGGCCTATTTATATTACGATGGAAACGTCCAGAAAAGACGAGAGCAGAAGGTACACATTGCGCAGCGAGGTGATAGGGGAGGAAAGGAGGGAGGGCAACAGTGCGAACAGTACCAGCTGGACGGGCGAAGAGAGCACACACACACAGAGGTTAGTAGCAGCATGTCGAACCATTGGTAGACGTAGAATCACGTAGAATAGTAGAAAAATAGGAGCACGTTATATGGTTAAGGCCACGGCCGCTTCCTTTCAACTCCTAGGCATTTCCTATCTCATCGTCACCATAAGACCTATCTGTGTCAGTGCGACGCAAAAAAAAAAAAAAGTATTGTTTGTGTACAGCCGCCAGGAGCAACCTTCACTTGTCAGGTGAAAACGAATCGTAGGCCTACAGCGAAACGACTATTCACGTAATGGCACATTCCCCAAGGAAGGAGATAGCCAATAAAGGAGAAAAAGGAAGAATTTCTGTCTGAACACGTCGGGAAAGTTCGCAACTCCAAATTTTCTACAATTGTGCGCTCATTACAAAAATGACGTCCTATATGCCTTTTGCATGAAAATAAATGAATAATATAAAAATTGAAAAAAATATTCACCACGCGGGGGGTCAAACCCACGACCATCGAATCACTAATCCAAGCTCCTACCGCTGCACCAACATTTTTATTTTAATTTTTATTTTCTATATGCTTGGCCATCTGGAGTTCCCATTTTGGGAACTTTCATTTCTAGCCAAGCCCTGCATGTTCTATAAATTTGAGCGAAATCGGTGGTGACAAGTCGGGAATGCCCCCTTGTAAGTCAACCTCAGTGGTGCTGGGGTTAAGATTCTCTATTTAATAATATGTGCATCATGGGTCAGAATTTACATGAGGAAGTCTGTATGAAGCAAATTAATCAATTCTCACACTTTCAAACTTGGTCTCTAAAGGTTATAGGCCACGAACCTGCTACCCAGGCGTAGCAGGGGGAGAGGTGATACTCCCACGTGGCGCGTCCCAGGTGGCGGATAGGGGGTTCCTAACCGGCTTGCCGGCGGACTTGAGGGAAATAAAATATCTCTCGTGGACCAAACACACACCCACTGTGGGTGGGGGAGGCAGACGAATAATACACGCATGGTATCCCCTGCCTGTCGTGAGAGGTGACTAAAAGGGGCGACCAAGGGATGATTGTATGAGAACCATGACACTACTTTTGATTAGTACCATCACGCGGGGAAAACCATAGGTCGCCTTTACTTGCGAGTAGTACCACTAACTTGATTGATAAATTTCATTTTTTATTCCGTATTGATAGTCACCATAAGTCATAAATGGAAGAGAAGTTCCACCTAATCAATACTAGTCCTACATGTGACAATAAAATAGTATTGATTAGGTGGAACTTCTCTTTCATTTATGACTTATAGTACCACTATGTTAGGTACACAATAGGTTTGTGCTTATTATCAGCTGTGAGAGCGTCACTGTGGGTTTCCAGTACCCGTGAGTCGTACCCATGTGAGCAACACCACGGGTCTGGGCGTTGCCTGTGTTTAGTACCACTATGAGCGACACCGTGGGTCTGCGTTACCTGTAAATAATAATTTCGTGTGGCTATTTCTAGCCGAGTGCAGCCATTGTAAGGCTGACCCTCCGATGAGGGTGGGCGGCGTCTGCCATGTGTAGGTAACTGCGTGTTACTGTGGTGGAGGATAGTGTTATGTGTGGTGTGTGAGTTGCAGGGATGTTGGGGACAGCACAAACACCCAGCCCCCGAGCCATTGGAATTAACCAGTAAAGGTTAAAATCCCCAACCCGGCCGGGAATCGAACCCAGGACCCTCTGAACCGAAGGCCAGTACGCTGACCATTCAGCCAACGAGTCTGCGTTACCTGTGAATGGTACCCACTATGTGAGGAACACTGTGGGATGTGTGGTTAGTACACCTAGGTGAGGAACCTCATTGGTTTGCGTTGGCTATGAGTGGCGCCATTGTGTGAGAAACACCATAGGTCTACGTTACCTGTACGGCGTACAATACTTGTGAGTAGTACCATCATGTGTGGAACCCCATGGGTCTTCGCTACTTTTGATCAGTACCCCAACATGACAAATACCATGGCTCTACTTTACTAGCCATAAGCACCATTTTGAGGGGCATTAGACCTGGATTGTGAACCCCTTTAGACATCAAGCATAATCGATTCAGGAGTGTGCTTTATAAGTGGTCCCTTGGTCAGTAATACTACTACGTATGACCTCTCTTGAGTTGAATCCACTGTTTTTTGTTGTATTTTTGTTTTTGTTTTGGTTTCATGTCCATCCATTCATTCTTCATGACTTTTTTTTTACTTTGGTCAGAGGTTGATTTTGTACTTTTTGTTGTAATTTCATTTCGTACCATTAGGGGCCGATGACCTAGATGTTAGGCCCCTTTAAACAACAACCATCATCATCATCAAAGGTTATAGGAGAACTCTTGTGGGACCATTATCCCAGGCTCAGAAAGAAGTTGCTAAAATGGTCAGATTTAATACTTATAATTTAATTCTTCAAATATTTTGTTGCAAAATTTCAGTGTTCATGGTCACTTATTCACAAACTGTACTTTTTTTGCTATAATGTCTCTTGTATTTGTTTTTCCCTCTAATGAAGAGAGGAGTTTTTAAAAATTGTTTGATGCAATCACTCTCTACAGCACTCCAAAGTGTACCGAGAATGCGTGCAATTGAATGCTCAAAGCACGAGGCCCCTGTGGGGAGAGATTTCATCATTGCACTAAATTTGTCACCTTGCATTTAATTGAGGCCTTCAATTTACCTAGTGATTTCATAGAAATAGAATGTCTCACTTATAGTTTGCCAGAAGTAACCTGTGATAAACAGGCTGATCATTGTAATGCCAACTTTCCGTACACTTGGCCTGCAGTGACACATATCACATTAAAAATATTACTTTACCAGCAGTTGATGCATGCAACAAACAATCATTGCTCTCTCCATGGGTAATACTGAACTCCGTTCTGCATAAAGAACAGTAAGTTTTTAATTGATTAGCTTTCACTGGTTCCAATTGGAAGTAAGTTTCCACCCATTTGGAAATACATACACATATGTATTGGGCCTTTTCCTTTGGTAGTGTTTTGTTATGTTATTTTTCATCTTTTTCATCACTCATGGTGAAATAAACAACTTGATATTCACAATATCAAACTATGCACACCTGTTCTTAACAGCTTAAAATTTGACCAGTCTTGAGGATGCTCAAAGGTAAAAAGAAGTGAAAGGAAACAAATGCAGGGTGCAAACAGGCACCAAGAAATTAATTTTACAACAGACACACACTGCCAACAATTGAAAAATATTTTTATCCACGAAAAGCTATGAAAACTAAAACACGGTAGAAGTATTCTTAAATATGTGAGTATTAAAACTCAAAGAAAATAGAGGTGAAATATGGCAGAACATAGGAAATATTGAAAACCCTGTAACACTAGGTACTATTAAACATACTAGAATAACAGTGGTGAATTTCCCATACATGTGATTGATGTGTTACATCCCTTGTATTTTCAACAAAATATAAACATAAAAATAAATATTAATTCCTCATATTTTCATGGAAGTTATTTATATAATATTCAAATGCACAGTTTTCGATAGTCAAAGATGGAATTAATGAGCGTAGCTGGTTAGAAACTATAATTTTTTTTTTAGCTAGTGGCTTTACGTTGCGCCTACACAGATAGATCTTATGGCGGCGATGGGATAGGAAAAGCCTAGGAGTTGGAAGGAAGCAGCCATGGCCTTAATTAAGGTACAGCCCCAACATTTGCCTGATGTGAAAATGGGAAACCACGGAAAACCATCTTCAGGGCTGCCGACGGTGGGATTCAAACCCACTATCTCCCGGATGCAAGCTCACAGCCGCGTGTCCCTAACTGCACGGCCAACTCGCCTGGTAGAGACTATTACTAATTATTGCCAAACTACTCCAGAGATGGCAGCGCAATAATTGAACCCTTGTTGGTTGTTGATCTCTTCCGTGGGGTTGGAATGGGGAACGAACAGCCACATCCATCAAGAGGGTAGTGCAAGCTGTAATCCTGTAAGTTATCACTCGTGGCCGGAATTTATTTATTATTTCGTGAAATACTGTATTTCTTGCCTGTGAGCGGTTCTTTACTTGTGCTATGAATGATGATATGTGACAAATGTGTGTTGTAGTATTATAAATAATTTAGTTTCGTGTGCTTGTAATGTAAATATCAAACAAAGGAAATATGGGAATGATGCAATTTTGAAATGACATCACACCGATCAGAGAGTAGTTCATCAAGCATGGATAAAGGAGCACCAGGGTCATGAGTTTCTACCGTGCAATCCGAATTGAATTATTCTAACCATTGAGTAATCAAGTGATTATTAAGAGAAACATTTGGTATGCTTGCTTTTAAGGAGAAGTGCAGAATTATAAATGAAGGACAACCGCGTCCAACTCTGAATGTAACTACACAACTTAAGTCGTGTGTTCGTCATTTCAACAGATATTTTTATGAAACAGGTCATTGGATTGGTGGATGTGAGATTTTAAATAAAATTTTCTGTTGGCCGTGTTTGTTGCTTTTGCTTGAGAAATGTGTTTGAAATTATGGTCTGCTTGCATTGATATTTTCAATTTTTTTTTTTTTTTACTTTTCAGTTACATCCCCTAAACTAGAAGTCAGGAGTCACCACTGTAGAATAATCCCACTAAACCAAATCAGTTTTAAAATGATGTATGTGAACTTCCATTACCCAAGAGTTATTAGAATTCTAGGTTGAATTTTAGTATTCACACAGTTCTACTCCCAAGACTGGTTACGTAATGTTCAGTAGCTACTTTGTTTTTTAAATATGTCATTGGTTATCAACATTCTCATGAGATTATTAACAAGTTCAATTGTATTCTTTCAGAAGCAGCTGCAGCTGTGAAGAGTAAAGGAGAGGAACTGTTCCTAGATTTAAAAAACTACTTTAGAGGAGATAATGGAAACTGCGTATGCATAGATTATAATTGTGGATGTTGTGCCCATCTAGAAGAACCAATAATTGAGCTGAATAGTACAAGTTAGTACCTTATGGAATAATTCCAGACACAGTTCATAACTAACAAAATATTTCATAAAATTATAATGCATGCAATTGGTGGGTTATTTCTGTCTTTAACAGAATGTAGAATATAGAGGGATAAATCACCTGTAAAGACATAGCAAATTAATGCGAAATAGTACTGTTTATGAGGACAAACAAATGTCATATCAAGACATATATAGAGAGATGGGAACGTGAAGAAGAACTCATAAGTCTGTGACAGGTCAGTGCGAGAAGAGCGAGCAATTTACATAGTGATTTCCCACTTTGACTTATTTAGTATTCCTGTGTCTCTGTACAAGGTTATTCACCCAAGATGTTACATCAAAATAACTTCTAATCCACTGAAGATGTTTATATTATGTTTTCATATTCTTATACTGTGCACGGCTCTACTTCTAAATTGACATTTTGCAAAACAAATGAGTGTCACCTTACCCCTGTTAGCAGCACGCTACTGTCGCGAGAACAGCTGATGCAATACGACAGCAGTATGCAGCCCTCATAAAATGAAATACCATACTCAGAAAAGCTCATGAATTGGGATTGAAAACAAATTTACAAAAGTTACACTTGCTAACAACATCAGACACCAACAAGGGAATAAATTTTTAAGAATAAAAGAGAATGAGGAAATAACACATCACTCAGCGCTACTGACTGGCATAGGAAGTAGGTTATAGCCTATGAAGGGAACACTCCACTGATCTCAGAGTCACTTTCTTGCCACTTGTCTTTTTCGAACTGCACTGAGACATGCTAAATACACACGAATGAAGCACACTAACCAATACATGGACGTAAAAAAAACTACATTTATATTTTTATACACTGAACCATTAAACGGGTTATTTTTCTAACTTACGCTATGCTAAACTCTAAAATATGCTATACTGTACTATACTAGAGAGATAAAGACTACCGAGCTCGATAGCTACAGTCACTTAAGTGCGGCCAGTATCCAGTATTCGGGAGATAGTAGGTTCAAACCCCACTGTCGGCAGCCCTGAAAATGGTTTTCCGTGGTTTCCCATTTTCACACCAGGCAAATGCTGGGGTTGTACCTTACTTAAGGCCATGGTCGCTTCCTTCCAACACTTAGCCCTTCCCTGTCCCATCGTCGCCATAAGACCTGTCTGTGTCGGTGTGACGTTAAGCAACTAGTAAAAAAAGAAAGTAAATAAATAAAAATAAAGACTAATATGAAAAACACAAATTACTGAAGAAAAATGCAAAAGATCGTGGACCGTACATTACAATGTGGTGAATGTAAATATTAGAGTGGCAATTAGGTTTCAAGATTGCACTCTGCCGATATTAGTTGATATGAATGGCAGCTTGATATTGGTTGGATGCCCATGTTTCAGCGCATAACCACCAGACAGAGCCCAAATCGGCCAAAATGTCAATTTAGAAGTAATGAAACATTATACTACAATTTTCTGTGGGATTGTTAATAATAGAGATATTGACACCAACTACACTTTTGAATTTTTTATAGGACTCGAGTAATTTCTGACATGAATAGGAATGTTTGCAATAACTTGTGATTCTGGTGGCTAAGAGTAGGCACTGGTCTTGCTGTATAAGACGATGTTTGCTGGTGCAGTCTGTTCCCTATTTCCCTTGAGCTAGCTTTCATTTATCACATAGTTAAGCTAAAACTGCTATTACCTTGATCTGGTGGACCTCCCGAAGATGAACGAGGGAGCCTTTCCCCCTACCTCTGTTACGTACACACTCTGGACAGGAGTGATCACTAAGACAACATGATTCACTAGCCCTCTCCGCTTTTATAGCGGAGAGGAAAGTTCCAGAAAACTCTAGGCCAAGGCCCTAACACACCCACTATTCTAACTGGTTAATTTAATAAATATCAGAAAATTTTGTTTTGTGGATAAACAAATGTACAAAATTTCTTATTGGCCAGTGTGTTAAGTTGGCGGGAAGAGATAGAGGTATGGTAAACTTTTGAACATCAAAAACAAATGCTAAACATTCCAGTTTAGGAAAGCTCAACACACAAAATTTATTGTGAGTTTTAATAGTTCATCTTCACCCCAGAGGGCACAACGTAAGTTGATAGTAGTGACATCTGTTGAGAAATGTTCACACTATTTCCGAAATGAGTTTCAGATATCCTGATATAGAGGGCCTTCTACAAGGTGCTAGTTTTAAATGTATGGGGCAGGTGTACATCCGATAGAGTTTTTTTTATTATTCCATCCTACCAGCGGCTGACCTCATGCAGAGAAGCAGTGTAGTGGCTTCATCTCATAAAGTTTCTTGTCTTATCAGACAACAAAGTGGGGTTCCTCCGTGGATAATATGACGACCCAAAATCATTCTAGATTTGCACACCGGACCAAAGGAGAACACCGACCCCTCGATTTATCGGAGGCTGTTTCTGTCCCTTGTTGGCTGGAATCCAGATTCATTAGTTGTTTACACAGATAGTTCGGGGGCAGAAACGAAGGTGGGCTCTGCGTTTGTTGTCGACAATGATAGGTTTTTTTCCTCTTCCAGAATCCTGTAGTGGGTACACAGCAGAGCTCTATGCTATCTGTGAAGTTCTGGGGTACACGCTGTCCGATGAGTGCTGTCACTTTCTGCTGTGTACCGACTCCTTGAGCTCACTATAATCTATTGATGCAGGTTTCCTCAGCACCCTCTCCTGCAGCAAACCAGGCCCTGCTGGCTGGGTTTTCAGACGCCGGCACCAGAATCACGTTCATGTGGTTCCCAAGCCACATGAGTGTAGAGGGAAACGAGTTAGTTGATAAGGCTGTCAAGGAGGCTGTTACATTGCCCCCTTTGCTTTACAAGGTTCTAACTAGTGATATTCACTCTCAGGTGAGACATTTGGTTATGTCTCATTGGGAGATGGAGTGGCCAAGCTGAGAGTGATAAAAAGAACAACAAAGGTATGGAGGACTTCCCTTCTGGCTTCTCAGAGGGAAGCAGTGGTATTATGTCGTCTTCGGATCAGCCACGATATAGTAACTCAATCCTATTTACTAAAATGAGAAACTCCTTTGGTGTGTACTTGCGGCAATCTTCTTACCGTGGTACGCATCCTTACGGGTTGCGTGGACCTTGCCAATCTGCACCGTACTTTAAAACTCTCGAGTACCGTTTCCCTCATCCTCCAAGATGACGAGCAGTCAGCAGACCTCGTAATCCATTTTAGGAGGGATAGTCATTTGTTTTATCGTAGCCCGCCTTTGGCCATGATCGTTAATGCGCTGAGGTCTAAACGATCTGACACCATGGTTAGCGGGTTCGAGTCCCATTGGTCGAAAACAAATTTCACCATCAGAATATTGGCTGGGAGCATAGGGGAGGTGAAGATATGCAATTTCTAATCACTAGATTGCATGCCAAAAGCCTGGATTAAATTCCAAACCTCTCTGCAGTGCTCATATGGTGTGAGGGCATATGACATTTTTGATGGTGATTCGTTTGTCAGGTGGGTACGTTAATCTTTGAGCAGACTCCCTACTATCATATATCACGTCATTCATTTCATCTTATTAATTCCTCTGATGAGGTTGATGTCAGGAAGGGCATCCAGCCATAAAAACCCACCAGAGAAGATTCATCTCACCTGATACCCGACCCTGTAGAGAAATGGGGCAAGGGTTGGACAAACAAACAAACAAACAAACAAACAAACAAACAAAAAACCCTGTGGGTGGGGGACGCAGATGAAGAATACACGCACGGTATCCCCTGCCTGTCGTAAGAGGCGACAAAAAGGGGCCCAAGGGGCTCTCAAAATGGGAGTGTGGATTGGCGACCACGGGGCCCTTAGCTGAGTCTTGGCATTGCTTCCATTTACTTGTGCTAGGCTCCTCAGTTTCGTCTATCCTGTCCGACCTGCCTTGGTCAACTCTTGTTCTTTTCCGACCCCGACGGTATTAGAGCATTCGAAGCCTAGGGAGTCTTTAATTTTCACGCCCTTCGTGGCCCTTGCATTTCTTCGTCCGTTACTTTATTTGTCGAAGTGACGGATCCCTTCTTTCTTCTTCTTCTTTTCTCTCTCTCCTTACCCCCTGTGGGTGGGGGATGCAAACGAATAATACACCCATGGTATCCCCTGCCTGTCATGAGAGGCGACTAAAAGGGGCGACCAAGGGTTGATTGAATTAGAACCATGAAACTACTTTTGATTCGTACCATCACGCGGGGAACACCATGGGTTGCCTATACTTGCGAGTAGTACCACTATACGTTGAAGGTTAGGTCAAATGTTCCACCTTTACAATACCAAGATTCTTTATTAACTAAATATTTACATGATTTTTAATTATATCGGGACATGTTTCGTCTACCTTGTAGACATCATCAGCCATAAAAACTTTTGAGAAAAAGCTACAAGGACAAGGACAAAGTAACACATTAAAATAATTCGGATAACCGAATATGTCATTTAAAATGGTGAAGAATTCAGAACTGTTTTGAGCATAGCACTTAAGAATACCGGTGACATTAAAATTAAAATTGTCCACATGGGATGATTCAGTAAAAACTTTGCGTTAAAAATTCTTCCTTTTTGTGTGATGCGTTAATATATAATATTCTGTTGTCGTGAAGGCTTGATAATGAATTGCACAATGTTCATTCCAATAGGATAATAACGATGTATAAGAAATCCAGCGAGCAGATGTTAAAGCCGTCTTATTGGTGTAGTGTTGGCATTTCTTGTTGAGAGGTTAGGTGGAAAATTTGAATGGGATAACATAATATGGAATGTGCAATAGAGGGCCGTTCTCGCCTGTCTGACAGCGACTAGTTCAGTGTGGAAGCCTGTGGTTATTTTAATGTGTTACTTTGTCCTTGTCCTTGTAGCTTTTTCTCAAAAGTTTTTATGGCTGATGATGTCTACAAGGTAGACGAAACATGTCCCGATATAATTAAAAATCATGTAAATATTTAGTTAATAAAGAATCTTGGTATTGTAAAGGTGGAACATTTGACCTAACCTTCAACGTATACTCACGACAATACGGGCTTTATAATGAAGTTTATTTTATGTAATAGTACCACTATATTAGGTATGAAATAGGTTTGTGATTAGTAGCAGTATGGAGCCTGGCCTGGGGGTTTTCCAGTACCCGTGCGTCGTACCCATGTGAGCAACACTGTGGGTCTGGGTGTAGCCTGTGAGTTGTGCCCTATATGAGCGACACCCTGGGTCTGCGTTGCTTGTGATTAGTACCCACTATGTGAGGAACACCACGGGACCCGTGGCACCGGCACCCGTGACTAGTACACCTAGGTGAGGAAACTCATCAGTTTGCGTTGGCTATGAGTGGCGCCATTGTGTGAGAAACACCATAGGTCTGCGTTACCTGTATGAAGTACAATACTTGTGAATAGTACCATCTTGTGTGGAACACCGTGAGTCATTGCTACTTTTGATTAGTACCCCAACATGACAAATACCATGGTTCTACTTTCCTAGCGATAAGTACTATTCTGAGGGGCCTTTGACCTGGATTTGGACCCCTTTAGACATCAAGCATCATTGATTCAGGATTGTGCTTAAGAAGTGGTCCCTTGGCCAGTAATACTATTATTTATGATAGTTTTTTGAGTCGGATCCACTGATTGTTTTAAATCCATGTCCATCTATTCATTCTCCATGAGATTTTCTATTTTGGTCAGTGGATGATTTTGAACCTTTTGTTGTCATTTCATTTCGTACCATTAGGAGCCGATGACCTCGATGTTAGGCCCCTTTAAATAACATTCAATCAATAAATCAGTCAATCAATCAATCAAGCATTGCGAATTAGATCCATTGATTATTTTAAACTGACAATCATTGTTCATCATCATTTGTTTTGAATTCTAGTCATTGGATACATTTTAAAATTTTAATTATCGTGTCATGTTGTCCATCTCGTACCAGTAGGGGCTGATGACCTACATAGGCCGTTTAAACTACAAGCATAATAAATCATCATCATCTCATAATGGAAAGGAACTTGTTGCCTACAAAATCTCTAAATGTAAAACTCTCGTTAGTATCATAAAACCATGAACCTACTACACTGACGTAGCAGGGGGAGAGGTGATACTCCCACGTTGTGCGTCCCAGGTTGTGAATAGGCGGGTCATAACTGGCTTGCCGGTGGACTTGAGCGAAATAAAATAGCTCTCGTGGACCAAACACACATCCTCCTCAGTGTGGGTGGCACAGGCGAAAAATACACCCACAGTATCCCCTGCTTGTCGTAAGAGGCGACTTAAGGGCGACCAGGGGATGATTGAATTAGAACCACGAGGCTACTTGTAATTAATGCCACCATGTGTGGGACACCATGGGTCGCTTCTACTTGCGTGTAGTACCACTATGTTAGTTATACAATAAGTTTGTGATTAGTACTGACATTACCTGCGATTAGTACCATTCTATGAGTGACACCATTGGTAAGCGAGACCATGGCTCTGCTTTGCCTATGATTAGTATCCACTATGTGAGGAACACCATGGGATAATACGAGTCCCTGTGATTAGTACACCTATGTGAGGAATACCATAAGTTTGTGTTGGCTATAAATGGCGCCGCAATATGAGAAACTCTACAGGTCTGTGCGCATTACATTACCTGTGAATAAGTACCATAATATGTGGAATACCGCGACTTTACGCTACTTTTGTTGAGTACTGCAACATGACAAATACCATGGTTCTGTGTTACTAGCGATAAGTACCATTATGTGGGGCCGATGACTTGGATTTTGGACTCCTTTAGACTACAAGCATCGTCGATTCAGTATTGTGCTTTAGAAGCAGTCCTACCGGGCGAGTTGGCTGCGCGGTTAGTAGCGTGCGGCTGTGAGCTTGCATCCGGGAGATAGTGGGTTCGAATCCCACCGTCGGTAGCCCTGAAGAAGGTTTTCCATAGTTTCCCATTTTCACACTAGGCAAATGCTGGGGCTGTACCTCAATTAAGGCTATGGCTGGTTCCTTTCAACTCTAGGCCTTTCCTATCCCAGCGTCGGCATAAGACCTATCTCTGTCATTGCAACATAAAGCAACTAACAAAAAAAAGTAGATGCAGTCCCTTGGTCAGTACCACTATTGTTTAATACTAGTTTTCTGGAATGTGGGACATTGTGGGTCGGATCCACTGATTGTTTTAAATTCACGTCCGTCCGTCCGTCCGTCCGTCCGTCCGTCCGTCCGTCCGTCCGTCCGTCCAATCCAATCCAATCCAATCCAATCCAATCCAATCCAATCCAATCCATTCATTCATTCATTTTATTTATTTATTTATTTATTTTTGAATTCTGGTCAGTGGATGATTTTGGACTTTTAATTTGTCATTACATTTCATCTGATTTCGTACCATTAGGTGCCAATGAACTAGATGTTAGGCCCCTTTAAACAACGAGCATCATCATCATCATCAGTATCATAACAGTTAAACTGATGATACTATGTTATGTTACCGAACCCAGTCCATGTAGATCATTACCAGTGAAGTCTAACTTGGATGTTATTCATTTGCTGTTCTAGGAGAAGCTGTTCAGTTTTGCTGATTTTTGTTTGTTTCTCAATTCTCATAATACACTCTCCTTACAACAGAGATAATTAAGCTTTGGTTACATTTCTTTGCAACCAGTACTATTAGTTTTTAATTCTTTTAAAATCATAACCCTCCCTATCCTGTCTTTAATTAGCCTGTCATAAACACATTGCAGAACCAAGGCATATGTCACATTTTATCTACAAGACATGCTTATATGTACTGTATAGTACCAGTTCTGTGGCTGGTATGACAACAAGAAAACAGGTTGTGCCAGGGAATGACATATATGGAAAGACCAGTCCTTGCTCTCAGCCAGTACAAATACAATTTAAAGTATTATTGGTATCTCAGAAAGTAATTGTCTGATGTATGAATTACATACCTGATGTGATATTGTGAACTTTTCTGTTAAGAGTCAGAAATTACTACAGGCCCTTTAAAAAAAATTAAGTTGTTGTTTTTCATGTTCTTTAAAATCAGCAAAATAAACTTACTTATTGCTACTATAATGTTACATTGCTGGGCGCGTGGTGAGTTTCGTGACATGTACAATTTCCTGGACAGATACCGCTACACTGAGAGTATCGATAAGACTTCGCAGGAAGGTACTAGCAGCACAACGGCTTAGGAACTAAAAACTACAGATGAAACACTCAGGTTGGTGAACAAAATTCACCAGCGCGCCTGGTTTAGGGTTAATAATCCTATGGAATGACTTAGCACAATGTTTTACAAGCCTGTTAATACCATTTAAGGACTGTTAATACCATTTAAGGATATAAAAACAGAATACCAATATCCTCAATGGATTAGAAGTTGCTTTTGTGGAACAGCTTAGGTGAGTAACCTTGTATATGTCTTGATTAGTGCTGTTTCTATAAGTGCAGTCTTTTACACTAAGACATTTCTTTTGCTGCCTGTCATAATAAATTTCTTCTAGAAACACTTATAAATGTGTTTAAATTTTTTTGTGTTTGCACATGTAAGGAGAAAGAACATCACAATCATCAAGCCACTTTCTTATTAGTGTGGGAATCGTACTGGTGTAATAACACTAGTCAGATCAAGAGGTAGTTCTTTTTCATGTTCTTTAAAATCAGCAAAATAAACTTACTTATTGCTACTATAATGTGTGACTTTTCATTAAAATGCTGAGTGAAAGTGTTTGTTTCTTGTTTTCAGTTTGTGCAAATGCAAGCTACCTTGTTAAAGATTATGGAATTTCTCTGACTGTTACTGTCAATCAATACACCATCTTTAATGAAACTGTGTCAGGTAAGTTAGATATTTTAGATATTTTTAGATATTTTATTACTTCCACCATCAAGTACAGAAAATGTGCACTAGGTATTGTCAGTATTAACCCTCTTAGTGCCGACTCCCTTACTACCGTGGATGCTAAGAATGCCAGAGAGAAAATGCCTATTATGCAGCACCGAAGATAAAAGCACATCCTATCCTCACTTTTCAAGATATCTCATTGTAGTTTACATTTTCTTGTAGCTAAATGATCCCTCTCTTCACTCATTATATTAATATCATGAAAATAATTCATACTTCCGAGCAAAAAAAAATTTTCATGCAATTTTTGAAAAATTTTAAAATTCAAATTTGGATCTCAGTACATTCTAGTATTTTGATCGTACTCACCTAAATTTGGTATTCCCATGCACACTGATGCATTGTTTACTAGTTTGTAAAATATCGGTGTTTTAAGAATAATAGTTCTTGTAAAAATGGATTAAAATACTGACTTGATCTAGCATCAGGAGGAGGTGCACGTTTAGGGCTGGGCGTCTCAAGGAATTCAGGAGAGGGCTAAAATTGCACGTCGTGATCGGACTGAATTTTATAGAAATCGGGAATCTGGTCATCATCGTCATTACTGTCACCATCAATTCCATCATTATTCCTGTCATTATCATTACCGTCTTTATCGGAAATTTCATGCATCACTGTCACACCAGTAAGTCGGGTAACATAACCACTGTCGTCATTGTTTGAAATGTTACTGGCATTATTATTACTCTCAGTATCATCTGAATCATCGCCTGACTCAATATAATCAAAATCATCACTCAATTAATCAATATACTGTACCAAATCGTCATCAATTTCAAACACAATACGAGAACTAGCCGCCATTATTACGAACGCATGATCTACAAGTACACGCCAAACAGCTGAAATTGAAAAAATCATAACCTCAACACAACATGTCGCACAGAGATTCTGGTCGTAGATTTAGAAACTATGTAGTATCTACTACAGAGTGATGCCGACTGGAGCTGCCATCTGTCAGATATGTGCAAACTATTACGACTTACATAGACAGTTGCAACACGGAGCGCGTTCGCGCTCCTGGCACTTTTCACTAGGCTACAGAGGAGCGTGATCGCGCTCCCCGGCACTCTAAGAGTTAATAAAAATATTCTATAGACAGTATCTTAGACATGATGCCCGAGTCATTAGAAAAATTATTTTAGCTACCTATATTAGTTCAGTTTTTTAAATACCCCATTCTAGATACTCTTCTACACTATAAAATGCCTTTTTCCTTAAAAATTTTGACAGTATCCTGTTAAATGCACCATTGTCTAACGTTCAAATAGGTAGTGGAAGCTTATTGTACATCTTAAGCTGTTTATAACAGTGGCTGTTCATACTTTTACTAAGCCTGGAGTAAAGAGTATCCAGATCATTCTTGTACCTTGTGTCATGCATGTGAACTGTAGATCTTTCTTTAAATTTGGAAAGATTCTCTTTCACATGCATAATATTTGTAAGAATATATAAACAGGGAACTGTCATAATTTTTAGGCTCACAAAAGAAGTTTTACAGGAGTCTCTAAATTCTAATCCAGCAATGCCTTTTTCTGCCTAATAAATACATTATGTGATGTTTGACAATTGCCCCATAACCTGATCCCATACAGTATATGAGGGTGAAAGAAAGCATGATACAATGCAAGTAGCATATCCCGACTGATGTAGGTTTTCAGTTTCCGCAACAGATACCACACCCTGGCTAATCTCTTTGAGTTCTGATGTATGTATTTCTCAGGTAAGTCTTGTATCTACATGTAGGCCTAATAATTTAACAGAATTACAGCAGCCATTATTTATAGTGTGATCCAAGGTAAATAGGATTTTTTCTGTTTTAGTGACATTAATAGTTAATTTATTGTAATGAAACCAGTTTTCAGCAATTTTAACAGATGTGTTGACTTGGTTTTGTAGTGTTCTGATATCAACATTACTGTTTAGGAAAGTTGTATCATCAGCATATAGAACTGATGTGCAGGGAACATTACATGCTAGGTCATTGATATAGACCAAATACAGGAAAGGTCCCAAAACAGACCCTTGTGGGGCACCTGCTTTAATTTTTTATCACTTTTTACCACCATCTGTTTCCTTTGATGAAGATAGGATGCCATTAATTTCAGTTCATGACCTCTTACTCCATAATAACTGAGGTTATGAATTAAGATTTCATGCGAGACACAATCAAAAGCTTTTGTCAGGTCAATTAATGTAGCACCTGTGACAGTTTTATTCTCAAAATTATTTAATATGTCTTTGATGATACATTCAACTGCTTTTATCGTTGAATGACCTTTTCTAAATCCAAACTGTTTGTTGTAAAGCAAATTATTTTAGAAAAAGTACACGTCGAGTTGTATAAATGAACAGGATTCTATAATTTTGCTCAGAGTGGGTACTATTGTTATAGGGCAGTAACTTGATGAGGGGCTGCCTGGCCGAGGCGGTAAAGGCGTGCTCGGCTCGCCCGGAAGGACGTGGGTTCGAATCCCCGTCAGGAAGTCGTAAAATTTAAGAAATGAGATTTCCACTTCCGGAGGTGCATATGGCCCTGAGGTTCACTCAGCCTACACCAAAAATGAGTACCAGGGTAATTCCTGGGGGCAAAGGCGGCCGGGCGTAGAGCTAACCACTCTACCCCATCAAGTGCCGAGGTTACGGATAGTGGAAGCCTTTACCTTCCACCCCTCCAAGGGCCTTCATGGCCTGTAGGGAGATGACTTTGCTTCCTTTGCTTTGCAGTAACTTGATGGGCACATTCTATCCCCCTTTTTAAAGATAGGTATCACTTTAGACATCTTTAAACACCCAGGACAGACACATTATCTAAGCTTTAAATTTATTAAAAATGTCAGTGTCATTAATATCATGTCAATAACTGCTTTGATTGTATTGTTGGAGAGACCATAAATGTCTTGGGTACTATATGAATTCAAATTTGTGACAATACTTCTGACTGTTTGCAGATTTACTTCCACCCACCTAAAATAATTATTCAGTTATTCAGTACCTCTGAGGGAAGATCAAAGTTATGCAACCAGTCTAAGAAATTATGTTTACTTGCATCCCCATCTGATGAAATGCTATTATCCTGATCACATGTGCTTTCATGAGCATTGATAAATTACCTATTACACTGATCAGGTTCTAGAGGAATCACATCTTTGTTACAGCTTTGCAAATATTGTTCGCACTTTGGATATACCTGTCATTCGCTGGAAGTTTAGCCTCATGTGTATGTTTTTTATATTATTTCCTGTAGTTTTTTAATACAGTATTTCTTTATCTAAATTATTATTTAGTTTATACTTCTTATAATTGTTCCGGGGTTACCCATGGAGCAGAAAGAGGTTAAAGGTGCCGGGGAGAATGGATCTATCTACAATATCAAAATTAATTTAAAACTTTAACAAAGGTTATATTTCTTTAGAATTTCAAAAATCAACAAATAACAACATAACAGGTACAATTAGCAATTTTGAAACAAGTCGAGGAAAATACAATATTAGTGAATTCTACAGGTCCTGGGCTTCAAGCCCCTCACTTTACAATTCCTGAGCTCCCAGCTCAAATTTACAAAAGAGCACAAATTTATTCAAGGGCAGAAATCCCCTAATTCAAGAGCGGTTGCTCCCTAAATCACAATATCTAGCCTCCCAGTGGTACACTTGAAAAAAGCTAACAGGCTCTCAGGTCTCCAAGCCTACTCAAGGCAACATCAACTTACAATCACTGGCGTCTCAGGACACAACTTACAATTTGAAAATTATTTATACAGGGGTATATAATACCCAGTCTACGGGGCCATCAAGAAAAAGGAACAGGTTAAATGCTCTATTTACCCTAATAATTCCCGCCATTGAATAATGCCCGCACCCTCATTTTAGAATGGCTCATTTTGAAAAAAATGAAATTAACTAAAATTCCTTTCATCGGAAGAGTAACTTAGGCATAAACAAATATTTTGTATCACCCCGCGAGGTCCACGTGGTCTTTATGCAAATATCACTGCTATGAAATATATTTTCCATGAAAATGAGCAAGTAGGTCTACTTACGTGACAGGTATTTCATTAATCTGAACTTGCAATAGGCTCTATTCGAAGATTCATTGTCTCTTGCATCACTAGAATCCTCTCGTAAATTACTTACAAGTTCGTCATACTCCACTTCTAACGCCCGTAGGCGGCTGGAAAATATAATTGAAAGATAAAATCACAGCGACGAGTAATATGATCAAGATTATGCAATTAATAAACGTCTGACACATTTTAGGTTATCTAAAGCTTCCGAACATAACCTGAAATTCCCAACACATAGGTAGGCCTAAAATGAATTCTCAATTACAGCTAATATCTTGTACGGTATGCGACTGGGTGACGTTTCATGAAGAATGAAGGAATACTGACTTATTTTTTGAGTGACGTACAATGTGTAGGCTATAATAGGTTTTTCTTATTCCTTTTGTTAATGCTTTCTGCCACCAAGTTCAATAACTCTCGTGGAAAGTCATATTAGGCTTCTTTCTCCGTTTCTGCTCAATAATGGACATAATTTATGCAAATTATTTGCAAACCCCGGATGGAATCAACAAGACCGACTCCAGTCGGTCATGGAATCAAAAATTTGTTTACAATTCGATAGTGGCGGCAGCACATAGTCATTCGTTTCCTCACGGCCGACTTGATGCGTCGCTCTAGCTAGCTCAGCGAGGGATCCAGTCGGCCGTGGTTTCCTGTACGTCAGTATGAAAACCGAGATTGAAATGAAAACTTAGTTTTGGTAAACCGAGATCATAAGTTCTGTGGTGAATACGGAAGTGAGCGTTATCCGAAATAATGACATATCCGAGTTTTGAAAATGTAAGATAACAGCAAACGTTACCGTAGTTGGTAAACACGGGCCTAAAACACTTCTTACACGTGGTTTCTCTTTACTGGACAGTAACACGACCGATGGTGGATAATTCTTTTCGTGCAATGTAAACACTTAAAATAGACACACCGGCAAAATCTGATGTTCGTTTTGTGATACAGTAAAACCTTGTTAATTCGAAGTCTTTGTGATACAGAAATCGGACTTCCAATTATGTGATTTTTGAATTAACAGCATCTTGTAATTCAGAAATGCCAACCCTCACCCGTTTTTCCTGATTTCTGCTTTTCTGCGTACTGCCTGCTACGTGATATTGTGGCTTTCCTTAAAACGCTGAATACAAAAGATTTACGAATTCACTCTATTTTCAGCTGTGAAACAGACTATAGACACACCGAAGTGAGCGAAAGAGCGGAAAGCTACCCCTACACATTCCGGAAGACTTTTCTATCATGATGTGAAGAAATTTTGAATTTAAATTACTCGTAAAATACGGTACTATTTAAAACAAATGTGAAGTCAGTTTAGAATTAAAAGTCTGAATTGTTTTCTGTTTAATTAAGACATATGGGGACAGTTTTCTTCCATCTACGGTCGCACAAAGCTTAACTGTACAATCAGCATCGAAAACTAGGTGAGCCAGGAGCGTGTTGGCCACTTTGATGCAAATAAAACCCGCACCCCAATTTCGTGCCTCAAATTTTAAAAAAAACGTGCGGGGATTATTCGCGTAAATGCGGTAACTGGCCCAAACACAGCGTGAATGGAGGCGTACACTGCGCTCCAAGATAATGAACTTAAAACTTACAGGGCTCTAGGCCAATGAAATAGGGGCTATTCCCAAACTACTGAGGTGACTAGCATAGAAATTACTTTAACACATTACAGAAGGAAAAACACTTAAAGATTTTATGAAACTTTTACATTAGCCGGAAGAAAGTTACTTTTTAGAAATGTAGGGTACATGGTTAAAGATTTGGACCGTCCCCTTGGAATAATCTGTGGAGGTAACTACAACAAGAAAGATGTAGTTTATGTGGCTATTACCTTATAGATGTTCTGCTGCCGACAAAAGAGGCCGCCCGCCTCCTGCTTAACACCCACATTCAGATAGACAACAATCAGTTGGCCAAGAAACGTGAAAAGCCGCAGTTTATAAACACTCGGGGAAGGTTCGAGATCATTCAAGACTAAACCAGCCACGCCCTCTTTATTTTATTGGTTGAATTCAAAAGTAACACTCAAAATCGAACAAGAAGCCTGTGATAGGTTGAAAATTACAGAAATTTTTCATTGGCCAGATTCAAAACTGGTGGAAAGAAAAGAAAAATATTGCCAACCCAAAAATAAATGAACATCAATCAGTTACAAAAAACTTAGAAATACAAAACTTCTTCAAATTATAAGTTCTTTCACTTTGCACCAGAGAGCATGATCATGAATTCTTGGTAGTGTCATCTATGGAAGAATGTCCAAACTTCTTGATGTGTGGCAAACAAAACAAGGAGAAATTCAGTCAGTTTAGGAAACTTCACAACAAAACAGTTACTAGATTCTTCAGTGGTGACATCTTCTGATTAAAGATCTAAGTTCCTGTTGTAGTAGTTTCCACTTTTGTTCAATAGAGGTGTTCATTAAGGCGCTTATTTTGAATGCGCGGCATTGAGGTGTACCTCCCGGTACAATAATGAGCTAACAAAATGCTACGCTACACCCTGCGGGCCACGAACCTACTACGCTGGCGTAGCAGGGGGGAGAGGTGATACTCCCACGTGCGCGTCCCAGGTGGCGGATAGGGGGGTCCTAACTGGCTTGCCGGCGGACTTGAGGGAAATAAAATACCTCTCGCGGACCAAACACACTACCCCCTGCGGGTGGGGGACGCACATGTAGAATACACCCGCGGTATCCCCTACCTGTCGTGAGCAGCGACTAAAAGGGGCGACCAAGGGATGCTGGTATTAGAACCATGAAACTACTATTGATTAGTACCATCACGTGGGGAACACCATGGGTCGCCTTTACTTACGAGGAGTACCACTATATTTGTTACACAATAGGTTTGTGATTAGTAGCAGCAGAGAGTGGTTCCCCTGTGGGTTTCCAGTACCTGTGATTAGTACCTTTGTGAGAAACACCACGGGTCTGGGCGTTGCCTGTGAGTAGTTGTACCACTATATGAGTGACACTGTGGGTCTGCGTTGCCTGTGATTAGTACCCACTATGTGAGGAACACCACGGGGCCCGTGGGACCGGCGCCAGTGACTAGTACACCTAGGTGAAAAAACTCATCGGTTTGCGTTGGCTATGAGTGGCGCCATTATGTGAGAACCATCATAGGTCTGCGCTACCAGTACAGAGTACAATACTTGTGAGTAGTACCATCTCGTGTGGAACACCGTGGGTCTTCGTTACTTTTGATTAGTACCCCAACATGCCAAATACCATGGTCTACTTTACTAGCGATAAGTACCATTTTGAGGGGCTTTAGACCTGGATTTTGAACCCCTTTAGACATCAAGCATACTCGATTCAAGATTTCGCTTTATAAGTGGTCCCTTGGCCAGTAATACTACTATATATGATCTTTTTTTGAATTGGATCCACTGTTTTGGGTTGCCTGTACTTGCAAGTAGTACCACTAAATTAGGTACGAAATAGGTTTGTGATTAGTAGCAGTAAAAGCCTGGCCTGGTGGATTCCAGGACCCTGCGTCGTACCCATGTGAGCAATACCACGGGTCTGGGCGTAGCCTGTGGGTTGTACCACTATATGAGCGGCACCATGGGTTGCGTTGCCTGTGATTAATACCCACTATGTGAGGAACACCACGGAATAGTGCGAGTCCCTGTGTTTAGTACACCTAGGTGAGGAACCTCATCGGTTTGCGTTGGCTATGAGTGGCGCCATTGCGTGAAAAACACCATAGGTTTGCGTTACCTGTACGAAGTGCAATACTTGTAAGTAGTACCATCTTGTGTGGAACACCGTGAGTCTTCACTACTTTTGATTAGTACCCTAACATGGCAAATACCATGGTTCTACTTTACTCGCGACATGTACCATTCTGTGGGGCCTTAGATGTGGATTTTGCACCCCTTTAGACATCAAGGATCATTGTGCTTTAGAAGTGGTCCCTTGGTCAGTAATACTATTATTTACAATCTTTTTTTTTTAGTCTTATCCACTGTTCTTTTTTGTTTGTTTTTTGTTTTTTGTTGGGTTCATGTCCATCCATTCATTCTTCATGACATTTTTTATTTTATTTTGGTCAGTGGGTGAATTTGAACTTTTTGTTATTTCATTTCGTACCATTAGGGGCTGATGACCTCGATGTTAGGCCCCTTTAAACAACAAGCATCATCATCATCATCATCATCATCATCAGTTTTCCTGACATTTTAAAATCCCCTGGCAATACGGCACCAGGAATCAAACTCAGGCCTCCAAAAATGGCAGCTAAATGTATTAACCATTACACTGGCAGACATTCTTAACTAGAAAATACAGATGTACTGCATGACTTTGATGTGTGTTTTCATTGCATGGGTCGTGCGGACAAAACTATTAACAAATTTGTGTGATGTCATTGGAGGTTTTCATTGTTTTTCGCTGATGAATTCCATTGGGGAATCTTGTCCCAAAAAGCCGGTGGGGGGGGGGGGGGGTGGGTATACACGCGAGGGGGTCAAATATACGAATAAATACAGTATTTTGTAACTCTCTGACTTACCAAAAATAACTGTTCTTGTTTGAAAATAAGTTTTTATTAAGGGAAAAATGTCTTTCTGTCTGTACATGTAGAATTTTTATACTTGATTTTTTAAATCTTTGATGTGGTGTATTAAGTTCAATTGCACCTTCAGTTTAATTTTTTGCATAAGTTTCTGTGTAGAAATAAAACTAAAGATTGTTTAGTTTATCTCAGGTACAGTAGAAGTCTGCTATAGCGAGTATGGTATATAACGAAAACTCTGTTATAACGACAGCTTTTGGCTATCCCTTTGAAATTCCTATATTAAACTGTGCATTATACTTCAGTTACAATGAGAGCTCTATCACTGATGCATCCATTATTACGATTGATTATGCGTGCATAATTTTTTCAGTTACAGGTATTTATGCAGTCAGCAATTACATTACATTTGATCGATCAACTTCGGTATCGTTTTCTCGCTATGTCCACTAGCGTGCTCTCTCGTCGACATTCGAAGGTGATTTTGGAGTTGATTAGTAATACCCATCAATTTATGTTCCGTAAAGAAAATCAGAAATGAAAGAGGAGAACATGTTTCCGTAACAAATACGTAAATAACATGGCTGAGAGCAGTTGTTAACTCGTTTAAAATAAAGGCCAAGTAAAGGATCGCTTAATTTTAATACTCTACTCTGAAGTTAAGTAAGAATGTTATACATCTCAAGATATGGCAGAGGGCATCACTGATTTCTGAGGTTAGTCTGGTTCGATTTTGGAGCGCCTATTCCCACGTAAAGTTATTGCGAGAATGTTGTCATTTCTCTACCAGCGCTTGGAATATGTTTTCATGTTGCATATGGTACGGTTAAGCTAGGTTAGTTGACGCTGCTGAATAAGAAAACGGAAATATTTGCTACGAAATGCGATCTTCGGTATCGTTTTCTCACTACTTGCGAGCTCTCTCGTTGATAATCTAAGGTGATGTTGGAGTCGATTAGTAATACCCGGCAACTGCTGTTCTCTAAAAGGAAATTCAAAATGAGAGAGGATGAGACGTTTTCATAATAAATGAATAAATAACGTGTGCGATAACAGTTGTTAACTCATTAGGAATAAAGGCTGGAGTGAACGATCACTTAATTTTTATTTTATATATGGTACTGAAATTAAGTAAGAATGTGATACACCTCAACACATGGCAGAGTACATCACTGATTTCAGAGGAAAGTTTATATTTTCTCGCGGCTAATTAAATTTCGGAGAGACCTTTCTCATGTAAATATGTAGTGAGGAGGTTGTCATTTTCCTACATATGCTTGAAATATGTTTTCGTGATACATATATGGTTAGGTTAGGTGATGCTGTTGGAAGAAGAAAACTGGAATGTTTGACTCAAAAGACTCTGTAGTGATACTATAATTTTTTTTTCAGAATGAAATTAAACACACACTTTCACATATTATCAGATTTTGAAAAAAAAAAAAAAATGAGTAAGCTGTAGTGTGGAAATCATCTGCAAAAACGTGTGAGTTTTGAACAAACTGATTGCCGTTTCATACCAATTTTAATGTGTGTGAGGTTTTCCCGACTTTTACAAATAATCGGATATGAACACTATCCGTTATAATAAGTAAATTTTTCGCCGTTATGAATTCTCGCTATAACATACTTCTACTGTACATTACATTGCCATTGATGACCTGACACTCAAAGGTATCGGCTTATCTATAACTGCTATGGTGTCAGTATGATGTTAGTGTGCACTTCGCCGCTATCAAAGCCTCTACTCTTCTAGAAGACTTTCCACTAACTTTTGGTAGATGTCTGCAGATATTTTCTTCCACTCCTCGTATAACATGGCGAACATTTCTATAGCCACTTTGGGGGAGGTTTGACTTGATTATCAACCAACTCTGTAACCCATCCCAGAGATGCTTAATTGTGTGTAGATTAGGGCTTTGGACTGGCCATTCGATTTCACTCTCTCATATTTTGATTGCGGGATGACAAGTGCAAGAGTAACGGAAAAGGAGACATGCTGGTGGAATGAAAGAGTGAAATCCTTAATAAAGGAAATGAACACAGCACAAAAATAATTTGAGAGAGAGAGAGAAATCCAAGCCAGAAGAGCTAAGGGACAAAGGGAAGATCAGAGACCTTGAACAAGTTTATCAGGACAACAGACTAAGAGTTAAGAGTAGTAGAAGAGGAGAAGATGGAGAACTTTATACTTAGAAACTGGAGGAAGATGACAGAGGCAACATGTAATTATTGTTCAGAGTGATCAAAAACAAAAGGAATGCAGTCGAAACCATTAAGGCAATTGAGGATCTCAGTGGAAACATGGCCAGGAAAGAAGAGGACTTCAGAGAGTTTCCTGAGGAACTATTTTGATCACCTATTGTACAGGTCAGAAGTAGATCGAAGAACAAGAGAACCAGCTGTTGAAACCTACACAGAAGAACCTCCCAATACATTGGCAGAAAGAAGCAACACTTAAGAAGATGCCACAATGGAAATCGCCCAGGAATTGACAGAGTCAACATGGACATGATTAAAACAGCAGGAGTTCAGTGTTTACAGTATCTACACAGTGTGATTAGTGCAATGTGGAAGGATGACAGGATACCTGCTGATTGGAGCAAGGGTGTCATTATCTCCGTGTTTGATAAAATAAATCACCATAAATGCTCTAACTACTGGGGAATAACGGTCCTTTCTCATGGGCTTTAAATTCTTGAGATGATCTTAGAGAGCAGATTGCGAGTCCACACTGAGAAGAGGAACATATGCCTACAGGCATAATAGGTCCATAACAGACAACAGATCTAATCTTCAGTCTCCATATGTTAATGAAGAAATAGTAAGAAAAAGGCAAAGATATCTTCATGATTTTCCTGGATCATTGAGAAAGATGGAGCCAAAAAGGACAGATTTACTTTAACATGGAGAGGCACATGGTAGGAAAGCGGATGGTGGGAGGACCAAGAATCCACTGGATGGACGTCGTCGAGGTGAACCTTGTAGATTGGGGGAGGATACAAGAGGGTGTCATTAAAAAGAGAATGTATCTTAATGAAACAGATGAGCTTCTGGCACTGAATATCTCCCAACACCTGCAAAATGCTGATCCACCAACAGCACTCTCCATACTCTTCACAAATGTCTTGACTCTGTGGTAAAATGGTCAAATTTCTGATCTTTATACCAAGAATAACTAAAGCACATTCGAGTACTACCTTAATACTGGACACAAGATATCTTTTTTCAAGTACACCTGCATACAAAATACCCAGATCTATACTTGTAAAAGAAACCCAAATAGCTTTTTTAAGATTTTGTACCTTGTGTTCAACGTACACATAGTGCAGTTGAATGAATCCATTTTAGATAATCTTAGGCAAATTGTTGAAATGTGACTGCTCTTGAGACTTGAACATCCATCTTGGGGTCTCCACACAGATGTGTTAATTCTGCTAAACTGGTCCATGCACAAGGACATTTTGGTTTGACTCTAATTTTGAATAGATAGTAGGTTCGAATCCCACTATCGGCAGCCCTGAAGATGGTTTTCCGTGGTTTCCCATTTTTCACACCAGGCAAATGCTGGGGCTGTACCTTAATTAAGGCCACGGCCGCTTCCTTCCAATTCCTAGGCCTTTCCTATCCCATCGTCGCCATAAGACCTATCTGTGTCGGTGCGACGTAAAGCCACTAGCAAAAAAAATTTTGAATAGGTAGCTGTGGTGTGTTCTGCACAGTAGGATTGAAATGGATTCTGTTAAACTGTGTTTTCCTCATACATTGACTTTGCCAGCATATCCGCCATACATGATTTAGATCAGTATCATGAAGGTAACCATATTTTCAACTATTATACCCTAGGAAAAACCCACCTAAAAATGTTGTACCCTAATGGCAGTTCCTAACTATCTTAACAATTAGAGTATCAGAAAAGAACAAACAAATGACAAAAATAGTCATACACAGAAAGGAACTTGAGCACTCAGGTTGGTCCTTGGCTCTGTTTCGTGTAGCTCCATCTTACTATATTGACCTATAAAGGAAGCTTGTAGTTTCAAGGGACTGATGATATCACAATCATAGCTATGGGACCTCCAGGACTTCCCAGTTCAAAAATTCGATATGCATTGTTGTCAGGATTTGAGCCAGAGATGCCTCATTGGGATGCTGGTAACAACACCTTTTGGGTATCACGCCACTACCTTGTCGTCCTGATCTATCAGTTTATCATAATGTGTCCATCTCAAATTGCATATCTTCTATATACTAAATTATCTATTGCTCTTATGTATGGTATCCCTTTTCCTGTAGATTCCCCTTTTGCAGGGTGCTCATCTTTTTCACGTTTAATGATTATTTTCTCACTATTCATTCTCTATAGTCTAAAGGTAGCATGCCTGCCTCTTACTGGGAGGCCCCAAGTTTTGATTCCTGGGCAGGTCAGGAATTTTTAACTGGATCTGAGGGCTCGTTTGAGATCCATTCATCTTACATGATGACAATTGAGGGCATATCTGATGGTGTGATAGCGACCCCTGTCTAGAAAGCCAAGAATAACAGCTGAGAGGATTTGTTGATCTGACCACACGTTAGCTAATAATTTACAGGCTTTCGGGCTGAGCAACATTCACTTGGTAATTATAACTTATGAATTTCATTATGGTCTGTATTGACAATTTATCACTATCAAAGGGTCCACCTATTCAATACCATTATGGTATGGTATTGGAATAATGGCACTGAATACCATTGAATACAATTATGGTATGGTATTGGAATAATGGCATCGAATAGGTGGACCCTTCTCTACCCTTTGAAAGCCAAAGCCTGTCAGGGCAGTAGCATAAATGGGGTTCCCATTTTATTCATTTTTGCAAACCAGCTCAGTTCAGCATCATAGAAACGTGTATCAAAATTGTCAGAGGAATTTTTTTTTTGTTATGGATCATACCTAGCTTGATGTATCCACAAAGATGCACACAAATTACTGTCATCTGTGTACACTGTTTTATTTACAAGTTATTTTCGCAAATTCTGTACACACAAACTAATAAACGGCCATTATAAACAAAACACTACTACGAAAATATCAGAAGACTAAGACTGCCATCTTGAAACAATTGACTGCTACAGGCGCATGTCGACATAAGCACAACACGAGTTCACAAAAACAACTCGACTCTTACTCACAGGACTATATCTTTATATATGTTGCCTGGCCAGGCTACCAGAAAAATACAACATATTTCCCACGAACCTGCTATGCTGGCGTAGCAGGGGGAGAGGTGATACTCCAACGTGGCACGTCCCAGGCGGCGGATAGGGGTGTCCTAACTGGCTTGCCGGCGGACTGATGATGATGATGATGCTTGTTTTAAGGGGCCTAAAATCTAGGTCATCGGCCCCTGATGGTATGAAATGAGATGAAATGCAATGACAAAATAAAAATCGAAAATCCTCCACTGACCAGAATTCAAAGCGTGAGGACGAAAAATGAACGGATGGGTATGAGACGACCCGCAATGCCTCAGTTTCAGAAACTGATGGGAAAAAATAGTAATACTGACCAAGGGACTGCTTCTATAGCTCAATACTGTATCGATGCTGCAAGCTAAAGGGGTCCAAAATATAGGTCATCGGCCAATAGTAATACTGACCAAGGGACTGCTTCTATAGCTCAATACTGAATCGATGATGCAAGCTAAAGGGGTCTCATATTGGCACTTATCGCTTGGAAAGTAGAACCATGGTATTTGACATGGTGCGGTACTAATCAAAAGTAGCCACGAACCTGCTACGCAGGCGTAGCAGGGGGAGAGGTGATACTCCCACGTGGCGCGTCCCAGGTGGCGGATAGGGGGGTCCTAACCGGCTTGCCGGCGGACTTGAGGGAAATAAAATACCTCTCGCGGACCAAACACACACCCCCTGTGGGTGGGGGAGGCAGACGAATAATACACCCACGGTATCCCTGCCTGTCGTGAAAGGCGACTAAAAGGGGCGACCAAGGGATGATTGCATTCGAACCATGAAACTACATGTGCTTAGTACCACCACGCGAAGAACACCAAGGGTCGCATTTACTTGTGCGTAGTACCACTATGTTAGGTACGAAATAGGTTTATGATTAGTAGCACACAGGAGCACCGCGCGGTCGGCTTTTGCAGTACCTGTGATTAGTACCACTATATGAGCAGAACCATGGGATGATAGCTACCATGGTTCTGCCTTGCCTATGATTAGTACCCACTATATGAGGAACACCACGGGATAGGGAGAGGTCCCTGTGGTTAGTACTCTCATGTGATGAACACCATAGGTTTGCGTTGCCTGTAAATGGCGCCGCAAAGTGAGAAAAACATAGGTCTGTATTATACGTCGAATTTCATAACCTCTGAGTAGTACAATAATGTGTGGAATACCGCAAGTCTCTGCTACTTTTGATTAGTACCGCAACAGGACGGATACCATGGTTCTGCATTACAAGCGATAAGTATCATTCTGAGGGGCCTCTGATCTGTATTTTGGACCCATTTAGACACCAAGCATTCTCGATTCAGGATTGTGCTTTGGAAGTGGTCCCTTGGTCTGTACTACTATTAACTATGATAGTTTTTAGAGACGGATCCACTGATTGTTTTAAATTCATTTTCATTCATTCATTCATTCATTCATTCATTCTTCATGACATTTTTTATTTTGGTCAGTGGATGATTTTGAACTTTTACTTTGTCATTTCATTTCGTACCATTAGGGACCGATGACCTCGATGTTAGGCCCCTTTAAACAACAAGCATCATCATCATCATCAATCAAAAGTAGCGTAGACTCGCGGTATTCCAGACATTATGGTACTACTCACAGGTAATGAAATTCGCACGTGCAATTCAGACCTATGGTGTTGCACACTTAGCGGCGCCATTTACAGGCAACGCAAACCTATGGTTTTCATCACATACATGTACTAACCACAGGGACTCGTACTATCCCGTGGTGTTCCTTATATAGTGGGTACTAATCATAGACAATTATTATTTATAAATTTCATTTTCCGTATTGACAGATTCAAAGTATAGATAAGAAAAGTGTTTTTCCACCAATCATAGGCAAGCCAGAACCCTGGTGTCGCTCATATAGTGCTACTAATGACAGGTACCTTAAAAGCCTGACTGCACGGTGCTCCCGATTGCTACTAATCAAAAACCTATTTGGTACCTAACAGTGGTACTACGCGCAAGTAATAGCGACCCACGGTGTTCCCTGCGTGGTGGTACTAATCACAAGTAGTTTCATGGTTCTAATCCAATCATCCCTTGTTCGCCCCTTTTAGTCGCCTCTTACAAGAGGTAGGGAATACCGTGGGTGTATTCTTCGTCTGTCAATTGAAGTTTACGTCCAACACATATTACAGTGATTTTGATGTTTTAATGTGTTTATAAGAGTTTTGCTTATGAACTAATTTCACATTATTCTAACATAATACATACTATAACAACGCAAGAACCACGTTACTTGCCGCTTTAGACAGTCAACAGTGCAATCTAGCACATTAAACCATGTTTACTAATGTTTTATTGTGATTTTTATTGTTTTAATGTGTTTAAGTGTTCTGTTTATGGGCTAACTTCTTATTATTCTAATATAACACGAACTGTACAACGCAAGAACCACTGTTACCTGCTGCATTAGACAATCAGCAGTGCAGTCAAGCACTTTAAACCATTACTAATGTTTTATTATGGCTAGTCATTTGTTTTATTGAACTATCAACACGTATTTCTCTATTTAGTGTAAATTATTGTTAAAACGACTATAATACTGACTATTTTAAAATTGTTCAACTAAGTTCTATTCAATCTTATAATCTAAATATTCATTAGATTGAAGATCAATTAAACTGACTAGGCAAATGCATATGATAAAAATACTCCGACATACTCATCACATAAAAGAAAAGACGAACTCATATTGATGATGATGATGCTTGTTGTTTTAAGGGGCCTAACATCGAAGGTCATCGGCCCCTAATGGTACGAAATGAAAGAACAAAAATGACAAAGCCATCCACTGACCAAAATAAAAATAAAAAATGTCATGAAGAATGAATTGATGGACAGGAACCCAACAAAACACAAAACAAACAAACAAAAACAAAAACCAGTGGATCGGACTCAATAGAGAACGAAAATAACATTATTACCGACCAAGGAACCACTTAGAAAGCACAATGATGCTTGGTGTCTAAAGGGGGTGCAAAATCCACGTCTAAGGCCCCACAGAATGGTACATGTCGCGAGTAAAATAGAACCATGGTATGAGTCATGTTGGGGTATTAATCAGAAGTAGCGAAGACTCACGGTGTTCCACAAAAGATGGTACTACTCACAAGTACTGTACTTCGTACAGGTAACGCAGACCTATGGTGTTTCGCACACAATGGCGCCACTTACAGCCAACGCAAACCGATGAGTTTCCTCACCTAGGGTACTAGTCACGGGTGCCGGTCCCAAGGGCCCCGTGGTGTTCCGCACATAGTGAGTACTAATCACAGGCAAGGCAGACCCACGGTGCCGCTCATATAGTGGTACAACTCACAGGCTACGCCCAGACCCGCGGTGTTGCCCACATGGGTACAACGCACGGGTACTGGAATCCACCAGGCCAGGCTTTTTACTGCAACGAATCACAAACATATTTCGTACCATGTTAGTGATACTACTCGCAAGTACATGCAACCCATGGTGTTCCCCGCATGATGGTACGAATCAAGAGTAGTTTCATGGTTCTAATTCATTCATCCCTTGGTCGCCCCTTTTAGTCGCCTCGCACGACAGGCAGGGGATACCGTGGGTGTATTATTCGTCAGCCTCCCCCACCCACAGGGGGTGTGTGTTTGGTCCGCGAGAGGTATTTTATTTCCCTCAAGTCCGCCGGCAAGCCGGTTAGGACCCCCCTATCCGCCACCTGGGACGCGCCACGTGGGAGTATCACCTCTCCCCCTGCTACGCCTGCGTAGCAGGTTCGTGGCGAACTCATATTAGTTCTTACATATATATTGAGTGTAATAAGGGCAATTCATTTTTATAATTGTAACTATGTCAAACATTGAATTCTTAGCATGGATATAACTACTATAAAATTGTTGAATTCTAGAGTATGTCATTAGCTCTCAATAATGAGGCACCCACTGTCGGCAGCCCTGAAGATGGTTTTCCGTGGTTTCCCATTTTCACACCAGGCAAATGCTGGGGCTGTACCTTAATTAAGGCCACGGCCGCTTCCTTCCCACTCCTAGCTCTTTCCTGTCCCATCGTCGCCATAAGACATATCTGTGTTGGTGTGACGTAAAGCCAATAGCAAATATATATATACAGCACATGTATCATGACATAACCTCACAAATAATACAATCGTTCGTACATAGCTATGTTAATAATAATAATTCTAATAAGTGGATGTAAACATTTCATAGCCATACCTCACAAGTCTTAATAATAATAATAATAATAAAAATAATGATAATAATTCGAGCTCAATATTGGCATTATTTACCCATGTGTTAAAGGAGATTGTTTTCAAGTTATATCAGTCTGTTATACTTGCGTCAAACTACAGGTGATTTTATTATTCTAAATGTGTAGATATTATTGAAAAGTTTAAAATATGTTATGATATTTCCTTTCCAGTACGAAACCCTCCACCTGTTTGTCTTGGAGTGCCTTATGTGAAGGAATGGGCTGAAGCTTGTGTACATTTGCATGATATTGATGCAACAACAAGTCATCTTCATGCTTGTGTGGCTGTGGAGGCCAGGATGAAGAGAATTGTTATAGCCAAGTATGAACTTGGTTGTTTTGACATAGGGCCTCGCCAGTTCATCAACAATGAACTTGATGATAATTCTCTTCACCAGTATCCTTCTGTCCTAATGGTTTAGAATTAAGTTTTGATTCATTAACACAAAACATTTGCCAGGGTCAGTCATGAGGAGTGTTGTATAACGTCTGTGCTGCTTTTATTGCTAATTCTCTTCTGTGTTTATGTATGTCATCTTTTCACTTCTGTTTATGTCTCCCTATTAGCATTTATAAAAGCTATTTTGGAAAATATGAATAAGCGAATAAACAGTAATTTACTGGCGCATGGACATTGTAGCAACACACATAAGAGGAGGACATTTCAAGAAATGCAGAAAACTTTAATGTTAAATCTTCATAAGTTTCAGCAGGAGACTAGAGTGATATAGAATCTGCTGTTTTCAGGCATCCTGTTAAGCAGTTTGTATGTCCTCACTTTAGCAAATGATATTTTTCCAGGTTAATAGTATTGAACTTCAGTTCTCCTTTTGCTGTTAAGTTCCCCTAATGCAGTACATTTAGACAGCTACTGACATTTTAGTCCCTCTAGCAAATCAGATTGTGTGATACCACCTATAAGATTCATTTAAATTATCTGCCTCCATCATAATATAATGAGTAGTGACAGCATAGATATCAAGCAAGACAGCCTGCAATTTTAATATGATTTTTGATATTGTGATCATAGCTGTAGGGCCTCCATTTTTATATAGAATGTGAACTACAGGGCCAAGACTTATTCCAAAATTTTTACATAGATTGACTGACCACTCAGCTATCTTGCTCCTTTGTAGAACTCATACCTTGCTTGATACTGCTTACCATATATTTGCTTCTCCCTGTTGTTTGTGTAACTTCATGAGTATTGGCCATATTGTTAATTTATTGTCAACAGCCTTCTTTTGTCTTGAAGTTATTTTAGTGGAAATTCTATTCATTATCCTAAAGAGGAAGGTATGATGATATAACAACAATTTAAACTATATAAGCAAGAAATTACTGAACCATTTATTTTTTTTCCTAGTAACATCTGTAGCTCACTGATTCTTTGCTTTCAAAACTTGATTCACTTATTTAAAAATCAAAAAGTAAATGGGCAGTTCCATCTCATTTACATTTTCCAGGAATAGTCAGGGCTGTAGGAAGGGTGGTGCAAAGAAATAGGATTTTGATTTTAAAAAATAATTTTATTGATAAGAAAATGCAACTAAATAATAACAGAACATGAGGAAAAAATTCTAAAGTTTGAGAGAATGTCCTTGTGAGAGAAAAGAATGGTTAAACCACATGAAGATGCAATCTTACATACTGCAGTAAAACATGAAATAGAGATAAAATTCTACTATGGCAAATTCAAAGAAAATAAATAATTATGAAAATGACCCAGTATTGAAAATTATAGGTCTTTCATCAACTTTGACTAAAAACTCTGAAACATTTGCAGTAAATTGATAAGTAATATTATTGGCTTTACGTCTTGCTAAATACTTTTATGGCTTTTGGGGACGCCAATGTGCTGGAATTTTGTCCCACAATAGTTCTTTTACATGCCAGTAAATCTACCAACATGAGACTGTTGTATTTGAGCACCTTGAAATACCACCGGACTGAGCCAGGATCGAACCTTTCAAGTTGGGCTCATAAAGCCAGCGCCTCAACCATCTGAGACACTCAGCCCGGCACAGTAAATTGAAAAGAAGGAACATGCTTTTTATTGTTACTATTTTTATTAAATGCTTGTCTGCATTAATTCTGTAGTATTTTGCATTCATTGAAGAAAGAGTGAATCAGAGTTGTTTCAGTGTTAGTGGTACATCATTAAAGATGTACAGTGATAATGTTAATGATTGCTGTGTTAAGGGGCACCATAATGAATATACAGTACAAAAGAAAATGCCAAGCAGTCTCCATGCAAGGCTCAAATGGGCCTTGGAGAAGTCTATGGTGAAGGCTTCCACTCTCCATAAATTTGGCACTGAGTGGGATAGAGTGGTTAGCTCTATACCTGGCTGCTTTTGGCCCTGGGAATTAACCTGGCACTAATTTCTGATGTAGGCCGAGTGAACTTCAGGGCCATGAGCGGTCCAGATTCGAAATTTTGCGACTTCCTGGCAGGAAATCTAACTTGCATCCTTCCAGGTGAACAGAGGATGCATTTACCACCTCAGCTAGGCAGCCCCCGAATGTAGAGTGCACTAATGGATGGACAGTCTTCCATATGGAAATTATGTTTTGTTATTTCAGAAAAGGGTCCCAGGTACTCTCTGTGTCTCACTTTGTATTCATTATCAAACTGTAGCAATATGCTGATGAAAATAGTTCAGACAGCTGCACATATTTGTTGGGCTACCATATCATAGAATCAGATTATTATATATGAACGTAAATAAAGGAATGCTTTTGAGTTTTTTGCCATTATTGTAGAGGAAAACTAATACCGGTAGATGATATTCATACTCATGGGTTTAAAATCAAGCAGAAATGATAAGAATGATAGGAAATTAGTCTTATTAATATGTTTTTTCTTTCTAAGAGGTGAATAATGAGATGATGTAGATCCCATAGGATCCGTCACTGAATAATAATGATTTTATATTTTTGCCTTTCATCAATAAGAGCTGTCCTAAATTCAGGAGGAGAATCTCAAATCTCTCACATAAAAGTGTAAATGTTGACTATAACTGATAAACAATGCCTTTAGTTTATATTCTGTTAATATTAGTACTCCCTCATCCAGCCTTGTCTCTTCTAGTGTTAAAACTGTGTTGCTTTGGAAGTGCTGTAACGTGTTTCTGACAGAATACTCTTTTTCACATTATGACTGTTAGGCCATTGCTGTTATCTCGCTCTCTTTTTTATTTTTTGCTCTCTCTGTTCTGAGTTACTTTTTAGGCCTACAGGAATGTGTTTTCAGGAATAATTTTCAAAATTATGCAATTACAGTTCTAACGTTGAACAAAACGCACAATTTATGAAGGAATGCAGATTCAAACATATTGAGAAACAGCCAATTTTTGAGACAAGCATGTTATTATATATATAAGTTGTAAGTGACCTTGTGTGCTACTGATATTGTTTTATGGCAAGTTTAATTGGATACTTAACTTTTTCTCCGAAGAGAGGTTACAATTTTATTCCTCATTAGTATTTTTTTGACAAGATTCATACTGTTCTATTGATAAATTTTATACTGATATTTTGTATTTTATTATCTCTACTTTATGCTTTGTTTGTTTTGATGTGTAATATTACACCTTGTCATGATTGTACCTTTTTGTAATAAATGGATTTAAGACATGCATCTTATGTTCTTCTTGTTATGTTCTAAACCTGTGTGATGAAAATATAGTCCTGTAAAATAAATCATCATCATCATTTCCCTTTATCCAGCTGTAGCCGGGTAGAGACAAATATGGTTCCTCGCCACTTCATTTGGTTTTTCCACCACCGTGTCCCAGTTCAGGTTTCTTTCTCTAATACTGCATTGGATTGTGTCCTTCCATCTTAATTGTGGTCGACCACAGCCTCTCCTTCCTTTCATTTTAATTTCCATCACCTTTTTTTTTTTTGGCATTCTTTCATCACTCATTCGCTTTATGTGCCCAAACCATCTTAGTCGGCTCTTCTCTATTCTGTCCTTCATTTTTTCCACTCAAATTTCTTCCCGGATTTTCTTATTTCTTACTTTGTCTCTTCTACTCTTCTGTATCATACTCCTTAAGAACTTCATTTTGGCTGCCTGTATTCGACTCTCATCCTTCTTTGTCAGTGACCAAGATACTGCTTCGTAAGTTATGGGTACGTAATACATCTTGTAGATAGTTTCCTTTGCTCCCATTGGCATATCCTTGTCCCATAACATGTTTCTTAAACTATGATAGAAACAGCTTCCAGCTTGAATCCTCTTACTAATCTCAGCATCCAGTCGAGCATTCTCCATTAATTCACTCCCCAGGTATTTGAACGTCTCCACTACTTCCAGGGGCTTGTCTGCAAGTCTAATCTCACCTTTCCCTTCTTTCTCCCCTCTATACATAACAAGAGTTTTACTCTTTTCTACACTTATTTTCAATCCACATTCTTCGATCTTCCCACTCACCTCATCCAACTGTACTTGAACCTTCATGTTTTCTTCTCCTTAAATCACAATATCATCTGCTATTAACATCATGTTCATTTCTATTCCTCCATATGTTGCTTTTGTTTTTTCTCATGATGTTATCCATTACTATTGTACACAGGATTGCTGATAGAACACCGCCCTGTCTCGATGATGATGATGATGCTTGTTGTTTTAAGGGGCCTAACATCGAAGGTCATCGGCCCCTAATAGAACGAGATGAACGACATGAGATATGAAGTTAAAATTTTAAAACGTATCCACTGACTAGATATAAAAAAGGTGATGAAAAAATGAGGGCGAGATTAAAACAATCAGTGGATCTAATACGCAATGCCTTATTCTCTAATAAAATAAGAGAAAAGACAGGAAACAAAACGAATAAGGCATTGCCTGATAGTACAGATATATACACATAATTTACGTTAGACGTTAAAATAACACATTAAAATACACAACACAAACCAAAATGAAGTCAATGGGATAAAAGTGCAAATGACACAAAAAACACTAGGACAAAGACATCATCACACACGATAAAAGAGACCACTATCCCCCATAAAGCAGATGACGAGGTCTACTGACTGCTCGTCATCTCACAAGATAAGGGAGTTACCTCGGGATCTCCATTGATGCAGGACTGAAAAGATACTATATCGCCATGTAGTGTCATAGGCCTTCTCTAAGTCAAAGAAAACAGCTACCAAGTGCTGCTTGTGGAGAAACGCATCCTGGATAGAGCTCTCTAGGTGTACCAAGTGGTAAGTGGTGGATCGAGCGGCTCGAAAACCACATTGGTACTCTGAGAAGAGTCCTTGTTCTCCAGACACCACACAAGTCGGCGATTTAACAACCTCTCAAATAGCTTACACAAGGAATTTGTAAGACAAATCGATCTGTAATTTCCTGCATACTTAAGATCTTTATCAGGCTTGAGGACAGGAATGACGATGCCCTCTCTCCACTGAGACGGAAAATCACACTCTATCCAGATCCGGTTGAACACACAAATGAGATATAGTAGGCTATCATCACTAAGGTGAACATCTGGTTATGGATGTTGTCCAGTCCAGGAGACGTGTCTGTGCAAAGTGCTAAGGCGCTGCAGAGATTCCACTCTGTAGGGCACGTTGAAATCCTCTGAAGCTTGGGTGGCAAAACTTTAGGAGATGACGTACTTTCTCCCGCTTCAGAGCGAGGAAATCGGGATGGTAATTCCCGAATCCAGATACATCCGCGAAATGATTAGCTAGGTGGTTAGCAATCGTGAGAGAGTCAGTGGCGACACTGCCTGAAATGGAAATTCCCAGTCCAGGAGATGATCCGCGGATATCCGAAATCCGTTAAAGCTTACTCCACACTTGAGATGATGGAGTATGTGACGTTATAGACGACAAACATCTCTCCCATGAAGCCTTCTTACTTTGGCGAGTAAGAACTCGCGCCTTAGCGCGGAGTTTCTTAAATGTTACCAGGTTGGCCGCAGTAGGCTGTCTACGGTAACGTTTATGAGCGCGACGGCGTTCTTTGATAGCTGCTGCTATTTCTTCGTTCCACCATGGAACAAGTTTTCGGTGAGGTGTTCCCGAGAAGAACGGAATAAACACCTCAGCAGCAGCAAGAATAACTTGGGTGATGTACGTTATTTCCTCGTGACGGTATGCCTGATATCGTCGTTAAGGACAGCTACTGATGTGTACTTTGGCCAATCAACATGTTTAAAAATCCATCGAGGAGGAGCCTCGACGGATTTTTGTTTAATCAAAGTAAGAATGTTGGGAAAATGGTCATTGTCACAAAGATCGTCGTGTGTTCCACCGAAACAGCGGAACCATCGTTCGGCTACATAGACTTACGTCTATGCGAGAATATGTGCCGTAACGTACACTGAAGTGTGTTGGTTCCCCTGTGTACAAAATACATGATTCCAGCTCTCTTCCGCGGGTGCATGGCGTGTCAGAGCCCCAGATGGGGTGATGGGCGTTAAGATCACCCACCAAGAGGAAGGGAGGTGGAAGCTGATCTGGAAGATCAGCGACATCATTTATGTTAAGATGATGATGATGCTTGTTGTTTACAGGGGCCTAAGTTCGCGGTCATCGGCCCCTCACGGCACGAAATGAAATAACAAAAAGTTCAAAATAATCCACTGACCAAAATAAAATGTCATGAAGAATGAATGGATGGACATGAACCCATCAAAAACAAACAAACAAAACAGTGCATTAGACTGAAAAAAGATCGTAAGTAAAGGAATTACTGACCACGGGACCACTCATAAAGCACAATGATGCTTGATGCCTAAAGGGGTGCAAAATCCATGTCGAAGGCCCCACAGAATGGTACATGCCGCGAGTAAAGTAGAACCATGGTATTTGTCATGTTGGGGTACTAATCAAAAGTAGCGAAGACTCATGGTGTTCCACACAAGATGGTACTACTCACACGTATTGTACTTCGTACAAGTAACACAGACCTATGGTGTTTCTCTCACAATGGCGCCACTCGTAGCCAACGCAAACCGATTAGTTTCCTTACCTAGGTGTACTAGGCACGGGTGCTGGTCCCACGGGCCCCGTGGTATTCCTCACACAGTGGATACTAATCACAGGCAACGCAGACCCACGGTGTCGCTCATATAGTGGTACAACTCACAGGTAACGCCCAGACCCGCGGTGGTACTCACATGGGTACGACGCGCGGGTACTGGCAACCACCAGGCCAAGCTTATAACTGCTACTAATCACAAACCCATTTCGCACCGAATATAGTGGTACAACTCGCAAGTACAGGCAACCCATGGTTTTTCCCGCGTGATGGTACGAATCAAAAGTAGTCTCATGGTTTTAATTCAATCATCCCTTGGTAGCCCCTTTCAGTCGCCTCTTACGACCGGCAGGGGATACCGTGGGTTAATTCTTCGTCTTCCTCTCCTACCCACAGGGGGCGTGTGTTTGGTCTGCGAGAGGTATTTTATTTCCCTCAAGTCCGCCGGCAAGCCGGTTAGGACCCCCCTATCCGCCACCTTGGATGCGCCACGTGGGAGTATCACCTCTCCCCCCGCTACGCCTGCGTAGCAGGTTCGTGGATTTAGGTTAAGTGGCTGACCTGGTGGAAAATAAACGTTAAACACTGTTGCTATGACAGGCAGAGGTAACCGCACCGCAATTGCATCCAGTGGGATCCGTACAGGAACCCCTTCACTCTATCAGAATGGACAAAAATGCCCACGCCACTGGACGCCCGGTAGGCATAACATCGCTCTGTCGAGTATAGTCTGAAATTTCTCAAGACCGTATGATGACCAGGTCTGAAGTTGGTCTCACCGAATACAACGTATACTCGCTGTGTACTCATAATTAGCTGACGTAACTGAGCAAGATGCCTGTCATAACCGTTACCATTCCACTGTAACAGTGCCATAGTGTAGACTATAAAAGGAGTGTTAGGTTATGAGCGCAAAATTCTCGTAAGCCTAAACACTATCATGATCTACATCCGTAGATGTAGAAGACAGCGCAACATCCATCCCGTCATCAACACACGGCGGGGATGCCGCCCAGAACTTCGACGTTTTTCGCGGGCGAGCAGGTCCTCTACGAGGAGAGCGCGCAGTTTTGGGAGCAGGAGTACGTCCCGACGCAGACTCATACCCTCCAGATGGGCGGCATTACTTCTCCTTCGCAGGGGAAGTGCGAAAGCGCTCAGCAAGGGTGCTTTTCATCGCCGCCTTCTTTTCTGGTTTAGTCATGCTGGGAGATGGTTTCCCAACCCTAGTCGACGATGCCGCCTCTCCACCATAGCTCGTGCAGTATAGCAGTCGCAGAGCGAAAGTATTGCAGGCTAATAGGAAGGTGGAACAGTGGACCTTTGAACATGGCTTTCGTTTTTCCACCACAAAGACCTGTGTTGTCCACTTTTGTCGTCAAAGTTCTCTTCACCCTCCTCCTGAACTTTATTTTGGAAATGTAGCTATCCCTGTAGTTGACACTTACCGATTTCTTGGGCTCCTTTTCGATAAAAAATTATCGTGGGAGCCACATGTGCGGCAGTTAAAATTGCAATGCACTAAGAAGCTTAATATCATGAAGTTTCTTAGCAGCACTTCTTGGGGGCTGACCGCACGGTGCTCCTACGATTCTATAGGGCACATATTTTATCTCGGCTAGACTACGGCAGTGCAGCATATGGTTCAGCAAGACCAAGCGTTCTTGCGAAGCTTAACAGCATCCACCACCTCAGTGTTAGGTTGGCGACGGGTGCTTTTCGTACAAGCCCCATTGCCAGCCTCCACGCTGAGTCTGGTGTGCCGCCTTTACACCTGAAGCGCCAGCGACTTCTACTTACGTATGCTGCAAATTTGCGACAGGTGCCACTTCATCCAAGATATCCTTGTGTTTTCAACAATGGCAACCGTTTGTTGTACGCTGCTTGACCTCGAGCGACGCGGCCGGTTGGGATACGCTTGGATAGCAGTTACAGGTTGTTTGACGTACCTTCGGTTCCTTGCCTTGTCGGACAACCAAGAGGGGTATCTCTGTGGGTCTTTCGACGATCTGAAATAATACTGGATCTGCACACTGGCCCGAAGGAAAACGCGGACCCTTCGATTTATCGGAGGCTCTTCCTGTACGTTGTTGGCCGCTATTCAGGTTCAGTCGTTGTCTACACGGATGGTTCAAGGACAGATACGAAGGTGGGCTGTCCATTTGTTGTTCACAATGATAGGTTTCTTTTTGCTTTCTCGGAAACCTGTAGTGTGTACACTGTAGAGCTCTATGCTATCTGTGGAGCTCTGCGGTACGCACTGTATAATGAGCGCCGTCACTTTCTTGTGTGTAATGACTCCTTGAGTTCGCTACAGTCTATTGATACCTGTTTCCCTCGGCACCCTGTGGTGCAGCGGATCCAGGACCTGCTGACCGGGTGTTCCGATGCCGGCTCCAGAATCACGTTTCTGTGGCTCCCAAGCCACATGGGCATAGAGGGAAACGAGTTAGCAAATCAGGCTGCCAAGGAGGCATTTACACTGCCCCCGTTGCTTTTCAAGGTTCCAGCAAGTGATATTCGCTCTCTGCTGAGACATCTTGTTATGTCCCATTGGGAGATGGAGTGGCAGGCCATTCAGTTTCCCAATAAGATGAGAGCGATAAAAGGGACAAGGAAGGTATGGATGATTCCCTTGGGGCTTCGCGGAGAGAAGCCGTGGTATTATGTCGTCTCCGGATCCGCCACGGTATCATGACTCACTCGCATCTTTTGAAAGGAGAACCCCCTCCGGTGTGTACCTGCGGCGACCTTCTTACCGTGGTACACATCCTTACGGATTGTATGGAAGTGGTCGATCTTCGCCGTAGTCTTAACCTCCCGGGTACCATCTCCTTTATCTTGAGAGGTGACAAGCGGTTAGCAGACCTCGTCACCCGCTTGATGAGGCATAGTGGTCTGTTTTATCGTGTCTAATGATGCCCTTTGTCCTCGTGTATTTGTGTCAGTTGCGCTTTTATACCATTTATTTTATTTTAGTTTGTGTTGCGTATTTTAATGTGTTATTTTAACGTCTAATGTAAATTATATATATCTGCACTACCAGGCCTTGACTTATTCCTTTTCTCTCTGTTGTCTTATTTTATTAGAAAATAAGGCATTACGAATTAGAACCACTGCTGCTTTAATCTCATTCTCATTTTCTCATCACATTTTTTTTTAAACTCTTGTCAGTGGATTCATTTTAAAATTTTAAATATCATTTATCATGTCGTCCATCTCGTTCCATTAGGGGCCGATTACCTTCGACGTTAGGCCCCTTAAAACAACAAGCATCATCATCATCATCATCATTTCGCTCTATTAGGGCCGATGACCTCGATGTTAGGCCCCTTAAAACTACAAGCATCATCATCAATCCATATGTATGTGTTTCATGAGCGAATTGCATTACCTGTGAGCAGTACCTTAATGTGTGGAATACCGCGAATCTACGCTACTTTTGAGTAGTACCGCAAGATGACAGTATTTTCCTAGCTATATGTACCATTATGAGGAGCCGATGACCTTGATTTTGGACCTTTTTCGACTACAAGCATCATCGATTCGGTATTATGCTTTAGAAGCAGTCCCTTGGTCAGTAATACTATTATTTAACGCTCGTTTCTGGGAATTTGGGGCATTGCGTTTCGGATCCACTGATTGTTTACTTCATATTCATCCTTCCATTCTTCGTCCTCACGTTTCAGAATCTTGTCAGTGAAGGATTCTGGATTGTTAAGTTGTCACAACATTTCGTCTCATGTCGTACCCCACGAACTTACTACGCTGGCGCAGCAGGGGGAGAAGTGATACTCCCACGTGGCGCGTCCCGGGTGGCGGATAGGGGTGTCCTAACCGGCTTGCCGGCTGACTTGAGGGAAATAAAATACCTATCGCGGACCAAACACACAACCCCCAGCGGGTGGGGGACGCACATGCAGAATAACTCGCTGTATCCCCTGCCTGTCATAAGAGGCGACTAACAGGGCCCGAGGGGCTCCCAACTTGGGAGTGTGGATTGGCGATCACGGGGCCCTTAGCTAAATCTTGGCATTGCTTCCACTTACTCCTCACTTTCGTCTATCCTGTCCGACCAACCTTGGTCAACTCTTGTTCATCTCCGACCCCGACGGTATTAGGGCAATCGAGGCCTGGGGAGACTTTCATTTTCATGCCCATCGTGGCCCTTGCCTTTCTTCGTCCGTTACTTCATTTTTCGAAATGACGGGTACCTTCTTCTTTTTTTCTCTCCCTCTACCCTTTGTGGGTGGGGGACGCTGACGAAAAATACACCCATGGTATCCCCTGCCTGTCGTGAGAGGCGACTAAAAGGGGCGGCGAAATGATGATTGACCTAGAACCATGGAACTATTTTCGATTAGTACCATCACGCGGGGAACACCATGGGTCGCCTTTACTTGCGAGTAGTGCCACTACATTAGGTACACAGTAGGTTTGTGATTCGTAGCAGCAGTAGGTGTTGACTGTGGGTTCCCAGTACTTGTGAGTCGTTCCCACGTGAGCAACACCACGGGTATGGGGGTAGCCTGTGAGTTGTACCACTGTATGAGCGACACCGCGGGTCTGCGTTGCCTGTGATTGGTACCCACTATGTGAGGTTGATGATGATGCTTGTTGTTTAGAGGGGCCTGACATCGAGGTCATCGGCCCCTAGTGGTACGAAATGAAATTGTTACGGAGTTATCCGTGGAAGGCAGAGTGAAAGAAGGTGCGGGCTGGAATGGGTCTAACTACAAGGCCGAAAGATTAATTCAAATTGAAATAAAGGTTATATTTTCAATAGACAACAAGATTAAACGATTTTCACTAGGTGAAATAACAAAGAAAATTCAAGTACAATGTTACTTTACAAACGAAAGCACAAGTTAAGGGGTCTTTACAAATTCTGGGCTACGATCCCCAAAGTTTAACAATTTCTGAGCTCTCAGCTCACAACCACAAATTACCAAATCGCAGAAAACCCCTCATAACATGGCGCACTTGCTCCCACCTTCACATCTCAAGCCTCTCTGAGGCACTTTTAACACAACACCATAAAGAGCTGACCCGCTCTCAATCTTTCAAGCCTATTAAAGGCAATACAAAGCTTTACAATCAGTTGCCATCGAGGCGCAATTTACACGAATTAAACAGGGGTATCTCGTACCCAGCCTACCGGGCCTTAAAAGAAAAATAGTAGGTTAATGAAATGGCCAAAAATACCAATAGAATAGAGGCGTTGCTTTCACTCCTACATGCAACTTGTTAAAACCTAAGGGGCACTAGGCCGATTACACAGGGGCTTTTCCCACACTAGGGAGATGAATCGTATAAGAAAAATAATTTAACACATTAATGAAGAGAAGAAAATCGGTTAGGAAAATGTAGTCACATCAAATCCAAATTGAAGGGGAGCTCGAGAGGAAAAAGCACTCTCTATCCCCGATTTACAGTTAAAGTAATAAGAAAATGTTTACATAAGCCGGCACTAAGTTACATTTTTAAACAGGTAGGATACTTTTAAAAGGTTTCGAACATTCCCCGGGGGTTAAACTGCTGAGCTAGCAAGAAAAAAAAGATGTTAAACGGCCATTACCTTTTTGAAGGGCTGCTGACTGATGAAAGAGGCGCTTCCCGCCTACTGCTGTTCTTCCACACACTAAGCTAGATGTTGTACGAGTGGCGACGAGCAATGAAAATTAGCAGTTTTTAAACCCTCATGGAAGATACGAGACCTTTCATGAATAATTAAGACACACCCACAGGCGTTTATTGGTAAACCAAAATTTACACATTAAAATTGGAGAAGGACACTATTGGCTGAAAATTAATTACAGATATTTGTGATTGGCTAACTTCAAAACTGGCGGAAAGAAAAGATTTATATTGCCAACCCAGAAATGAAAGAACGAAATTTAGTTATAGGAAAACTTATGAGTACAAAATATCTTCAAAAAAAGAGTTCCTTCACTTCGCACCAGGGTGCAAGATCTTGGTTTTTTGGTAGAGACATCTGTGAGAGAATGTCCACACTTCCTCATAATAGGTAAACAAAAACAATCATTAACACAGTGACATCTTCTGATAAACGGTTGAATTAATTCAATTGTAAAGTTCAGAGTTTCAGCTGTAGAGAAGTACTTTAAGGTGGAAAATTCAAATGTGCGGCGTAGAGGTGTACCAACCGGTACAGAAATAACTAAAAATTCAAATTCATCCACTGACCAAAATAAAATAAAAAATGTCATGAAGAATGAATGGATGGACATGAACCCTACAAAAGAACAAAAACAAACAAACAAAAACAGTGGATCAGACTCAAAATGAAGGTAGTTAATTAGAGTATTACTGACCAAGGGACCATTTATAAAGCACAATGATGCTTGATGTCGTAAAGGGTGCTAAATTCACGTCTAAGGCTCCACAGAATGGTACATGTCGCGAGTAAAGTAGAACCATGGTATTTGTCATTTTGGGGTACTGATCAAAAGTAGCGAAGACTCGCGGTGGTCCACACAAGATGGTACTACTCACAAGTATGGCAATTCGTACAGGGAACGCAGACCTATGGTGTTTCGCACACAATGGCGCCACTCATAGCCAACACAAACCGGTAAGGTTCCTCACCTAGGTGTACTAGTCACGGCCGCCGGTATTCCCGTGGTGTTCCCCGCCTGATGGTACGAATCAAGAGTAGTTTCATGGTTCTAATTCAATCGTCTCTTGGTCGCCTCTTAGGCAGGGGATACCGCAGGTGTATTCTACATGTGCGTCCCCCACCCGCAGGGGGTAGTGTGTTTGGTCCGCGAGAGGTATTTTATTTCCCTCAAGTCCGCCGTCAAGCGGGTTAGGACCCCGCTATCCGCCACCTGGGACGCGCCACGTGGGAGTATCACCTCTCCCCCTGCTACGCCAGCGTAGTAGGTACGTGGCACTTTGTCAGGAACACCACGGGAACACCGGCGCCCGTGATTAGTACACCTAGGTGAGGAACCTCTTCGGTTTGGGTTGGCTGTGTGTGGCGCCATTGTGTGAGAAACACGATAGGTCTACGTTACCTGTACGATGTACAATAGTTGTGATTAGTACCATAATGTTTAGAACACAGTGAGTCTACGCCACCTGTGATTAGTACCGCAACTTGAGAAATACCATGGTTCTCCTTTACTAGCGATAAGTGCCATTATGCGGAATCGTTGACAAAGACATTTGGCTGTTTAGACAAGCATCATCGATTCAGGATTGGGCTTCGGAAGCAGGTCCTTGGTCAGTAATATTGTTTCTGAGAATGTGAGGCACTGCGCGTCTTATCCACTGATCGTTTTAAATTCATATTCATCAGCTCATTCCTTATCATCACGTTTTGACTTCTGGTCAGTGGATGAAATATTTATTATTTTTAAAATATAATCGCATTTCGTCTCATTTTGTGCCATAGGGGTCGATGACCTAGATATTAGGCCCCCTAAACATCAAGCATCATCATCATCATCATTATTTCGTACTAATAGGTGCCGATGACCTCGAAGTTAGGCCCTTTAAACAACAAGCATCATCATCATCATCAGAACCATGAGACTATCTGTGATTAGTACAATTACGTGCGGAACACAATGTGACCCACACGTGCGGGAGCTAAAAGTGCAATGCACCACGAGGCTTAATCTCCTGATGTTTCTTAGCAGCACTAATTGCGGAGCTGACCGCGCGGTGCTCCTACGATTCTATAGGGCACACATTTTATCCAGATTAGACTACGGCAGTGCAGCATATGGCTCAGCAAGACCAAGCGTACTTGCGAAGCTGAACAGCATCCACCACGGCGGGGTTAGGTTGTCAACGGGAGCTTTTCGCACAAGCCGCGTGGTTAGCCTGCTCCCTGAATCTGGTGTGCCTCTTTCACACTTGAGGCGCCAGCAGCTCCTACTTTCGTATGCTGCAAATTTGCGATATATGCCTCTTCATCCAAGCTTTCCTTTTGTGTTCAACAATGGCAACCGTTTGCTGTACGCTGCTTGCCCTCGAGCAACGCGGCCGGTTGGAATACGCTTGGATAGCAATTACAGATTGTTTCACGCACCTTCGGTTCCCTGCTTTTTCAGACAACCAGGTGGGATACCTCCGTGGGTAGTGCGTCGACCTGAAATAATCCTGGATCTCCACACTGGCCCGAAGGAAAACACGGACCCTTCTATTTATCGGATGCTCTTCCTGTCCGTCGTTGGCCGATATCCAGGTTCAGTCGTCGTCTACATGGATGGATCAAGGACAGATGCGAGGTTGGCTGTGCGTTCGTTTTCGACAATGATAGGTTTCCGTTTGCACTCCCGGAAACCTGTAGTGTGTACGCATCAGACCTCTATGCTATCTGTGAAGCTCTGCGGTACGCACTGTCCAATGGGCGCCGACACGTCCTTGTGTGTACTGACTCCTTGACTTCGCTACAGTCTATTGATACCTGTTTCCCTGAGCACACACTGGTGCACCGGATCCAGGACCTGCTGGCTGGCTGTTAGGATGCCGGCACCAGAATCACCTTTTTGTGGCTCACAAGCCTTATGGGTGTAGAGGGAAACGAGTAAGAAGATGAGGCTGGCTAGGAGGCAGTTACACTGCCCCCGTTGCCTTTCAAGGTCCAGTAAGTGATATTCGCTCTCAGCTGAGATATCTGGTTATGTTCCATTGGGAGATGGAGTGGCAGGCCACACTTCTTCCAAATGAGCTGAGAGCGGTTAAGGGTACTACGAAGGTATGCAGGACTTCCCTTCGGGCTTCTCGGAGGGAAGCCGTGGTATTATGTCGTCTTCGGATCGGACACGATAACCTGACTCACTCCCATCTATTGAAAGGAGAACCCCATCCGGTGTGTACTTGTGGCGATCAACTTACCGTGATACACATCCTTACGGAGTGTGTGGACCTGGTCGATCTGCGCCGTAGTCTTAACCTCCCGAGTACAATCTCCCTTATCTTGCGAGATGACGAGCAGTAAGTAAACCACGTCATCCGCTTTATGAGGGAGAGTGGTCTGTTTTATCATGTCTAATGATGTCCTATGTCCTAGTGTTTTTGTGTCAAATGCGCTTTTATCCCATTGACTTCATTTTAGTTTGTGTTGCGTATTTTAATGTGTTATTTTAACTTCTAACGTAATTTATATATATATATCTGTACTACCACGCAATGCCTTATTGCTTTGTTTCCTGTATTTTTTTAGTAGAAGGTAAGGCATTTTGAATTAGATCTACTGATTATTGGATACATTTTAAAATTTTAACTATCATATATCATGTCCATCACGTTCCATTAGGGGCCGATGTCGTTCGATGTTAGGCCCTTTAAAACAACAAGCATTATCATCATCATCATCATCATCATCATCATCAATACTGGTGTATAGTCTGTCTGTCAAGTCATCAGCCCGGAGACTGGTTGGGTCTTCATATAGTGCCAACGGTGTCCAGAATGGTCTAAAAACTACATCTTAAAGACACATAATGTGATCTAGTACAGAAAGCTTCTTGGTTGGATTTATCGTGCAAGAATAATGCAAGTGTATTATTGTTACATAAACTAGGTCCATCTTTTTTGTACTTACCTACATACTTACCCCCATCGGGTGGGGGACGCACATGTAGAATAACCCGCGGTATCCCCTGCCTATCGTAAGAGGCGACTAACAGGGGCCCCAGGGGCTCTGAACGTTGGAGCGTGGGTTGGCGACCACGGGGCCTTTATCTGAGTCCTGGCATCCTGGCATTGCTTCCACTTACTTGTGCCAGGCTCCTCACTTTCATCTATCCTATCCGGCCTCGCTTGGTCAACTCTTGTTCTTTTCCGACCCCGACGCTATTAGGTTTACGAGGGCTAGAGAGTCTTTCATTTTCATGCCCTTCGTGGCCCTTGTCTCCCTTTGGCCGATATCTTCATTTTTCGAAGTGTCGGACCGCTTCCATTTTTTCTCTCTGATTAGTGTTACATAGAGGATGGTTGCCTAGTTGTACTTCCTCTTAAAACAATAATCACCACCACCACGGGGCCCTTTAGCTGAGTCTTGGCATTTCTTCCACTTACTTGTGTCGGGCTCCTCACTTTAGTCTATCCTATCCGACCTCCCTTGGTCAACTCTTGTTCTTTTCCGAACCCGACAGTATTAGAGCAGTCGAGGCCTAAGGAGTCTTTCATTTTCACGCCCTTCTTGGCCCTTGCTTTTCTTCATCCGTTACTTCATCTTTCGAAGTGACGGATCCTTTCTTTCTTATCTTTACACTCTCGTTACCCCCTGTGGGTGGGGGACGCACACGAATAATACACCCCCGGTATCCCCTGCCTGTCGTGAGAGGCGACTAAAAGGGGAGACCAAGGGATGATTGAATTAGAAGCATGAAACTACGTTTGATTCGTACCAACACGCGGGGAACACCATGGGTTTGCGAGTAGTGCCACTACATTAGATACGAAATAGTTTTGTTGTTAGTAGCAGCAAAGAGTAGGTTCTCCTGTGGGTTTCCAGTACACGTGCGTCGTACCCATGTGAGCAACACCGCGGGTCTGGGCGTAGCCTGTGAGTTGTACCACTATGAGCGACACTATGTGAGGAACACCACGGGAATACTGGCATCCGTGACTAGTACACCTAGGTTAGGAACGTCATCGGTTTGTGTTGGCTATGATTGACGCCATTGTGTGAGAAACACCATAGGTCTGCGTTACCTGTATGAAGTACAATACTTGTGAGTAGTTCAATCTTGTGTGGAATACCGTGAGTCTTCGCTACTTTTGTTTAGTACCCCAACATGACTTACCGGGTGGTACACCTCTACGCCGCACATTTAAATCTTGCGCCAATTAGAACTCCTCTACTGGAGAAACACTGAACTTGGAACTAGACCAACTTAAATTTTTCCTCTGAAGATGTCACTGCGTGAATTTCAACTTGTTTTTGTTTACCATTTATCAAGATGTCTCTACTAAAAACCTATGATCATGCACCCTGGTGCGAAGTGAAGGAACTTTATTTGGAGAAATTTTGTATTCATAGATTTTTCTTTACTAAATTTTGTTCATTCATTCTTGGGTTGGCAATATTTATCTAAGTTAACCAATCAATAATTTCTGTAATTTTCAGCCAATCCCGTATTTCTTCTTCGATTTTGTGTGTACCTTTTTATGTTAACCAATAAAACTCCGTGGGTGTGTCTTGATCATTCATGAAAGGTCTCGAACCTTCCCCGAGGGTATAAAACCTACTGATTTTCTTGTCTCTTGGGCACTTGTTTAACATCTAACCCTGTGTATGGATGTATAGCAGGAGGCGGGAAGTGTCTCTTTCTTCAGGCAACAGTTCTTCAGTAAGGTAATGGCTGCTTAACATCTTTTTTTCTTGCTAGCTCAGCAGTTTAACCCGCGGGAAAGGTCCGAAACTTTTACAATGTAACCTACCTTTCTAAAAATGTAAATATGTGCCGGCTTATGTAAGAACATATATCTGTAACTGTAAATCGGGGATAGAGAGTGCTTTACCCTCACGAGCTCCCCTTCATTTTGATTTGAGGTGACTACGTTTTGGTAACTGATTTTCTACTCTTCCTTAATGGGTTAAATTTATTCATTATACGAGTCACTTCCATAGTCTGGGAATCGCCCCTGTTTCATCGGCCTTGTGCCTTTTAGGTCTTAAAATGTGTATTTAGGAGTGCAAGTATACGCCTCCATTCTTTCTGGTATTCAGGGCAGTGGCGGTTCGTGCTATATGTTCAGTGGTTCAGTGAACCCCCTAGAAATTAACAAGAGAATGTAAAATGGTTTATTACAGCATATTCCTTTAATAAGCTCTGTATATCCACGCGTGTAGCGGTATTTTTGACATAAACTCTCTGTTGCTCTTCGGAACCAGCGAAGAGGTTCAATTTCAGGACTGCGGTAGCGGGGCAATGAGACGTAAGGAGGGTGCACATGGCGAGGGGCTGTGAGGAGCAGGGAAAACATAGCCCAGGAATCGCTGGCGACTGGACCAGCGATAGACACGAGTTACATCGAGCAGTTCCAAAATTAGCCGAAGCACTGTTAAAGCGCGCGGTTAAAGTTTGCCGTATGTGGTAGGTTTTTGAGGGGTTTTAATTTGACGATTTTGCAATTCTGATGTAATTAACCACAATGAGCCAGAATATTTTGGTAACTACGTTTTGTATAGAATCAATAGGCGTTCGTAGCCTGTGTTTATGTAATTAATGAGTCGTTTCATTAGTAAGTGGTGATGGCCATTACTGTTTTAAGAGGAAATACAACTAGGCAACCATCTATATATAAAATAAGAGTTTTGTCAGTACATAGCTGAGAATTTAAAAAGAATTGTATTTCTGTATCGGTCGTGTCCATAGTAACGAGGAAATGCACTTTTTCGTTTGTAATTTCTGTTTGTCTGTATGTATGTATGACTGGTATGTACACGCATCATGAGAAAACGGCTGAAGAGAATTTAATAACAATCGGTATGTGAGTGAAATGGTAGTTTAGGGGAAGACCTAAAATTTAATTCTCAAATATGTATGCTATTAGCGGTCCTATCGATAATTACTACATAGCTAAAGTTATATAGAATTAAATTTCCGATCATTTACGTCTTATACATTCTTGCCGTATCGAATATGATAACAGATATTCGTTAATTTGTAATTTTGTTGCTAAGTCCATATCATCGCCGAGCCACGAGATAATGGGTAAACAGAATTTAATGAAAATCGGTCTGTAGAGTCGGGGAATAAGAAACTACAGTCTAGGCTATATTAATTTTATTTACCCTATACAAAATGGTAGTTCAGGGGAAGGCGCCTAAAATGTAATTTTTTGTATGTTCTTGGTCGTATCGAAAAGTACTACGTAAAAAAGTTATAGAGAATACCATTTCCGACCATTGATGTTTTATTCAGTTTTACCGTACCGACTATGATAACAGTAGTATTTCAGAGTTGGAAGGAAACCAAATCTGAAGGCCTACAATATCGAAAGCTCATCAAATCGATAAACAATAACATTCCATGGACCATTGTTTGTTGTCATGTTCCTTGTCGTTTATGCTGCCACTCATCTTCGATAGATGGGACTACTGCTGCGTACCTAGTATGACAGCCTGTCTGAATTTTGGTGGGAAGTAGCTAGGGAGTTGGATAACTTTCTTCTTTAGCATGCCATTCCTCTGGTTCATGCATTTTCTGATACTGCTGGTACGTAACACACTGGTTCATCACAGTATTCCAGCTATTCGACCCCTACTCTGAGGCGCTGATTGGAATGTTCAGTGTGCAAACTTAACAGAATAATAACAGAGTGGAAGCGTAGTACAGTTCGTTAAAAATGAGAAAATGTGTGGTTTTTCATTTAATCGCAACATTCCTATTGATGTCATTATAATGACCTGTGTTGATTTCAGTTGGGAAAACCACTCTTTCTGATGTTGTAAAAAGGCATGTGGAGAGTGAGTGTCTGCCATTATAATGCAAATTCTACAACTTGATTGTGACTGATGGTAGGCAACAGGGCCTACCATTAACATGAAAATTCCCTAAACCAGTCTTCACATGAGAAAAGACGTATGGTGACTTCCCCGTCGCGTTTCTGGAGTAATGTTAAGAACTATGCAATTTAATAGAATTTTACTCACAACGTGTACACTACCTAACTAGAATTCCGCAGCGAAGCACGGGTTAATCAGCTAGTCCTCTATATAACACTAATCATAGAGAAAAAATGGAAGGGATCTTACACTTCGAAAATGAAGGTGTCGGCCAAAGAAAGACAAAGGCCGTGAAGGGCGTGAAAATGAAACACTCCCTGGGCCTCGAGTGCTCTAATACTGTCGGGATCGGAAAAGAAGACGACTTGATCAAGAGAGGTCGGACAGGGTAGGTGAAAGTAACGATCCTGGTGCAAGTAAGTGGAAGCAATGCCAGGACCTTGCTAAGGGCACCGTGGTCGCCAACCCACGCTCCCAAGTTGAGAGCCCCTGGAGCTTTTCATTAGCCATACGTGTTTTATAAAAGTAAGCAGCAAAATACGTCAATACATAAACAACAGTAGTCTGCCTGACACGTCCTTGAAGAAGTTATTTGTACACAAGCAATGTCTCAAAAATCAGAGGAAATTGGATCCGCTTTCAGTAATTGCACATCATATTCTCTGTCCTTCATCCTCATTATTTTGATAACTTCTTCGAGCTGTAGCCGTGTCCTTTCAAAGAAAAGTCGCGTTTCTAATCAAGCAATGTCACTACTTTACATCTATGTAAACATCAAGTAACAATAAATCTCAACACGTTATTTCCGACAGCAGTGAACCCCCAGGCGCTTTATCCACGCGTCGCCACTGATCCAGGGCCATTTATATAACCTGTTCTTTTCTTGCTAAGGCCCAGTAGATTGGGTACAAGATACCCCCGTGTCATTGTTGTAAGTCGTGCCTTGATGGCAATCAATGGTAAAATCTGACATTGCCTTGAATAGGCGTGAAAAACTGAGGGCGTGTTAGCTCTTTTCCAGTGTGTAATAGTGCCTCTGGGAGGCTTAAGGTTCAAAGTTGGGAGCAAGTGCTCCAGGTATTAGGGGTTTTCTGCCCTTTGGTAAATATGTGTTTGTGAGCTGAGAGCTCAAAAAAAATGTAAAGGGAGGGCTTGAAGCCCAAGTTCTGTTTACACCACCAATCTTATCTTTCCAAGAGTTAATTTTTGCTACTTGTACCTATTGCATTGTTTCTTGTTAAAAAAAGAAAAAAATATAACCTTGTTACAGTTTTAAATTAACTTTGATTTTGGCAGTTAGACCCATTCACCCCGGCACCTTCTTTCACCTCTGCTGATCAACTAAACCACTGTAACAATGACAAATACCATGGCTCTACTTTACTAGCGATAAGTACCATTCTGAGGGGCCTTAGACCTGGATTTTGCACCCCTTTAGACATCGAGCATCCTTGATTCAGGATTGTGCTTTATAAGTGGTCCCTTGGTCAGTAATACCTTTTTTTGTGTTGGATCCACTGTTTGCTTTTTGTTTTTTTGTTCATGTCCATCCATTCATTCTTCATGACATTTTTTTTTATTTTGGTGAGTGGATCATTTTGAACTTTTTGTTGTCATTTCATTTCGTACCATTAGGGGCCGATGACCTCGATGTTAGGCCTCTTTAAACAACAAGCATCATCATCATCATCATAATCATCATCATTACATAACTTAAGAAGCGTTTCTTACTGCACATTCATCGTCAACGGAACTTTCAGAAGTGTGGCAATGTACGTAGCCCATTTGACGTAAACCCTGTTGGTGGGGGACGCATTCGAGGATTTCACTCGCGATACCCCCTACATGTCGTAAGAGACGACTAAAAGGGGTGACCAAGGGATGATAACATTAGAACCATGAGACTACCTGTGATTAGTACCATTACGTGCGGAACACCATGTGTCGACGTTACTTGCGACTAGTACCACCTTGCGATAAAAACCCTGGGTCTACGTTACATAGGAGCAGTATATAATTATGCGGGAACATTACGGGTCCGGACGTTGTTCGTGATATGTGTCATCAAGTGTATTCCACTAGTCGGTTCCACTGTGTACAGAATGGATCTTCGTTACGTATGAGTAGTACCACTTTATGAGAAACACCATGAGTCTACGTTGCCAGTGGTAAGTGCCACTATCTGAGAAACACCACGGGTTTGGCTGACGTCCGTGATTAGAACCACTATGTGAGGAAGATCGAGGGTCTGTGGTGCCCTTATGTGCGAAGCGCAATGTGTTTTTGTTACCTGTAAGTGGTGCCATTGTGTGTGCCATACCATGGGTCTACATTACCTGTGATTAGTATAATAATGGCGTATGGCCTCCGGAGGGGCGTGGTGCAGGTCTTTTTCTAGTAGCCACGAACCTGCTACGCAGGCGTAGCAGGGGGAGAGGTGATACTCCCACGTGGCGCGTCCCAGGTGGCGGATAGGGGGGTCCTAACCGGCTTGCCGGCGGACTTGAGAGAAATAAAATACCTCTCGCGGACCAAACACACTACCCCCTGCGGGTGGGGGACGCACATGTAGAATACACCCGCGGTATCCCCTGCCTGTCGTAAGAGGCGACTAAAAGGGGCGACCAAGGGCTGACTGAATTAGAACCATGAAACTAATTTTGAATCGTACCATCACGCGGGGAACACCATAGGTTGCCTGTACTTGCGAGTAGTACCACTAAATTCGGTACGAAATAGGTTTGTGATTAGTAGCAGTAAAAGCCTGGCCTGGTGGATTCCAGTAGGCCTACCCGTGCGTCGAACCCATGTGTGCAACACCGCGGGTCTGGGCGTAGCCTGTGAGTTGTACCACTATATGAGCAGCACCGTGGGTCTGCGTTGCCTGTGATTAGTACCCACTATGTGAGGAACACCACGGGAATACCGGCGCCCGTGTTTAGTACACCTAGGTGGGGAACCTTCTCGGTTTGCGTTGACTCTGAGTTGGGCCATTGTGTGAGACACACCATACGTCTGCGTTACTTGTACGTATTGCAATACTTGTGAGTAGTACCATCTTTTGTGGAACACCGTGAGTCTTCGCTACTTCTGATTAATACCCCAACATGACACATACCATGGTTCTATTTTACTCGCGACATGTACCATTCTGTGGGGCCTTAGACGTGGATTTTGCACCCCCTTTAGACACCAAGCATCATTGTGCTTTATAAGTGGCTCCTTGGTCGGTAATAATGATATTTTCGATCTGTGTTGAGTCCGATCCACTGGTTTTTGTTTGTTTGTTTTGTGTTTTGTTGAGTTCCTGTCCATCCATTCATTCTTCATGCCATATTTTATTTTTATTTTGGTCAGTGGATGCCTTTGCAATTTTTGTTCTTTCATTTCGTACCATTAGGGGCCGATGACCTTTGATGTTAGGCCCCTTAAAACAACAAGCATCATCATCATCATTTTTCTAGTAGACGGCCTATTAGGCGACCTGCATGTCTGTGAAGATGAGGGCCCTGCCTAGGATGATTTCTGATGTTGAATACGCCACACACACACCCAGCCCCCGAGCCATTGGAATTAACCAATTAAGGTTAAAATCCCCGACCCGGCAGGGAATCGAACCCGGGACCCTCTGAACCGAAGGCCAGTACACTGACCATTCAGCCAACGAGTCGGACCCTGTGATTACCAACACCATGCGACAAACACCACGAGTCTACGTTGCCTGTGACACGTACCATTATAGGAAGAACGCCATGGTTCTGCTTTACCAGTGATTAATGCCATTATGAGAGGTCGGAGACCCGGATTTTGCACCCCTTTATATAACAAGTATATCATCCCATTAATTAAGACATTGTGAACTGAATCCAATGATTTTTTGTTTCACGGTCATTTTTCATCACCATTCGTTTTAGATTCTAGTCAGTGGATACATTTTGAAGTTTTAATTTTCATTATCTTTGGACCTCATACCGTTAGGGGCCGATGGCCTAGCTGTTAGGCCTCTTTAAATAACAAACATCATCATCATCATCATTGACGCATTATGCCATTCATTTCTTAAGGACGAAGTTGGGACAAAGGAAAGAAATGTAATAAAATGATGAAATATATTGATATATTTGGCAATGTTTATTAATAATCTGCACTATACAACTGAGAAACAATTGGATATACCTGAGTATACATATTTCCCTGAAACATTCTAAGAAAATTTGTGTTCTGATCAAAACTTTGCTCAAACTACAATATTAGTCTCTGTAAATGGCAGTTACAGGTAAGACATGCTGTTTTTCTTGGCTTGTGTAATCTGCTAACAATATTGATACCATGTACTGATTTATTTTCTTTATCTGTATTATTTTTGTAAAAAATTAAAAGATGCTGTGGCTTTAAATAAATCCTGTGTATGTATCTCATGTTTTCTGGTTACCAGATCAAAATTTTCGAATGTACTTGTCATACTTAGTTACACGTTTGACGCAGTGAATTATTTTTACATTTAAAACTGCAGGAGCAGAAAACAGATAAATATAGCTTGTACTTTTTTGTATATAAAAATGTCACTTATGTGTAAGGATACTCCCTGTAGCAGGGAGGCCCTGAAAGAAAGGTAAACCGGGCGAGTTGGCCGTGCGGTTAGGAGCGCGCAGCTGTGAGCTCGCATCTGGGAGATAGTGGGTTCGAACCCCATTGTCGGCAGCCCTGAAAATGGTTTTCCGTGGTTTCCCATTTTCACACCAGACACATGCTGGGGCTGTACCTTAATTAATGCCACGGCCCTTTCCTTCCCATTCCTAGTCTTTTCCTCTCCCATCGTCGCCATAAGACCTATCTGTGTCGGTGCGACGTAAAACAAATAGAAAAGAAAAGAAAGGTATAATGTAAGCAAACACTTCCCCACTTCCAAACTGAACGGGGATTTTTTCTTAGCCTTGCGAGAATTGTTCTGAGCATCACCACTGGCATCCTGTTCTTACGATACCGGTAGGGCAATACATTGACAGACAGAGCCTCTCTCATCATCCTAATTATAATTACAGACTGCTTGTCTGTCGTTTACTCAGTGTTCCATGTGCACTGGCGCCGTTCGGAGAGCTCTTCATTTGGAATGTCCAGCAACTCCCGTGTCTGTACATAATCATAACAATCATAAATAAAATTGGTGGAACTATAAATTTTGCATTCTTTTCTCCGCCTCTTCAGTCTGAAATTCTAGTGTATCATTGTAGTTCATATTTTATATAAAATAAGGTTTCACTACTCCCGAGTTTTCCCTGTGCATTTTATGAAAATCTTGTGTAATCTGGGGAGTGTTGCGAGCCTGAAGTTTAAGCAGTGCTTTGACTTCTTCTGGGATGGAGCTCTCTATACAACCTACTCTTACATCAACCAAAGGCGCAGTCAGGTGAGAAACTTGCAGATTGATACAGATTTTCGTGAGGTCATCGTTATTGCTCAGGTGAATGCAAACTTCTGCTTCGGGTTTTCCAGGCACTCCAGCACACATTTTTAAACCGTCCTTAACTGAAAAGAGAAAAGTACTGTTGGTAATGATAAGGTTAATATTACACTACCATAACGTTAATTACAATTTACAAAAAACAATGTAAAGCAGTCGAATGAAGTCAGATGATGCAGGAAAGATTAGGAAATGACTTCTGAAATGAAATATAAGAGACGGTCAAATGAAAATCGAACTCCTGCTACAACATAGCCATGGAATGGTTTTATTTAAAAGTAATTACCAAAAGCGTAAACACATTTATCCCACAAGGAGATGAGACGATTACCCCCTGTGGGTGGGAAACGCAGATGAAGATTACAACACGGTGTCTCCTGCCTGTCGTAAGAGGCGACTTAAAAGGGCCCCAGGGGCTCTCAACGTCGTAGCGTGGGTTGGCGATCACGGGGCCCTTAGCTCAGTCCTGGCATTGCTTACACTTACTTGTGCCATGCTCTTTACTTTTATCCATCCTGTCCGGCCTCCCTTGGTCAATTCTTGTTCTTTCCCGACCCCGACGGTATTAGGGCATTCGAGACCTAGAGAGTCATACACTTTCACGCCCTTCGTGGCCCTTCTCCTTCTTTGTCCGGTACTACATTTTTCGAAGTGTCGGATCCCTCCTTTTTCTTCCCTCTCTCTCTAACACCTTTGGTTGGAGGACGCAGACGAAGAATACGCCCACTGTATCCCCTGCCTGCCGTAAGATCGACTAAAAGGGGCGACCAAGGAATGATTAAATTAGAACCATGATAATACTTGTGATTATTACCAGTAAGTGTGGAATACCCTGGGTCGACTTCCGACTAGTACCACCTTGCGAGGAAATTCAGAGGTCTACGTTACATAGGAGCAGTGCCACTATGGAAGTCCACGAACCTACTAAGCTGGCATAACAAGGGGAGAGGTGATACTCCCACGTGGCGCGTCCCAGGTGGCGGATAGGGGGGCCCTAACCGATTTGCTGGCGAACTTGAGGGAAATAAAATACCTCTCGCGGACCAAACACACAACCACCTGTGGTTGGGGGATACAGATGAAAAATGCACCAACGGTATCTCCTGCCTTATCTTAAGAGGCGACTAAAAGGGAAGACTAAGTGATGATCAAATTAGAATCATGAGACTACTTGTAATTAGTACCATCACGCAGGGAGCACCATGGGTCGCTTTTACTTGCGCGTAGTACACTATGTTAGGTATACAATAGGTTTGTGATTAGTGGCGACAGTGTGTGGCTCAGGATGCATTTTACAGCACCTGTGACTCGTACACCTATATGAGCAAAACCATGGGATGAGCTACTCCATGGTTCTGCCTTGCCTATGCTTAGTACCCACTATGTAAGGAACACAACGGGATAGTACGGGCCCCTGTGGTTAGTCCACTTACGTGAGGAACGCCATAGGTTTGCGTTGCTTTTATAGGTTTGCATTGCCTGCAAATAGCGCCGCAATGTGCGAAACAACATAGGTCTGTGTTACATGTGCGCATTACGCTACGTGTGAGTAGTACCATAATGTGTGGAGTACCGCGAATCTCCGCTACTTTTGATTAGTACCGCAACATTACACAGAGCATGGTTCTACTTTCCTAGCGATAAATACCATTATGAGGGGCTGACGACCTGGATTTTGGACCCGTTTCGACTATACACATAATCGATTCAGCATCGTCCTATAGAAGCAGTCGCTTGGTCGGTAATACTATTGTTTTGTGCCAGCTTCTGTGCATGTGAGGCACTGTGGGTCGGATCCACTGATCGTTTTTCATCTCCATCCATTCATTCTTCGTCCTCCTGCTTTGAATTCTGGTCAGTGGAGGATTTTGGAATTTTAAGTTGTCATTCATTTCGTCTCATTTCGTACCATTAGGGGCCGATGACCTCGATGTTAGACCCTTTTAAACAACAAACATCAATCATGTCCGATGTTGGCCTTGACGATATGAAAGTGACTGGATGTACCTTACTCATCTTCTCTTCAGTGACGACAGGATTTTCTAAGGTAGTTGGTGGTGTGATTGCAGGCTATGTACTACTACTACTACTGTGTTAAACGCTCCTTCACTAATTTCGATTTTCAAAGACTTAATGGAAACTTAATTCTTGAAGTAGCTAGATAAGGATAGACTCGAATATGTAATTGGATATGTAGGACGCTTACACAGGTTAAACAGGTAAAATCGAAAAAGGAAAACCCGAAAGATAATATTTTAACTTTTTTGATGAGGAATATTTTAGCAGAGCATTTAAATATAGAGATAGGTCGAACATCGGTATCTGGAGCCTCCATTATTCGAATTTTCAGTATCTCGAAGGAACTTCAGTTTTTGTCCTATTCGCGTGTTTTTATTTCTCTATTACTCGAAATTCTCGATTTCTCGAAGCAAACGTTTCCTCTCTTGTAGCAAAAAAAAAAAAAAAAAAAAAAAAACTCTGTAACTCGAATTTTGTACAACATTTACTGTGCAATACAGCATTTGTGGTTTGTGAGGAACAGTTAACAAGTAAAGAAAGGATTATAGTGATCTGGTAGCTAATATGACGTGAACCGACAAACTAACTTCTTGTGATTGAAAAATCGGCGAAGTCTCGACGTTTCTGGGGTGTGAATTCGTTATTGGTCAGGTACGAAAGCAACCCCGGAAGTCGTGATTGACAAGCGCCATTTAAGACTCTTGGCTGCGTGGTATTGAGGAGAAGTTTCAACGTGAAGAGAGGAAAATCCTCTTTTTCGCAGACGACTGCCCTGCTGATCCCAAGGTGCTCGTTCAGGAGTTCAAGGCAGTGCGAGTGGTCTTCTTGCCACCGAACTTAACATCCTAACTACAGCCCATGGACCAAGGGGTGATTACAAACTTGAAGCATTGCCATAGGAAGCGGGCTGTTCGGAGAATTCTGAGAGGAACTGAATCCGAAGAAACGGTCATTAATCTACTACAGTCGATAACAATGTTGAATAAATCGTGGACTGATGTGAAGCAGGTAACAATTAAACTGCTTCCCCAAAGCAGGATTTTTGAAAGATAAATCAGGACTTTCAGAACACGAGGAGGAAGTTACTCCTATTCTTGAAGGATGGGTGGTGTATCAGCAGTTTGTTAACTGAGAAGCTGATTTGAGGCTTACATAAATGTGGACTCTGACGTTACAAAGTGGCCGAGCCTCCTATGCCGTCAACGCTGCTGGCAAGAAGAAGAAGAAGAAGAAGAAGACTCCCAACAAGAAAAGTTGGAGCTGCCTTCTCCTGTACCGTCAGTAGGCTTACACCAGGCGTTAAGTGTAGTGGCTATTCTTCGAACCTACGTACAGAATTAGTCGAATATAAATGACCGTGTTTTTACAGAAATAAATGTTGTTGAAAAGTATGTGGAAGAAAAGAAGGTTAAGAGTAAAAAACAGAAGAGACTAACGGATTTTTTTCAAAGGTGTTAACGGAGCTTCCACTACTGTATGTACTGTATTCCGCCTTCTAAAAAGTTACTATAGTGAGGTAAAGTGATACCGTCAAATACGAGGTTCTTAGTATATTTTTAAATACTGTTAAAATACTGTATTACGTATAAGCGCGTAGATACATATGATTCAGTTGTATGCTATACATGCTCAAAAACACTAATCTCGATACCGGTATCTCGAAATTTCGATCACTCGAAATAAAACTTAGCTCCCGAGGTGATTCGAGATATCGAGGTTCCACTGTATATACAATAATTTCTAAAGGTCCGACTCGTTGGCTGAATGGTCAGCGTACTGGCCTTCGGTTCTGAGGGTCCCAGGTTCGTTTCCCGGCCAGGTCGGGGATTTTAACCTTAATTGGTTAATTCCAATAATCCGGGGGCTGGGTGTTTGTGCTGTCCCCAACATTCCTGCAACTCACACATAACACTATACTCCACCACAATAACATACCTATGTATGGCAGATGACGCCCACCCTCATCGGAGGGTCTGCCTTACAAGGACTGCACTCGGCTAGAAATAGCCACACGAAATTATTATTTAATTTGTTAAACCCCACAATAGATGTTATACTGTTATTCAAGTAAGTATTGGATATTGGGATAATGTAGCTCACAACATGAATACTGGTATGGCCAGGAATGACAAAGATAAACTGGAATGGGAGGAAGTTATAAAGAGATGTAAATGAGAGAGCACAAGTTGTTGTTGTTGTTGCTGCTGGTCACTTTAACGCCTGTAACCTATATGGTCTCCAGATCTGACCGTTTATTGTGTGAAATCCAGTATTTCTGAGGTGTTTGTTTTGTATACCGTACTTGTTATCATTTGGTCATGTTAATAGCTTAATTTTGAATATGCTCCAAGGAAAATAGTGAAGGGAAATCCAGACGGAGCCGAAGAATACTGTAACCCACACTTAGAGACAATGACAGCCATTCATAGCAGAAAGCCATATAGAGTTATTGCAACAAGTATATATTACAATCTGCGTTACATCGCACCGACACAGACAGGTCTTCTGGCGATGATGGCATAGGAAAGGGAAGGAAGCGATCGTGGCCTTAATCAAGGTACAGCTGGGGAGTAAATGGAAAACCACGGGAAACCATCTTTAGGGATACCGCAAATAAATATCAAAATAACAAGTAAAAATGACTAGTTTAATCTATAATGCGATTATGAGTAGATTTGCTTATGCTCGACCTTGTTGTAATTTCATAAATGTAACTACTTATGTTACTAAGTAAGAAAGCTATGTTAGTATTAAATATTATACTTCTATTTGATATCTTTGTTTTAAAATAGAATTGAATGCATGAACTTACACATATCCAGTCCCATAGTAGTGAATACAGTTTCTTCATCCCAGTGAAGTGCAAACATGTTGAAATAATTTAAAATTCCAGCTTCAGTAACAACACAAGCTGTAAAAGAATGGAAACAATTATAGTATTTTGCATTTAATACATCAGAACACATTTCTTAAGGAATATTTTTTTAAATCGCTCCTTCTGTTTTTGGCTGCATAAATACACATTTTTTGCAATATTATTTGAAGGCTTTGAGATAGAATTAGTCAGATAAATTCACTATCATTATGAAACTATATTCTCACGATATGTTCCTTAATTTAATTTGGCATTTTCTCTTTCTATCAAACAGTCAAATACTCAAAATGTACATTTTGACATCAGAAATGAATCCAGTTACTGAGAAGAGCTAGCAAAGAACAAACATGAAGGAGAGCAACTAAAAGAGTAACGAAAAGAGATTAACAATTAAATTAAAAATAGTCCTGAATGTCTTTTGTCACTGACGCTATTTATATACACCACTTATTCTTTACAAGTAACTAACCTCATGTTTTAACCCGTATTGAAAGTCTGTTTAATTGCAATTAAAAATGTTTTATTATAAACCACGTATTCAATACACTAAAATGTTATTACATTTAGAGTTTCAACATGAATATAAAGTTATACGCGAGACATGTTTCGCTCTCTTACAGAGCATTATCAGCCAATCTAGAATCTCAAAGTATGGTTCATGTTTACAACTAATGACTTAGAAACTATTTGTACATTTTACAATCTTAAACTTATTTTACTAATATCATAGAAGGCAGAATTATTGGTAGCGTGCCTTATTAACTAGAACTTAATAGTGGAAAAGTTAATAAAAGTACATTCATTAAAAACTGCAATTTGCTTTACCTCGCACCGACGCAGATAGGTCTTATGGCGACGATGGAACAGGAAAGGCCTAGGAGTGTGAAGGAAGCTCCCGTAGCATTAAGGTACAGCCCCAGCATTTACCTGGTGTGAAAATGGGAAACCACGGAAAACCATCTTCAGGGTTGCCGACAGTGGTGTTCGAACCCACTATGTCTCGGATGCAAGCTCATAGCAGCGTGCCCCTAACCACGTGGCCAACTCGCACGGTTCATTTAAAATTATGGTAAAATAAGTTTGCTCGGAAATATTTACAAATATTTGGTATGTCTAAAATCTTGAAGAATAACTTGTGATTCAGTCTTAAGAACTACCCCCTTCGGGTGGGGGACGCACCTGTAGTGGTATCCCCTGCCTGTCGTTAGAGGCGACTAAAAGGGGCCCAAGGGGATCTCAACTTGGGAGTGTGGATTGGCAACCACGGGGCCCTTAGCTGAGTCTTGGCATTGCTTCCACTTACTTGTGCCAGGCTCCTCACTTTCGCCTATCCTATCCGACCTCCCTTGGTCAACTCTTGTTCTTATCCGACTCCGACGGTATTAGAGCATTCGAGGCCTAGGGAGTCTTTCATTTTCACGCCCTTCGTGGCCCTTGCCTTTCTTCGTCCGTTACTTCATTTTCCGAAGTGACAGATCCCTTCTTTCTTCATTTTTTCTCTCTCTTTACCCCCTGTGGGTAAGGGAACGCAGACAAATAATACACCCACGGTATCCCCTGCCTTTCGTGAGAGGCGACTAAAAGGGGCGACCAAGGGATGATTGAATTAGAACCATGAAACTACTTTTGATTCGTACCATCACGCGGGGAACACCATGGTTTGCCTGTACTTGCGAGTAGTACCACTAAATTAGGTACGAAATAGGTTTGAGATTAGTAGCAGCAAAGAGTGGGTTCTCCTGTGAGTTTCCAGTACCCGTGCGTCGTACCCATGTGAGCAACACCGAGGGTCTGGGCGTTGCCTGTGAGTTGTACCACTATATGAGCGACACCGTGGGTCTGCGTTGCCTGTGACAAGTACCCACTATGTGAGGAACACCACGGAAATACCGGTACCCGTGACTAGTACACCTAGGTGAGGAACTTCATCGGTTTGCGTTGGCTATGAGTGGCGCCATTGTGTGAGAAACACCATAGGTCTGCGTTACCTGTACGATGTACAATACTTGTGAGTAGTACCATGTTGTGTGGGACACCGTGAGTCTCCTCTACTTTTGATTAGTACCCCAACAGGATAAATACCATGGTTCTATTTTACTTGCGACATGTACCATTCTGAGGGTCCTTAGACCTAGATTTTGGACCCCTTTAGACATCAAGCATCCTCGATTCAGGATTGTGCTTTACAAGTGGTCCCTTGGTCAGTAATACTATTAGTTTTTTGAGTTGGATCCACTGTTTTATGTTTTCTTTGGTTCATGTCCGTCCATTCATTCATGACTTTTTTAAAAATTTTGGTCACTGGATGATTTTGAGCTTTTTGTTTTCATTTCATTTCGTACCATTAGGGGCCGATGATCTCGATGTTAGGCCTCTTTAAACAACATGCATCATCATCATGTCTTAGGAACTTGTGATTAGGTCATAGATATTTAAAGTTTAAAACATGAGATTGGGCTAAAAGTTTGTTATCCTTTGAGGATAAGAGTCCATGAAATTCTAAGATTTCGCCATCTTATTGATTGTAACATATGACAGGTTAAAGTTTGTAACCACTTATTCTTCCTAACCTTTTCCTAATTTTTTGGCGTTGGCATTACATATGCCACGAACCTACTACGATGGCGTAGCAGGGGGAGAGGTGATACTCCCACGTGGCGCGTCCCAGGTGGCGGATAGGGGGGTCCTAACCGGCTTGCCGGCGGACTTGAGGGAAATAAAATACCTCTCGCGGACCAAACACACTACCCCCTGCGGGTGGGGGACACACATGCAGAATACACCCGCGGTATCCCCTGCCTGTCGTAAGAGGCGACAAAAAGGGGCGACCTTGGCGTGGACATGGATTGCGGTTGGTATAATGTGATGGACCTCCTGTGGATGGGAGAGGCTGAATACATCCATAGGTAATCCCTGCCTGTCGTAGAAGGCGACTTAAAGGGTCATGTGGCCATGGTCCCCTCTTTATTTTTTTATTATTTTTCCGAGGGTCAGATGTAGACCATTCAAAATTTGATGTGCGTGCTGCCCGGCGATGGAGCTCCTATGTGTGCGACTACGCTCGAAAGCCCGTGCCAGCAACCACCCAGGACGCGGCGGGTGGGAGTATCATGTACCCGGGCAGTGGTATCCGCCTGACAACGCAGGTCCCCGCACAGCCGAATGCCAGAAGGACATATTATTATTAATTATTTTTATTTATTTTTCCTATTGTTAGTGCTCTGTACACGCTATGGGGTACATGCTATTGCGGGTGACTGGAGGAAGGGAGTCCTAGTGCTCATTGCCTCAGTCATCCCGTATTAGGCATCGTTCAACATCGGACCCCGGGCAATACCTGCTACGACCAGGTGGGTATTGCCTTGGCTGCTTGGTTCGGCTACAGAGACCCCTGATCGGAGTGGGTGGCATTCGGGGAGGATGCTATCGGGCATGGCTTCCAAACGAAGTCGGCTCTCCCAAGGTGGTCGCCCACCTAAGTCTTTAACTTTTGCTTCCCTGAGAGGTTCAACTCCCTGGGAACATGCGCAGCGTGAAGGAATGGGATCCAGCTTCCTTAGGTTTCTGGTCGCTACCAGAACCGATGGGCACGATTTTAAGCTGGTGAAGTCGATCCTGTTTAGTAGACACATCGAAGGCGTCTATGGCGAACTGGAGGAACTAAAGAAAATGCGCAACGGTAGTTTGCTTCTAAAAACTCGTACAGCACTGCAAGCTGATCAGTTGCTTAAGTGCGAGCACTTTGGCGACATCCCCGTCAAAGTTGAGGAGCATAAGTCCTTGAACCTGGTTCGCGGAGTCATCTTTCACCGCGACCTTATTTTGAACACTGACGACGAGTTGATGGAAGACATGAAGAACCGCGGCGTGACACACGTCCGGCGCATTACGCGCAAAGTCAACGGTGAAGACGTTGCCACTGGTGCCTTCATTGTCTCTTTCAAGTTGTCAGTGTTACCAGAGAAAGTCAAGGTAACAACTTATCGTTGCGATGTGAGGCCGTACATCCCGCCTCCTATGCGATGCTATCAATGCCAGCGATTCGGACATATGGTCTCTCGCTGTTCGAATCAGGCTGTATGTGGTACATGTGGACGAGTAGCTCACGGCGCGGAGGAGTGCACAACTCCATACAAGTGCACTAACTGCTCCGGTTTTCATTCTCCTCGGGATCGGAACTGTCCGACATACCTGAGTGAGAAGAAGATCCAGGAGATCAAGACCCTGGATGGTCTTTCCTACCAGGAAGCGCGCCGTAAGTTTAATTCTACGAATACACCTGCCCGTACACTCGACTATAGCTTGATAGCTCAGAGTCTTCCAGGTTCGTCATTTACGACCAAGACACCTGTCCAGACCGCTGCGCCCAAGGCGACCGTTGCTGCTCCCAGCAACGTCGCAAATAGTCAAAGCTCGAAGGGGGGGACCACCCCACCTTCGACCAACCAGAAGTCTGTGCCGGCTGGGAACTGCCAGCCGGCACAGCAAGGGGGGAAGACTAAGTCTCCCCCCCCCCTAGGAGGTCGACGAAAGTCGTGCCCCAGCCGGCGGAGGCGGCTTCGTTGACCAGGGCTGGGAAACCATCTCCCAGCCCGTCTAAACTTGAAAAGAAAAAGGGGAAGAAGAGCGCCCGTCCTGAGCGCTCTCGGACTTCCCCTGCGAAGGAGAAGTCATGCCCTCCACCTGGGGGATATGAATCTGCGCCGGGAGGCACTCCTGCTCCCAAACCTGCGCGATCTCCTCGTAGGGGACCCCCTCGCGCCCGAAAAGCGTCGAAGTTCTGGGCGGCACCCCTGCCATCTTTTGATGACGGGATGGATGTCGCGCTGTCCTCTACATCTACGGATGTAGAACTAGATAGTGTTTAGGCTTACGAGCATTTTTCGCTCATAACCTAACACTCCTTTTATAGTCCACACTATGGCACTGTTACAGTGGAATTGTAACGGTTATGACAGGCATCTTGCTGAGTTACGTCAGCTTATTAGTGAGTACGCAGCGAGTATAGTCTGTATTCAGGAGACCAATTTCCGACCTGGTCATCACACGGTCTTGAGGAATTTCAAACTATACTCGACAGAACGATACTATGCTCACCGGGCTTCCGGAGGCGTTGGCATTTTTGTACGTTCTGATAGCTACAGCGAAGAGGTTCCATTAAGAACCCCTCTTGAGGCTGTAGCTGTTCGCGTCTCGCTGCCTGTCATAGCAACAGTGTGTAATGTTTATCTTCCACCAGGCCAGCATCTGAACATCAACGATGTCGCTGATCATATGGATCAGCTTCCACCACCCTTCCTCTTATTGGGCGATTTTAACGCCCATCACCCTATATGGGGCTCTGAGACGCCTTGCCCCCGAGGAAGAGAGCTGGAAACACTTCTGTCAGATCTGGATTTATGTGTTTTGAACACAGGGGAACCAACTCACTTTAGTGTACGTTACGGCACATATTCTCGCATAGACGTTAGTCTATGCAGCCGAACGTTGGTTCCACTGTTTCGGTGGAATGCACACGATGATCTCTGTGACAGTGACCATTTTCCCATCGTTCTTACTTTGTTGAATCATAAACCCGTCGAGGCTCCCCCTCGATGGATTCTTAAACATGCTGATTGGCCAAAGTACACATCACTAGCTGTCTTTAACGATGATGTCAGGCGGACCGTCGGCGAGGAAATAACTTACATCACCCAAGTTATTCTTGCTGCTGCTGAGGAGTCCATTCCGTTTTTCTCGGGGACCCCTCGCCGAAAACTCGTTCCTTGGTGGAATGATGAAATAGCAGCAGCCATCAAAGAACGCCGTCGCGCTCATAAGCGTTACCGTAGACAGCCTACTGTGGCCAACTTGGTAGCATTTAAGAAACTCCGCGCTAAGGCGCGAGTTCTTATTCGACAAAGTAAGAAGGCTTCATGGGAGAGATATGTGTCGTCCATGACGTCACATACTCCAACATCTCAAGTGTGGACGAAACTTCGACGATTTTCGGGTATTCAAGGATCATCTGCTGTACCGGGAATTTCCATTGCAGGCAGTGTCGCCACTGATCCCCTCGCGATTGCTAACCATCTTGCTAGTCATTTCGCGGATGTCTCCGGCTCCGGGAATTACAATCCTGATTTCCTCGCTGTGAAGCGAGAGGCAGAACGTCATCACCTTAGTTTTGCCTCTCAAGCTTCAGAGGACTACAACGTGCCCTTTACGGAGTGGGAACTCCGCAGCGCCCTAGCGCTTTGCAAGGACACGTCTCCTGGACCGGACAACATCCACAACCAGATGTTGAAGCACCTTAGTGATGATAGTCTACTCTATCTCCTTCGTGTGTTCAACCGTATCTGGATGGAGGGTGATTTTCCGTCTCAGTGGCGAGAGGGCATAGTCATTCCTGTCCTCAAGCCTGACAAAGATCCTAAGTATGCAGGAAGTTACAGGCCGATTTGTCTTACCAACTGCCTGTGTAAGCTATTTGAGAGGATGGTAAATCGCAGACTCGTGTGGTGTCTGGAGAAACAAGGACTCTTGTCCGAGTACCAATGTGGATTTCGAGCCGCTCGATCCACCACAGACCACTTGGTACGCCTGGAGAGCTCTATCCAGGATGCGTTTCTCCGCAAACAGCACTTGGTAGCTGTCTTCTTTGACTTGGAGAAGGCCTACGACACCACCTGGCGATATGGCATCCTTTCAGTCCTGCATCAATGGAGATTCCGAGGTAACTTGCCGGTATTTATTGCGAATTTTTTGTCCCTCCGTCTATTCCGTGTCCGAGTAGGGAGGACATATTCGCAATACCACGTTCAAGAAAATGGAGTCCCACAGGGATCGGTTCTTAGTGTCACTCTGTTCGCGATTGCCATAAACGGTATTGTCGCTGCTGCTGGTCCAGCCGTAATACCGTCCCTATATGTGGATGATTTTGCTCTGCACTATAGCTCGTGCAGTATGGCAGTCGCAGAGCGACAGTTACAGCAAGCTATTAGGAGGGTGGAGAAGTGGACCTTAGAACATGGCTTTCGGTTTTCTGCCGTAAAGACCTCCGTTGTCCACTTTTGTCGTCAACGTACACTTCACCCTCATCCTGAGCTTTATCTAGGTAATGTCGTTCTTCCAGTTGTTGACACCTACCGATTTCTTGGGCTCCTTTTTGACAGTAAATTATCGTGGGAGCCACACGTGCGGGAGCTAAAAGTGCAATGCACCAAGGGGCTTAACCTCTTGAAGTTTCTTAGCAGCACTAATTGGGGAGCTGACCGCGTGGTGCTCCTGCGATTCTATCGGGCACACATTTTATCTCGGTTAGACTACGGCAGTGCAGCATATGGCTCCGCAAGGCCAAGCGAAGCTGAACAGTATCCACCACAGCGGGGTTAGGTTGGCGACGGGAGCTGCTCGCTGAGTCTGGTGTGCCGCCTTTACACCTGAGGCGCCAGCAAATGCTTTTTTCGTATGCTGCAAATTTGCGACAGATGCCACTTCATCCGAGCTATCCCTGCGTATTCAGCAATGGCAACCGTTTGTTGTACGTTGTTCATCCTCGTGCGACGCGGCCGGTTGGGATACGCTTGGATAGCAGTTATGAATTGTTTGACGTACCTTCGATTCCTTGCCTTGTCAGACAACCAAGTGGGGTACCTCCGTGGGTTGTACGACGACCTGAAATCATCCTGGATTTGCACACTGGCCCGAAAGGAGACACGGACCCTTCGATTTATCGGAGGATCTATCTGTCCGTTCTTGGCCGCTATCCAGGTTCAGTCGTCGTTTACACGGATGGTTCAAGGACAGATACGAAGGTGGGCTGTGCGTTCGTTGTCGACAATGATCGGTTTCTTTTTGCTCTTCCGGACACCTGTAGTGTGTACACGGCAGAGCTCTATGCTATCTGTGAGGCTCTGCGGTACGCACTCGACAATGAGCGCCGACACTTTCTCGTATGTACTGACTCCTTGAGTTCGCTTCAGGCTATTGATACCTGTTTCCCTCGACACCCTCTGGTGCAGCGGATCCAGGACCTGCTGGCCGGGTGTTCGGATGCCGACACCAGAATTACGTTTGTGTGGCTCCCCAGCCACATGGGCATAGAGGGAAACGAGTTAGCAGATCAGGCTGCCAAGAAGGCAGTTACACTGCCCCCGTTGCCTTTCAAGGTTCCAGCAAGTGATATTCGCTCTCAGCTGAGACATCTGGTTATGTCTCATTGGGAGATGGAGTGGCAGGCCATCCCACTTCCCAATAAGCTGAGAGCGATAAAAGGAACAACGAAGGTATGGAGGACTTCCCTTCGGGCTTCGCGGAGGGAAGCCGTGGTATTATGTCGCCTTCGGATCGGCCACGGTATCTTGACGCACTCCCATCTACTGAAAGGAGAACCCCCTCCGGTGTGTACCTGCGGCGACCATCTTACCGTGGTACACATCCTTACGGAGTGCGTGGACCTGGTCGATCTGCGCCGTAGTCTTAACCTTCCGAGTACTATCTCCCTTATCTTGCGCAGTCAGCAGACCTCGTCATCCGCTTTATGAGGGATAGCGGTCTGTTTTATCGTGTGTAATGATGTCCTTTGTGCTTGTATCTTTGTGTCAATTACGCTCTTATCTTATTGACTTCATTTTAGTTTGTGTTGCGTATTTTAATGTGTTCTTTTAACGTCTAATGTAAAGTATGTATATATGTATATATATCTGTACTAGCAGGCAATGCCTTATTCCATTATCTCCTGTACTTTTTCTTCTTTTGTTCCAAAATAAGGCATTGCGAATTAGATCCACTGATTGTTTTAATTTCATACTAATTTTTCATCGCATTTTTTTAAAACTCTAATCAGTGGCTACGTTTTAAATTTTAACTATCATATGTCATTTCGTCCATCTCGTTCCATTAGGGGCCGATGACCTTCGATGTTAGGCCCCTTTAAACAACAAGCATCATCATCATCAGCATTACATATGAATTAAGCCCCGTTTTACGGTTGGACGTCTTTCTTTTATACCACCCTATAGGTGGGGGAGGCAGATTAAGAATACACCCACGGCATCTGCTGCTTGTCATAAGAGGTGACTAAAAGGGCCCCAGGAGTTCTCAACTTGGGGTTGGGGGGGGGGTTGGGTTGGTTGGTGACCACGGGGCCGTTATCTGAGTTGTGGGATTGCTTCCACTTACTTATGCCCCATTTCTCACTTTCATCTATCCTTCCTTGGTCAACTGTTGTTCATTTCCTACCTCGAATGTGTTAGAGCATTTGAGGCCTAGAGGGGTTTTCATTTTCATGCCCTTCGTGGCTCTTGTCTTTCTTTGCCCGCTACTTCGTTTTTTGAAGTGTCGGATCACTCCTTTTCTTTCTTTCTTTCTTTCTTTTTCTTTCTTTCTTTCTTTCTTTCTCTCTCTCTCTCTCTCTCTCTCTCTGAAACCCCTGTGGGTGGGGGACACAGATGTAAAATGCACCCACGGTATCCTCTGCTGTCGTAAGAGGCGACTAAAAGGGGCGACAAAGGGATTATGGATTTAGAACCATGAGACTATTTGTGATTAGTATCATCACGCGAGTAACACCACGGGTCGCCTTTACTTGCGAGTAGTACCACCATGTCAGGTGCTCAGTAGATTTGCGATTAGTAGCAACGTGGTTGGATCACTATGGGTTTACAGTACCCTTGATTAGAACAACTATATGCAGAACACCGTGGGCTTACGTTGCCTGTGATTAAGGCCATTATGTGAGAAACACCACGGGTCTGGGGGTTGCCTGTTATTGGTACCACTCTATGAACGACACCGTGGGTGTGCGTTGCCTGTGATTAGTACGCACTAAGTCAGGGAACACCACGGGAAAGTGTGGGTCTCTGTGATTAATATCACTATGTGAGGAACACCTGTGGTTTGCGTTGGCTATGAGTGGCGCCATTATATGAGAAACACGATAGGTCAGCGTTACCTGTACGACGTAAAATACTTATGAGTAGTACTATAATGTCTGGAACACCGTGTGTCTACGCTACTTTTGATTACTACCGCAATATGAGATGTAGCCAACCATGATTCTACATTACTAGCGATAAGCACCATTATGAGGGGCCGTTGACCTGGATTTCGGATCCCTTTAGACAACAAGTATCATCGATTCATTTACCTTGTGGGTGGGGACGATTGAATAACACACACCGTACCCCTGCCTTTCGTAAAAGGCGACTAGAAGGAGCTCCAAAGGCTCTGAACTTTTGAGCGTGGGTTGGCCACAACGGGGCCCTTAGCTGAGACATGGCATTGCTTACTTGTGCCAGGCTCCTCAGTTTCATCTATCCTATCCGACCTTCCTTGGTCAACACTTGTTCTTTTTCGACCCCGACGGTATTAGGTTGCGAGGCCTAGGGAGTCTTTAACTTTTACGCCCTTCGTGGCCCTTGTCTTCCTTTGGCCGACAGCTTCATTTTTCGAAGTGTCGGATTCCTTCCATTTTCTCTCTTTGATTAGTATTATATAGTAGAGGGTGGTTGCCTAGTAGTACTTCCTCTTAAAACAGTAATCATCATCACCACCATCATCATCGATTCAGAATTGTGCTTTGGAAGCAGCCCCCTGGTCAGTGTATACCATTGTTTTAAGATATTTTCTGAGAAGGTAGGATATTGCGCGTCGGATCCACTGATTGTTTTAAGTTCATAATCTTTGTTCATCGTCGTCTTTTTGAATTCTAGTCAGTGGAATGATTTTGGAATTAGTTTTAATTTTCAATATTGTGAGTTGGATCCGCGGAATATTTTAAATGCATATTCATCCATTCATTCTTCATCATCACGGTTTGAATTTCGGTCATTGGATGAATTTTGTAATTTTAAATTGTCATTATATTTCGTGTCATTTCGCAACAGCAGGGGCCGATGACCTAGATGTTGGGCCCTTTTAAACAATAAGCATCATTGTCATCAGCACGGAAGTTTTGCCAATGTGAAAAATGTCAGTTACGATAGTATCGGTCTGAACCTTCGGGTTCTTGGCACAGTGGTGGTGGGAGGTTCTGCAGCATCCACCCTAACCACCGGATTTGAGTTCCTTTGACTTCGATCTGTTCCCCAAACTAAAGAAACCATTCCGAGGGAAGCTTTTTCATTCCAGATACGCCATACTTCAAGGGGTAAAGCGCTCCGTCGCGTCTCCCACATTAACAAAGGGGGTGCATCACGTTGTAGGGGATTATATTGAAGGCCTGTAGAGGTACAGTGGTTCTACATTAAATGTCTCGCATACGTTGCCACTAAATTTTTACAGCCCTTGTAGAAACCACCGAAAACGAACAAGATAAACAGAAAAGACCAAGTTTCATTTCAAATCAGGTTGTACTATATTTGTGAGAGAAAACTATAACCCTTATACTTAAACTCACCTGTGTTATTCATGGCTAGTTTTGGTTCACGCACTTGCGTACAGCAGGCGCATATACGGTTCTTGCATTCGCAGCTAAAATCATTGCGTTTTGACTGAAAGATACTCGCAAAGTTTTGTTCATTACTCTTCAAATTGGTAGCCCCATAATCAAGACCTGTAACAAAGAAATTGTAATATAAGACATGGAAAATAGATTTAGACATAAAATCCAGTATGAAGAAGTGAGTCGCCACGAACCTGCTACGCAGGCGTAGCAGGGGGAGAGGTGATACTCCCACGTGGCGCGTCCCAGGTGGCGGATAGGCGGGTCCTAACCGGCTTGCCGGCGGACTTGAGGGAAATAAAATACCTCTCACGGACCAAACACACTACCCCCTGTGGGTGGGGTAGGCAGACGAATAATACACCCACGGTATCCCCTGCCTGTCGTGAGAGGCGACTAAAAGGGGCGACCAAGGGATGATTGTATTAGAACTATGAAACTACTTGTGATTAGTACCACCATGCGGAGAACACCAAGGGTCGCTTTTACTTGCGCGTAGTACCACTATATTAGGTACGAAATAGGTTTATGATTAGTAGCACACAGGAGCACCGTGCGGTCGGCTTTTGCAATACCTGTGATTAGTACCACCATATGAGCAGGACCATGGGATGATAGCTACCATGGTTCTGCCTTGCCTATGATTAGTACCCACTATATGAGAAACACCACGGGATAGCGGAAGATCCCTGTGGTTAGTACTCTTATGTGATGAACACCATAGGGTTGCGTTGCCTGTAAATGGCGCCGCAATTTGAGAAAAACCATAGGTCTGTATAATATGTCGAATTTCATAACCTGTGAGTAGTACCATAATGTGTGGAATACCGCGAGTCTCTGCTACTTTTGATTAGTACCGCAACTTGACAAATACCATTATTCTACTTTCCTAGCGATAAGTACCGGTATGAGGGGCCGATAACTTGGATTTTAGACCCCCTTTAGACTGCAAGCATCCTCGATTCAGGATTATGCTCCAGCAGCAGTCCCTTGGTCAGTAACCCTATTGTTTTTCCGTCAGTTTCTATGAATGTAAGGTATTGCGGGTGGCATCCACTGATTGTTTTAAATTCATATCCATCCATTCATTCTTCGTCCTCATGTTTTGAATTCTGGTCAGTGGAGAATTTTGGGCTTTTAATTTGTCATTCCATTTCGTCTCATTTCGTACCATTAGGGGCCGATGACATCGATGTTAGGCCCCTTTAAACAACAAGCATCATCATCATCATCAGAAGTGAATCGTTATTAGAATAATTGAGGCATTGACATGGGAAAGGTAGTAGGTAAGTCATAAAAAGTGAATTTACAGGAGAAGAAAAAAAGTCTTTCCAGCATTGTGAAGCAGGCTATTGAACAAATATAATGTAAAATCATTTTAACACACAAAGTTATGCTAATTATGTTTCAGGCACAAATTATGTGATAAAACACAGAGTGAAAAATATTTTTGTTTTTAATTTTGCTTTACGTCGCACCGACACAGATAGGTCTTATGGCGACGATGGGATAGGAATGGCCTAGGAGTGGGGAGGAAGCAACCGTGATCTTAATTAAGGTACAGCCTCAGTATTTTCCCGGTGTGAAAATCGGAAACCTCGGAAAACTACTTCCACGATGGCTGAGGTGGGAATCGAACCCATCTCTACTCACTTGACATCCGGAGGCTGAGTGGACCCCGTTCCAGCCCTCGTACCACTTTTTAAATTTCGTGGCAGAGCTGGAAATCGAATCCGAGCCTACGGGGGTGGCAGCTAATTACACTAACCCACTAACCACTACACCACAGAGGCGGACTATTACGTTTTTCAGATAAAACGTGTGTAAATTCGGTTAATACCTACGTATTTATGGCCACCATTTGGAAAAGTTTAATTATGAACAATATATAATAGGCTTGTATTTGAACTGAAGATATGAAGTACTAGCTGTTACCTGCGGCCGCCATTTGGCAAATTTTAATTATGAACAAAATATAATAGGCTTGTATTTGGACTGAATGTATGAAGTACTAGCTGTTACCTGCGGCTTCGCTCGCGTGAATTTCGAAATATGATAAAAGTATTCATTCCTCCGTACTGCCCTAAGATATTATCCGAAAATCCCTAAAGTATAAAAACTCACAGAAAAATTGAGTTTATTTTACCCCAGAACCTCTTTGTAAATCACGTTTGTGATATTGCTTTTGGGGCTACAATGACTAGGCTACTGGCAGAGCTATCTCTGGAACATGCGGCATAGAACTGTACATGTGAGAAACAGCCCTCTCTCAAGTCGAAAAAACAAAACAAAACAAAAAAAAAACAAAAAAAAACGCGTTTCTCTATTTTTAAAGGAGATTCCAAATACCAGTTTTCACGTCTTTAAACTGTTAAGCATCCCCTGTGGGTGGGGGACGCAGACGAAGAATACACCCTGGGTATCCTTTTCCTGTCAGGAGTGGCAACTAAAAGGAGCGACCAATGGGTGATGGTATTAGAACCATGAAACTACTTGTGATTAGTACCATAACGCGGGGAACACCATGCGTCGCCTTTACTTGCGAGTAGTACCACAATGTTACAGTAGGTACACAATAGGTTTGTGATTACTAACAGCAGTGATTACTACTAGAGAGCAGTTCACTGTGGGTTTCCATTATCCATCATTAGTACCATTGTGAGAAATATCACGGATCCTGGCGTTTCCAGTGATTAGTACCCACTATGTGAGGAACACCACGGGAATACCAGCTCCCGTCATTAGTACACCTAGGTGAGGAACACCATGGGTTTACGTTGCCTATGAGTGGCGCCATTATGTGAGAACCACCATAGGTCTGCGTTACCTCTACGACGTAATTACTTGTGATTAGTACCATCATGTGTGGAACACCGTGAGTCGACGCTACTTTTGATTAGTACCGCAACATGACAAATACCATTGTTCTACTTTACTAGCGATAAGTACCATTATGAGGTGCAGTTGACCTGGACTTTGGACCCCTTTAGACAACTTGCATCCTCGATTCGGATAGTGCTTTAAAAGCAGTCCCTTGGTCAGTAATGCTATTGTTTATGATAGTTTCTGGGTCGAATCCACAGATTGTTTTAAATTCATATCCCACCATTCATTCCTCATCACATTTTTTATTCCGGTCAGTGGATGATTTTGAACTTTTATGATGATGATGATGCTTGTTGTTTTAAGGGGCCTAACATCAAAGGTCATCGGCCTCTAATGGTACGAAATGAAAGAACAAAAATTGCAAAGGCATCCACTGACCAAAATAAAAATAAAATATGGCATGAAGAATGAATGGATGGACAGGAACTCAACAAAACACAAAACAAACAAACAAAAACCAGTGGATCGGACTCAATACAGATCGAAAATGACATTATTACCGACCAAGGAACCACTTATAAAGCACAATGATGCTTGGTGTCTAAAGGGGGTGTAAAATCCACGTCTAAGGCCCCACAGAATGGTACATGTCGCGAGTAAAATAGAACCATGGTATGTGTCATGTTGGGATATTAATCAGAAGTAGCGAAGACTTACGGTGTTCTACAAAAGATGGTACTACTCACAAGTATTGCAATACGTACAAGTAACGCAGACCTATGGTGTGTCTCACACAATGGCCCAACTCAGAGTCAACGCAAACCGAGAAGGTACCCCACCTAGGTGTACTAAACACGGACGCCGGTATTCCCATGGTGTTCCTCACATAGTGGGTACTAATCACAGGCAACGCAGACCCACGGTGCTGCTCATATAGTGGTACAACTCATAGGCTACGCCAAAACCCGCGGTGTTGCACACGTGGGTACGACGCACGGGTACTGGAATCCACCAGGCCAGGCTTTTACTCCTACTAATCACAAAACCTATTTCGTACCGAATTTAGTGGTACTACTCGCAAGTACAGGCAACCTATGGTGTTCCCCGCGTGATGGTACGATTCAAAATTAGTTTCATGGTTCTAATTCAGTCAGCCCTTGGTCGCCCCTTTTAGCCGCCTCTTACGACAGGCAGGGGATACCGCGGGTGTATTCTACATGTGCGTCCCCCACCCGCAGGGGGTAGTGTGTTTGGTCCGCGAGAGGTATTTTATTTCCCTCAAGTCCGCCGGCAAGCCGGTTAGGACCCCCCTATCCGCCACCTGGGACGCGCCACGTGGGAGTATCACCTCTCCCTCTGCTACGCCTGCGTAGCAGGTTCGTGGATTGAACTTTTAAATTGTCATTACATTTCGTATCATTAGGGGCCGATGACCTAGATATTAGGCCCTTTAAACAACAATCATCATCATCATCATCATCATCATCATCATTAAACTGTTAAGCTTTTTAGATATACTCATTTAAAGTCCATCCCCCTTTTCACCCCCTTAGCAGCGAAATATCAAAAAAAAAATTTCTTTGGGAGCACCCATACTGTAATAGAAACGTATCCCCAAAATTTCATTTTTTATGTCTAGTAATTTTGGCTCGGCAATGATGAATCAGTCAGTCAGGACATGTTATTATATATCAGTACCGAATTTCGGCTCAGTTGGTCCGTTAGTTTAATCGCGATTCAACGAGAAAGGACGAGATACCATCTCTTTTTAAATAATTATACGATTTTCTAAATTTCGCAGGTTTTATATCTTCAGGTCAATATCTCGAAAGAAAAGAGGTCAGAATGCACCCGTCGTTTACTTTCACATTAAATCTTTAAATTTTTGGTCTCATCGCCGCCTTGGTCTTCCATTATTTCTCTTACCGTCCAGCGCGCAGTCTAATTATTTTCTTAGATAACCTATCCTCCTCCAATCGGCTCACATGGCCTCACCACAGAAGCCGATTGATACGTGCAGCTTCATTAATCGAGTTATGCCTAAGTTAGCCTTTATCTCCACATTACCGGGCGAGTTGGCCGTGCGCGTAGAGGCGCGCGGCTGTGAGCTTGCATCCGGGAGATAGTAGGTTCGAATCCCACAATCGGCAGCCCTGAAAATGGTTTTCCGTGGTTTCCCATTTTCACACCAGGCAAATGCTGGGGCTGTACCTTAATTAAGGCCACGGCCGCTTCCTTCCAACTCCTAGGCCTTTCCTATCCCATCGTCGCCATAAGACCTATCTGTGTCGGTGCGACGTAAAGCCCCTAGCAAAAAAAAAAAAAAATCTCCACTTTTCCACGAACCTGCTACGCAGGCGTAGCAGGGGGAGATGTGATACTCCCACGTGGCGCGTCCCAGGTGGGCCGGGCTGAGTGGCTCAGACGGTTAAGGCGCTGGCCTTCTAACCCCAACTTGGCAGGTTCGATCCTGGCTCAGTCCGGTGGTATTTGAAGGTGCTCAAATACGACAGCCCCGTGTCGGTAGATTTACTGCCACGTAAAAGAACTCCTGCGGGACTAAATTCCGGCACCTCGGCGTCTCCGAAGACCTTAAAAAGTAGTTAGTGGGACGTAAAGCAAATAACATTATTATTATTCGTCCCAGGTGGCGGATAGGGGGGTCCTAACCGGCTTGCCGGCGGACTTGAGGGAAATAAAATACCTCTCGCGGACCAAACACACACCCCCTGTGGGTGGGGGAGGCTGACGAATCATACACCCACGGTATCCCCTGCCTGTCGTGAGAGGCGACTAAAAGGGGCGACCAAGGAATGATTTATTAGAACCATGAAACTACTTTTGATTAGTACCATCACGCGCGGAACACCATCGGTCGCTTTTACTTACGAGTAGTACCACTCTGTTAGGTACTCCATAGTTATGTGATTCGTAGCACTCAAGTGGGGTTCAGTGTGGGTCGTGCCCGTGTGTGCAACACCACGCGTCTGGGCGTAGCCTGTGAGTTGTACCTCTATACGAGCGACACCGTAGGTCTGCGTTGCCAGTGATTAGTACCCACTCTGTAGGAACGCCACGGTAATACCGGCGCCCGTGATTAGTACACCTAGGTGAGTAACCTCATCGGTTTGCGTTGGCTATGAGTGGCGCCATTGTGTGGGAAACGCCATAGGTCTGCGTTACCTTTACGACGTACAATACTTGTGAGTAGTACCTTAATGTTTGGAACACCGTGAGTTTACGCTACCTTTGATTAGTACCGCGGATTGAGAAATATCATGGTTCGCTTTTACTACCGATAAGTGCCATTAGCATCATTGTGCGTTATAAGTGGTCCCTTGGTCACTAATACTATTATTTACAATCTTTTTTGAGTCTGATCCATTCTTTTCTTTTTTGTTTTTGTTGTGTTCATGTCCATCCATTCATTCTTCATGACATTTTTTATTTTTTTAATTTTTTTATTTTGGTCAGTGAATACTTTTCATTTTTTGTTGTTATCTCATTTCGTACCATTAGGGGCCGATGACCTCGATATTAGGCCCCTCTAAACAACAAGCATCATCATCATCATATCTCCACATTTCGAGAACCCACCTGCTATTCTTCCCACCTATTTGCACTGCATCACCAATCATTCTCGCTACTTTCATATCTGTTACTTCTAACTTACGCATGAGCTATATTGAGTCCATCCAGTTTTCACCCCAGTTCAGCAAAGTCTGTCTGAAAACAGACCAATGTAAAGACAGTTTTGTCTGATAGTAGGACAGCCGCTTGTTTTGCTATATGGATATATGGAAAGATAAGCCAACCAGGGGAGTATGCAGAAATTATTTTCGTGGTGGGGGTGGAGGGGGGATATTCTTCTTCGTCTTTTTCTACCACTCTTCCCACACCTGTGGGGTCGCAGGTGCGAACTATGTAGCACATGTGGATTTGATCCTGTTTTACGACCGGATGCCCTTCCTAACGCCAACCCTATGTGGAGGAATGTAATCACTATTGCGTGTTTCTGTGGTGGTTGGTAGTGTAGAGTGTTGTCTGAATATGAAGAGGAAGTTTTGAGACAAACACAAACACCCCGTCCCCGGGCCAGAAGAATTAATCAGAGGCGATTAAAATCCCTGAACCGGGTGAGTTGGCCGTGCGGTTAGGGGCGCGCGGCTGTGAGCTTGCATCCGGAAGATAGTGGGTTCGAATCCCACTGTCGGCAGCCCTTAATATGGTTTTACATGGTTTCCCATTTTCACACCAAGCAAATGCTGGGGATGTACCTTAATTAAGGCCACTGCTGATTCCTTCCAACTTCAAGCCCTTTCCTATCCCATCGTCGCCATAAGACATATCTGTGTCGGAGCGACGTAAAGCCACTAGCAGAGAAAAACATCCCCGACCCGGCCGGGAATCGAACCCGGGACCCTCTGAACCGAAGGCCTCAACGGGGGAGAGGAATTAAAATTTGAGGACTTCCGTAAAATAAATTTGGGTTCATTAGCAACACTAAATTGAAGCTTACAAAATAACAGTTATTTAATTAAGATATTTATATTCATGTTGATAATTACAATACCCCTGTGGGTGGGGACGTAGACGAAGAAATCACCCACGGTGTCCCCTGCTTGTCGTAAGAGGCGACTAAAAGGGGCGACCAAGGGATGATCAAATTAGAACCATGAAATTACTTGTGATTAGTACCACCATGCCAATGGCCGTAGCCGTGTTGAAACACCGGATCCCGGGAGATCTCCGAAGTTAAGCAACATTGGGTGTGGTCAGGAGTTGGATGGGTTACCACGCGCTGTTGGTTGGGGGTAAGGGAATGGAGGAGCGGAAAGGAACTGGCCACCCTACCGCACGTAAACTCCAGCTCAGGAACACCTCTGCGGAGGTTCGGACCTGCCTTAAGGCAGAATAACCTTACCTATCGCCAACGGCCGTAGCCGTGTTGAAACACCGGATCCCGTGAGATCTCCGAAGTTAAGCAACATTGAGCGTGGTCGAGAAGTGGGTGGGTTGCCACGCGCTGTTGGTGGGGGTAAGGGAATGGAGGAGCGGAAAGGAACTGGCCACCCTACCGCACGTAAACTCCGGCTCAGGCACAGCTCTGCGGAGGTTCGGACCTGCCTTCGGGCAGAACACACCTTTACCTTTACCTAGTACCACCACGCGGGGAACACCATAGGTCGCTTTTACTTGCGCGTAGTACCGCTATGTTGGGTACCAAATAGGTTTGTGATTAGTAGCAAACGAGAGCGCAACGACTTTCACAGTACCTGTGATTAGTAGCACTTTTTGAGCGACACCATGGGATGAGGGAATCCACATGGTTCTGGCTTGCCTATGATTAGTACCCACTACATGAGCAACACCTCGGGACAGTACGAGTCCCTGTGGTTAGTACCCTTTTGTGATGAACACCACAGATTTGCGTTGCCTGTTAATGGCGCCGCAATGTGCGAAACACCGTAGGTCTGTAATACATGTGCGAATTTCATTACGTACTAAAATGTGTGGAATACCATGAGTCTGCGCTACTCTTGATTAGTACCACAACATGTCAGATACCATGATTCTACTTTTCTAGCGATAACTACCACTGTGAGGGGCAGCTGACTTGAATTGTGGCCCCCTTTCGCTTACAAGTATCATGGATTCAGTATTGTGCTATAGAAGCAGTCCCTTGGTCAGTAATACTATTGTTCTACGCCAGCTTCTGTGCATGTGAGGCACTGTGGGTCGGTTCTACTGATCGTTTTAAATTCATATCCATCCATTCATTCTTCATCCTCATGATTTGAATTGTGGTCAGTGGATGTTTTTGGGCTTTTAATTTGTCTTTGCATTTCGTCTCATTTCGTACCATTATGGGCTGATGACCTAGATGCTAGGCCCTTTTAAACAACAAGCATCATCATCATCATCGTCGTCCGCCTCTGTAGCGTAACGGTCAGTGTGATTATCTTCCGTCCTCGGGGGCCCGGGTTCGATTCCCGGTACTGCCAGAAATTTAAGAATGGCAGGAGGGCTGGTATGTGATTGAAATGGTACATGCAGCTCACCTCCAATGGGGGTGTGCCTGAAAAGAGCTGCACCACCTCGGGATGAGGACACGAGTTTAATTTTAATTAATCATCATCGTCGTCGTCGATAATAACAATAGCAGATGTCTCCTGGTTTCTTTGGCCTGCTCATGGATTATATTTTGTACGATCGCATGTTTTTCTTTGAGTATATACAAAAACCACCTCTGTGGTTTAGTAGTTAGTGTGATTGGCTGCCACCCCCCGAGGCCCGGGTTCGATTCCCGGCTCTACCACGAAATTTGAAAAGTGGTACGAGGGGTGGAACGGGGTCCACTCTGCCTCGGGAGGTTAACTGAGTAGAGGGGGGTTTGATTCCCACCTCAACCATCCTCGAAGTGGCTTTCCGTGATTTATCACTTCTTTTTCAGGCAAATGCCATGATGGTACCTAACTTAAGGCCACGGCCGCTTCCTTCGCTCTTCCTTGTCCATGCCTTCCGATCTTTCCATCCCTACACAAGGCCCCTGTTCAGCATAGCAGGTGAGGTCACCTGGGTTAGTTACTGGTCCTCCTTCCCAGTTTTATCCTCCGACCCAAAATCTCACGCTCCAGGACACTGCTCTTGAGGGGGTAGAGTTAGGATCTCTCGCCGAGTCCGAGGGAAAAACCAACCCTGGAGATAAACGGATTGAGAAAGAAAGAAAGAAAGAAAGAAAGAAAGAAAGAAAGAAAGAAAGAAAGAAAGAAAGAAAGAAAGAAATATAACATATACAAAAGAGCTAACACAATCTTTCAAGTGCAGTCATATTCTGCAAATAACATTCTAAATATTTCCGGATGAAAAATGCTCTGGAGTGGCATTGGTTACTAGTAAGACAGCAATAAGTTTCAGTACTATATGAACTGTTTGGAAAATATCACTGACGCAAAATGTTAAGTGCAGGAATGGAGTCCATTGGTTCAGAAGAAAAGCGTATATGTACAGTATATATATTGCTCGAAGCATCCACACATTGTTGGCAAATACTTAGTTCAAATAAAAAGCAAAAACAGTGAGCTACCTAACATCATTTCGATGGTTGTTGCAATTAATCACACAAGTTCTAAACTTCAAATTTTTGTTGGGCGGGGGAGATTTATCCCTCAGTCTCCCACTCTGCTACGCCCCTGAAGCCAAGGTTTTCAATCCGGCTTATTTTAAATCTTAAAAGTATCTTCTTAGCATCATTATTTTCTGAATTTACCGAAGTTTGATGTACTGCGGTTCGAATTTCAAATTCCTAATGCGTTTTAAAATGATAAACTACAAATAGAATCTGTCTGTCTGTCTGTCTGTCTGTCTGTTAGGTCATCAGCCCAGAGGCTGGTTGGATCCTCAAATAGCACCACCAAAGGTTATGCGGTTATAAGGAAACCGCAAAAACCAATGGCAGCACCAAAATGAGGCGTACTAGGCAAGACGAGGAGTGAGGTAGTTTGCCATTGCTTTCCTCACTGGGTCAGAAAGTGCTATTGCAGCACGGCTGACCCTATGAGCAACACCTTTCATAACACTCAGATGCACTAGTCGTGCTGTGAATGTCATTACTCAGCACCACCCATACCCCAGCAGCTTCCATATTGTCACAGCCATGGATGAGACTGGGACTTCGGTGGAAGCTACACTTTACTCTGGCCTGTGCCAGAATATGAGTCATAAATGTTAATTTCATTTCTCCCAGACTTTTGAGTGGGTTTTAGCGTTCTTGAAGTTGCCTTGTTAGAAATCTGAGGTCAATTAGGAGAGATAATTTACAGAGGAATATTTTAGGATTAGGAAACCTCTACACAGCCCGACGTACTTCCACCAAGTTCGGTAAGCCGCAGACTATCGCCTTCAAATCAATAAACGTGTGTCACTGTTATGCCCACGTAACCATGGTACAGCTGGTTTGGGAGTAAGCTATTACACGATTTTTCGCAAATGATATTTTTTCAGATCAATATTTTGAAATGAAGTTTAGTCAGTCATGTGACAGATTCCACTGGGAATAGCCTACTTGTGCAGAATGTCATGAAATTTCCCCCTGAGGTTTATAGGTGGTATCGTTTCATAAAGCAGATAGATATGCAAACGTCATTTCATTTTTATGTAAACAGATTCTTCTACTTCTTACTAAGCATAAGGAGAGGAAATCAAAACGCTGAGATTTGCTGATGGTGTTTTATCTGAGGCTGCAGATCTGGAGAAATTGCTGAATGGTATGGACGGAGTCTTGAGTAAGTAGTGAAACAAAATAAAAATCCATAGCCTTTGTCTATTTATTCGACCGGGTCAGGAATGAAATGAATGAAGCGCCCATCTAGCGGCGAGGAGAAGCCTGTGGCACTCCTCTGGGGCAATGATTAATAACTGACAGATGAAAAGATATTGGAGTGTGTTGCTGGAATGAATGATGACAGGGAAAACCAGAATACCTGGAAAAAACCTGTCCCGCCTCCACTTTGTCCGGAACAAATTACATATGGAGTGACCGAGATTTGAACCACGGAATCCAATGGTGAGAGGCCGGCGCGCTGCCGCCTGAGCCGCGGAGACTCTGGGTAAGGAATACGACATGAAAATAAATAAGTCCAAAACAAAAGTAATGGAGTGCTGTCGAACAAAGTCGGGTGATGAAGGAAATATTACATTAGGAAATTGTGTTTTAAAGGAAGCAGATGAATTCTGTTACTTGGGTAGTTAAAAACAAACGATGGCAAAAGTAAGTTGGACAGAAAATGTAGAATAGCACAAGCAACGAAGGCCTTTATTAAGAAAAGAAATTTGCTCACTTCGGACACTGATATCGGAATTAGAAGGATGTTTTCGAAGACTTTCGTCTGGAGCGTAGCATTGTATGGAAGTGAAACATGGACGATACCTAGCTTAGGAAAAAAGAGAATAGAAGCTTTTGAAATGTGGCGTTACAGAAGAATGTCGAAAGTGAAGTGGATAAATCGAATCACGAATGAAGCGATACTGAATCGAATTTGTGAGCGAAGATCAGTTTGGCTGAAGAGATATAACAATAGGACACATCTTAAGGCACTCACGACTTGTGCTGCTGGTTTTTGAGGGAAGTGTAGACGGTAAGAACGGTAGGGCTAGACAAAGGTATGAATAAGACAAGCAGATTAGAGCAGATGTAGGCTGCAGCAGTTAACTTACGTAGAAATGAAAAGTTTAGCACAGGATAGGATGGCACGGAGAGCTCCATCAAACCAGTCTATGGACTAATAATTCAAACAACAAGCTTAATTAAATTTTCTTCCGCGAATAGATGCCTTGATATAACTAGTAAGATTCAAAAATATATTTATTAAGAAGTGCAGTTGGTTAATAAAAAGTGAAGACTATAAACGGCCTTTGCGAACCTAATAATAATAATCGAATGGCCTCAGCTACCGCGTGCAGACATTTCAATTTGACGCCATCTGGCTGTCTGCTCGTCAATTTCGACGTTCCGTTTTACTCTAGGCCCCCACTAGATGGCAGACCGAGTAAACCGAAACTCTCTTGGGCGTCTATGGCTGAGATTTTAAGAATTTTGTCGGGCAAACACCAAATGTGTCACCAGAGATCTTTTACATGCCGACATCGTACGACATGGAGTGTCTAATGGACTTTCTTCCGCCTATCAAAACACCGACTATCTCTGCCGGGTTTGAACCCGCTATTTTGGGATCCGGAGGCCGACACTCTACCGACTGATCCACAGAGGCAGCTTTTGTGAACCTGAAAGTACTGTATATGATGCTAGGTTAGAAGAAAAACTAACTCTCTACGACAATGGCTTGCGGCAGTAAACACATGCAGTGATATATTAAGGATAACATGATAAGATAGTCTGTTTCTTACCTAAATGAGCTCCTTGTATGCCAGTGACACAGGCAGCGGTCACAAGAATGGTAGTTGTCAACATCTTGTAGCTGAGGAACGGACCGATCTAAACAGAACAGCAACATCGAGTAGCAGTAGAACACAGCTTCCTTCTGATATTTATAGCTGACTAATAGTCCTCCTTTTCTTATTACGTAACCACGTGATTTGTTTTTTTCTTATTCTTCTAAGGTATAGATAATACATTGCCCTGGTCACACTATAAATGATGCCTCATTATTACCTTACTATCGCGGTGAACCAACTCTCTTGCTTAATGTGTTGTCAGAATCCTGTAACTTTCCTAATCGTGTACAGCATGACGAAGTCTTTGCCATCAGCGGTAACAATACGAGATGACAGTATAGAAGGTGGCGAGTCTGTCTCTGTAGCAGTGGTAGCAGAATTTCTGTTCGGCTTGGTGATAGGTTATACCATCCCTGATGCTTGATGATGCTGATGCTTGCGGTTTAAAGGGGACTAACATCGAGGTCATCGGCCCCTATTGGGACGAAATGAGACGAAATGTTATGACCATTTAAAATCTAGAATCCTCCACTGACCAGATTCGAAAACACGAGGGCCATAGGTTTGCGATGCCTGCAAATAGCGCCGCAATGTGCGAAACACCATAGGTCTGCGTTACATGTGCGCGTTACACTACCTGTGAATAGTACCATAATGTGTGGAATACCGCGAGTCCACGCTACTTTTGATTAGTAGCGCAACATGAAAAATAGCATGGTTCGATTTTTCTAGCGATAAGTACCATTATGAGGGGCCGATGACCTGGATTTTGGACCCGTTTCGACTATATGCATAATCGATTCAGCATCGTACTATAGAAGCAGTCCGTTGGTCGGTAATACGATTGTTTTGTGCCAGTTTCTGTGTATGTGAGGCACTGTGGGTCGGATCCCCTGATCGTTTTAAATTCATATCATTCATTCTTCGTCCTCATGCCTTGAATTCTGGCCAGTGGAGGATTTTAGAATTTAAGTTGTCATTTCACTGCGTCTCATTTCGTACCATTAGGGACCGATGACCTCGATGTTAGGTCCCTTTAAACATCAATCAATCAATCAATCAATCAATCAATCAATCAATCAATCAATCAATCAATCAATCAATCAATCAATCAATCAATCAATCAATCAATCAATCAATCAATCAATCAATCAATCAATCAATCAATCAATCAATCAATCATCACACGTAGTTTCATGGTTTTAATAAAATCATCCCTTGATCGCCTCTTTTAATCGCCCCTTCCGCAGGCAGGGGATACGGTGGGTGTATTCTTCGTCTGCGTCCCCCACCCACGGGGGGGGGTTGTGTGTTTTGTCCGCGAGAGGTATTTTATTTCCCTGAAGTCCGCCGGCAAGCCGGTTATGACCCCCCTATCCGCCACCTGGGACGCGCTACGTGGGAGTATCACCTCTCCCCCTGCTACGCCAGCGTAATAGGTTCGTGGCATTCTATCCCTAAGATTATGAGTGAACAAATAGGCTGACTAGCCGAAGGGTCAAGGCGTGTTCGGTTCACCTGTAGGACGTGGCTCGATTCCACTTCTAGACAGAGAGGCACACGTTTCTGAACTGCACTCAGCGTTCACCAAACATGAGTACCATTTTAATTCCAGGTTGTAAAGACGGCCGAGCAAAGGGCTGTCCACCATATCACACTTATTTCTTCAGAGGCTGCAGATGGTGGAAGCCTTAACCTTCCACTCCTCCAAGGGCCATCATGGTCTGTACGGAGATGGCTTTTGCTACGCTTTAAGAGTAACCAACGATTATTATTGTGCATTGTACCGGGAGGTACACTTCAACTCAGCACATTCAAAATAAGCGCCTTAATGAACTCCTCTATCGACCAAAATGTGAAAGTGCTTCCCTATGGGAATCAACATCTATAACATAATGTTGAGACATTTTATCAGATGATGTCACTACTGAAATATTAAGTAATTGTGTTATTGTGAAGTTTTCTAAACTGATTGGATTTCTCTTGGTTTTGTTTTTGCTGTACATCAAAAAGTTCGGACATTTATCCACAGATGTCACTACCAACAAAAACTATGGTCATGCACTCTGATGATGATGATGCTTGTTGTTTAAAGAGGCCTAACATCGAGGTTATCGGCCCCTAATGGTACGAAATGAAATAACGAAGAGTTCAAATTCATCCACTGACCAAAATAAAATAAAAAGTCATGAAGAATGAATGGATGGACATGAACCAAAAAAAGAACCAAAAAAACAAAGAAAGGAAAAACTGTGGATCAGACGCAAAATTTAAAAAATCGGAAATAATAATATTGCAGACCAAGGGACCACTTAGAAAGCACAATGATGCTTGTTGACTAAAGGGGTGCAAAATCCACGTCGAAGGCCCCACAGAATGGTACATGTCGCGAGTAAAGTAGAACCATGGTATTTTACATGCTGGGGTACTAATCAAAAGTAGCGAAGACTCACGGTGTTCCACACAAGATGGTACTACTCACAAGTATTGCAATTCGTACAGGTAACGCAGACCTATGGTGTTCCTAACACAATGGCGCCACTCATAGCCAACGCAAACCGATAAGGTTCCTCACCGAGTGTACTAACCACAGAGACTCGCACTATCCCGTGCTGTTCCTCAACATAGTGGGTACCAATCACAGGCAACGCTGACACACGGTGCCGCTCATATAGCGGTACAACTCACAGTATACGCCCAGACCCGCGGTGTTGCTCACATGGGCACGACGCACGGGTACTGGAAACCACCTGGCCAGGCTCTTTACTGCTACTAATCACAAACCTACTTCGTACCTAAGTTAGTGGTACTATTTGCAAATACAGGCAACCCATGGTGTTCCCCGCATGATGGTACGAATCAAAACTAGTTTCATGGTTCTAAGTCAATCATCCCTTGGTCGCCCCTTTAGTCGCTTCTCACGACAGGCAGAGGATACCGTGGGTGTATTATTCGTCCACGTCCCCCACCCACAGGGGGTAAAGAGAGAGAAAAATAAGAAAGAAGGGATCCGTCACTTCGAAAAATGAAGTAACGGACGAAGAAAGGCAAGGGCCACGAAGGGCGTGAAAATGAAGGACTCCCTAGGCCTCGAATGCTCTAAAACCGTCGGGGTCGGAAAAGAACAAGAGTTAACCAAGGGAGGTCGGACAGGATAGACGAAAGTGAGGAACCTGGCACAAGTAAGCGGAAGCAATGCCAAGACTCAGCTAAGGACCCCGTGGTGGCCAATCCACACTCCCAAGTTGAGAGCCCCTTGGGCCCCTGTTAGTCGCCTCTTGCGACAGGCAGGGGATACCGCCGGTGTATTCTGCATGAGCGTCCCCCACCCGCAGGGGGTGGTATTCACTCTGGTGCAAGGTAAAGGTTGTTATTGAAAGAAATTTTGTGTTTATAGGTTTTCTCAACTTTCATTTGTTTTTAATGTAATTCTAGGTTTGCAACTCTTCTGTCTCATTCCGTCTGTTTTGAATCTGGCCAATGAAAATTTTGAGTAATTAATTTTCAGCCTATCACAGGCTCCTTGTTCGGTTTTGAGTGTAACTTTTGGTTCAGCCAATAAAAATGAGAGGATTTGTCCGGATTAGTGCAGAATCCTCTCCAACTTTCCCTGAGGGTGTATAAGTCGCGGCTTTTCAAGTTTCCTTGTCTGGTGATCGTCGTCTTTCTGAGTGTGTATGTTAAGGCAGGAGGCGAGACGCCTCGTCCTTCGGCAGGCAGATCATCAGCCAAGTAATGGCTTCCTAAATTCTCTTTTTCTGTAGCTACCTCCGCAGACTTATCTAAGGCGAAGGTCCAAATTTCTAACTATGTAGCTAACGTTTTTTTAAATGTAAATTTTCGTTCGGCTAATGTAAAAATTTCATAAAGTCTTTAACTGTAAAAGCCTCCGTGGCTCAGACGGCAGCGCGTCGGCCTCTCACCGCTGGATATCGTGGTTCAAATCCCGGTCACTACATGTGAGATTTGTGCTGGACAAAGCGGAGGCAGGACAGTTTTTTCTCCGGGTACTCCGGTTTTCCCTGTCATCTTTTATTTCAGCAGCACTCTCCATTATCATTTCATAGCATTTTTATCACTCATTAATAAATCACCTTGGGAGTGGCGACCCCATTGTAATAACAGCCTATATAGGCCTATGTTTCATACATTACATCCCTGACCCGGTCAATGACTGGCAAACAGGTTGTAGATTTTTTTCTTTAACTGTAAATCGGGGATAGAGAGTGAGTTACCCTCTCGAGCTCCCCTTCATATTAGTTTGAGGTGACTACTATTTCGTAACGGTTTTAAATGTATTTAAATGTATTAAATTTATTTCCATGCGAGTCACCTCAGTAGCTTGGGACTAGCCCCTGTTTATTCGGACCGAGAGCCCTGTTAGGTTTTTAAAATTTCATTATCTGATTGATTGATGTTTGATGTTTAAAGGGGCCTAACATCGAGGTCATCTGCCCCTAATGGTACGAAATGAGAACAAATGAAATGACAACTTAAAATTCCAAAATCCTCCACTGACCAGAAATCAAAGCATGAAGACGAAGAATGAATGGAAGGACGGATATGAATTTAAAACGATCAGTGGATCCGACCCACAGTGCCTCACATACACAGAAGCTGGCACAAAACAATCGTATTACCGACCAAGGGACTGCTTTTATAGTACGATGCTGAATCGATTGCGTGTATAGTCGAAACGGGTCCAATATCCAGTCCATCAGTCCCTCATAATGGTATTTATCGCTAGGCAAGAAGAACCATGCTATGTGTAATGTTGCGGTACTAATCAAAAGTAGCGGAGACTCACGGTATTCCACACATTATGGTACTATTAACAGGTAGTGAAATGCGCACATGTAACACAGACCTATGCTGTTTCGCACATTGCGGCGCTATTTACAAGCAACGCAAACCTATAAAGGCAACGCAGATACGGGGTCCTAACAGGCTTGCCGGCGGACTTGAGGGAAATAAAATACCCCTCGCGGACCTAACACTCAACCCCCTGTGGTGGGGGATGAAGACAAAGAATACACCCACTGTATCCCCTGCATGTCGTAAGAGGCGACTAAAAGGGGCGACCAAGGGCTGATCAAATTAGAACCATGAGGCTACTTGTAATTATTACCATCACGCAGGGAACACCATGGGTCGCTTTTACTTGGGCGTAGTACCACTATGTTAGGTACAAAATAGGTTTGTGATTAGTAGCGACAGTTTGTGAATCAGAAGGTTGGTTCTACAGTAGTTGTGATCCGTACCCCTATATGAGCGACACCTTGGGATTACCGACTCCATGGTTCTGCCTTACCTATGCTCAGTTCCCACTATGTGACGAATTCCACGGGATAGTACGGGTCCCTGTGGTTAGTCCACCTATGTGAGGAACGCCGTAGGTTTGCGTTGTCGTTATAGTTTTGCGTTGCCTGCAAATAGCACTGCAATGTGCGAAACACCATACGTCTGTGTTACATGTGCGCATTACACTACCTGTGAATAGTACCATAATGTGTGGAATACCGCGAGTCTACGCTACTTTTGATTAGTACCGCAACATGGCAAATAGCATGGTTCTATTTTCCTACCGATAAGTACCATTATGAGGGGCCGATAACCTGGATTTTGGACCCGTTTCGACTACAAGCATCATCGATTCAGTATTGTGCTTTAGAAGCAGTCCCTTGGTCAGTAATACTATTATTTACCGCCAGTTTCTGGGAATGTGGGGCATTGCGGGTCGGATCCACTGATTGTTTTAACTTCATATCCATCCATTCCTTTTTCGTCCTCACGTTTTCGAATTCTGATCAGTGGAGGATTATGGATTTTTAAATTGTCATCACATTTCGTACCATTAGGGGCCGATGACCTCGATGTTAAGCTCCTTTAAATAAGGATCATCATCATCATCATCATCATCATTGTTTTAGGACTGCAAATTACGCGCGCATTACGCCGAATCGTTGATATCTTGAGTGAAGGAACACAGTTGTTGAGTACTTACATCAGCTACAACTTTGTTACATTACCGAAGTGCTTTATTTGCTCGACACAGATGTCGGCCAGACTTGATACGTTACCACTTATATATTTACTGACAGCATTTCTAATGCATTCATGTTAAGTTGCCTGGTTAAAATTCTTCTAGCCTCGGGTTCCGAATTCACAGTTTTCGAATCTGATTTCCTGACACTCGATCTTTTCTTTTCTTTTTTTTTTTTCCTTTTTGACCATTGTTAAGAAGCTGTGTAACAATTTGGTCGGCTGGGGCACTAGCAGGGTCCACGAACCTGCTACGCAGGCGTAGCAGGGGGAGAGGTGATACTCCCACGTGGCGCGTGCCAGGTGGCGGATAGGGGGGTCCTAACCGGCTTGTCGGCGGACTTGAGGGAAATAAAATACCTCTCGTGGACCAAACACACACCCCCTGTGGGTGGGGGAGGCTGACGAATAATACACCCACGGTATCCCCTGCCTGTCGTGCGAGGCGACTAAAAGGGGCGAACAAGGGATGAATGAATTAGAACCATGAAACTACTCTTGATTCGTACCATCATGCGGGGAACACCATGGGTTGCATGTACTTGTGAGTAGTATCACTAACATGGTACGAAATATGTTTGTGATTCGTTGCAGTAAAAAGCCTGGCCGGGTGGATTCCAGTACCCGTGCGTTGTACCCATGTGGGCAACACCGCGGGTCTGGTCGTAGCCTGTGAGTTGTACCACTATATGAGCGACACCGTGGGTCTGCGTTGCCTGTGATTAGTACTCACTATGTGCGGAACACCACGGGGCCCTTGGGACCGGCACCCGTGACTAGTACCCTAGGTGAGGAAACTCATCGGTTTGTGTTGGCTGTACGTGGCGCCATTGTGTGCGAAACACCATAGGTCTGCGTTACCTGTACGAAGTACAATACTTGTGAGTAGTACCATCTTTTGTGGAACACCGTGAGTCTTCGCTACTTCTGATTAATACCCCAACATGACACATACCATGGTTCTATTTTACTCGCGACATGTACCATTCTGTGGGGCCTTAGACGTGGATTTTGCACCCCTTTAGACATCAAGCATCATTGTGCTTTATAAGTGGTTACTTGGTCGGTAATAATGTTATTTTCGTTCTCTATTGAATCCGATCCACTGGTTTTTGTTTTTGTTTGTTTGTTTTGTGTTTTGTTGGGTTCCTGTCCATCCATTCATTCTTCATGACATTTTTTATTTTTATTTTGGTCAGTGGATGCCTTTGTAATTTTTGTTCTTTCATTTCGTACCATTAGGGGCCGATGACCTTCGATGTTAGGCCCCTTAAAACAAGCATCATCATCATCATCAGCACTAGCAGGGATTAAGCATTTCGTTGGATCACTATTCTCTTTTTAAAGCCCGGAGCCTTTTGCCTACTGTGATATCTGTTTCTTCTATGACCTCTTACCAAGTTGACCATTTGTTTTATGAAACTGAGGACAGCAGCTCCCTCCCTCCTGAAATTTGTCATCCACGGTATCCCCTGCCTGTCCACGAACCTGCTACGCAGGCGTAGCAGAGGGAGAGGTGATACTCCCACGTGGCGCGTCCCAGGTGGCGGATAGGGTGGTCCTAACCGGCTTGCCGGCGGACTTGAGGGAAATAAAATACCTCTCGCGGACCAAACACCCCCCCCCCCGTGGGTGTGGGAGGGTCGTGAGAGGCGACTAAAAGGGGCGACCAAGGAATGATTGAATTAGAACCACGAAACTATTTTTGATTCGTACCATCACGCGGGGAACACCATGGGTCGCCTTTACTTGCGAGTAGTACCACTCTGTTAGGTACTGAATGGTTTTGTGATTCGTAGCACTCAAGCGGGGTTCACTGCGGGTTTCCAGTACCCGTGAGTCGTACCCATGTGAGCAACACCACGGGTCTGGGTGTTGCCTGTGAGTTGTACCACTGTATGAGCGACACCGTGGGTGTGCGTTGCCAGTGATTAGTACCCACTATGTGAGGAACACCACGGGAATGCCGGCGCCCGTGTTTAGTACACCTAGGCGAGGAACCTCATCGGTTTGCGTTGGCTATGAGTGGCACCATTTTGTGAGAAACACCATAGGTCTGCGTTACCTGTACGATGTACAATACTTGTGACTAGTACCTTAATGTTTGGAACACCGTGAGTTTGCGCCACCTTTGATTAGTACCGCAGCTTGAGAAATACCATGGTTCTACTTTACTCGCGACATGTACCATTCTGAGGGGTCTTAGACGTGGATTTTGGACCCCTTTAGACATCAAGCATCCTCGATTCAGGATTGTGCTTCATGAATGGTCAGTAATGAATTATCTATGATCTTTTTTGAGTTGGATCCACTCCTTTTTTGTTTGCTCGTTTTTTGTTGTTGTTGTTTTTTGTTTTTGGTTCATTTCCATCCATTCCTTCTTCATGACGATTTTTTTTATTTTGGTCAGTGGATGATTTTGAATTTTTTTGTCATTTCATTTCATACTATTAGGGACCGATGATCTCGATGTTAGGCCCCTTTAAACAACAAGCATCATCATCATTCCCTGCCTGTCGTAAGAGGCGACTAAAAGGGGCGACCTAGGGATGATTGTATTAGAACCATCAAACTAGTTGTGATTAGTACCAACAAGCGGGGAACACGATGGGTCGCCTTTACTTGCGAGTAGTACCACTATATGAGCGACACCGTTGGTCTGCGTTTGCCTGTGATTTTTACCCACTATGTGAGGAACACCACGGGATAGTACGAGTCCATGTGATCAGTACACCTATGTGAGGAACACCATGGGTTTGCGTTGCCTATGAGTGGCGCCGTAATGTGAGAAACACCGTAGGTCTGCGTTACCTGTGCGTAGGAACAGCGTAAGTCTACGTTAGTCATGATTAGTACCGCTACATGAGAAATACCACGTTTCTTACATTCCTAGCTATAAGTACCATTATGAGGGGCCATTCACCTAGTTTTTGGACCCCTTTAGACAACAAGCATCATCGATTCAGGATTGTGCTTTGGAAACAGCCCCTTGATCAGTATATACTTGTTTTAAGACAGTTTCTGGGAAGGTGGGTTATTGCGAGTCAAATCCACTGATTGTTTTGAATTCATAATCATTGTTCCTCACCATCATCATTTGAATTCTAGTCAGTGGATTAATTTTGGAATTACTTTTAACTTTCAATATTGCGGGTTGGATCCGCTGATTATTTTAAATTCATATTCATCCATTCATTCTCTATCATCGAGTTCTGAATTCTGGTCAGAGGATGAGTTTTGGACTCTTAAATTGTCCTTATATTTCGTCTCATTTCGTGCCGTTAGGGGCCGATGACGTAGATGTTATGACCCTTCAAACAACAAGTAAAAACACGAAGTATGAGCAGCCTTCATGGAAAAATGAAGAAAAATTGGAATGTGGAAATAAGTAAGAAGAAAATAATACAATTTCGTTCTAGTCTTCCGCAGGTTATTCCATTTAGGGGTTAAATGCTCTTCTTCCTACCCGAATTTATGGCCATTCCTAATTTCATATGCAAGAATATGTGACCTCGCAATCCCTCAGCTGGACTTTAAACGACACCACTGTACCAGAAATATAATCACTTTGTAAGATTACAAACATTTTTCTTAATCGGCTTGTCCATTAATGTAATATATGTCTTGATATTTAATTTTAGCTCAGTTTTCAAGGAGGACCTGTTATTCTGGAGAACATCTTTGAATATATGGAATGTGGCTCTTGCCCGGCGGTCAGATGGGAATCTTCCTTGACGATTCTTTAACTGCAGGGGACTTGCGTGTCCATGTTCTGTCTGGTAATTTGTGAATAATGGGCATCCAAGAACTGCTAATTTTGTAACTTTCCTCTAAATCCATGTTGCTTAGGTGTTTCTTTATTTGTAAGGTCTCTAGTATCTTTTGAGATTACGCTGCGCAACTGCTAAAGCAAGTTTTAAAAAATCGTGTTTTGTTTCGTAGGAATGTTTAGCTACAGCCGAGATTTTGCTCTTGATGATATGACGGATATATACAATATAGTCTGATAGAAGTCAATCTTTTAAACAACGATTATCATCATCAGATAATGAACAGTCACTCAGAAAAACTGATGTGTGGGTAGTATTGTACCGATTTGGACAAAAAACTACATCGAGAAGTTATTTACTGTAGTTGCATTCATGCAATGTGTGTTCAAAATGTATTCTACTCTCTCCACCGTTGGTGGCTATCCGCGACTGAGCGAGAGGACTTGGAATCCAGTATATTAATTCATGGATTGTCGTTCATTCATTCATTCATTCATTCATTCATTCATTCATTCGTTCATTCATTCTTAATGGAATGTTCAGTTCAGTCCATCAAGTCATGCACTCAACCAGACAATCACTCATGAATGCTCTCTCCCCGGTTAGCTGCTATCCGTGAATGGGTGAGAAGTGTGTTATTCATACATTCATGACTACAATTCAACCTTGAAAACATTAATTTACCAATTCATGCTTTACCGTGATACACATCCTTACGGAGTGCGTGGACCAGGCCAAATGCTCCGTAGTCTAAAACTCCCGAGTACCATCTTCCTCATGCTGCGAGATGACGAGCAGTCAGCAGACATCGTCATTCGTTTTATGAGGGGATAGTGGAACTGTTTTATTGTGCATAAAAGTGCATTTTTTATTAATTTTTATTTTTTTTGCTAGTTGCTTTACGTCGCACCGACACAGATAGGTCTTATGGCGACGATGGGACAGGGAAGGGCTAGGAGTGGGAAGGAAGCGGCCGTGGCCTTAATTAAGGTACAGCCCCAGCATTTGCCTGGTGTGAAAATGGGAAACCACGGAAAACCATTTTCAGGGCTGCCGACAGTGGGGTTCGAACCTACTATCTCCCGAATACTGGATACTGGCCGCACTTAAGCGACAGACGAATAATACACCCACGGTATCCCCTGCCTGTCGTGAGAGGCGACTAAAAGGGACGACCAAGGGATGATTGTATTAGAACTATGAAACTAATTGTGATCAGTTTCACCACGCGGAGAACACCAAGGGTCGCTTTTACTTGCGCGTAGTACCACTATATTAGGTACGAAATAGGTTTGTGATTAGTAGCACACAGGAGCACCGTGCGGTCGGCTTTTGCAGTACCTGTGATTAGTACCACCATATGAGCAGGACCATGGGATGATAGCTACCATGGTTCCGCCTTGCCTATGATTAGTACCCACTATATGAGGAACACCACGGGATAGCGGAAGGTCCCTGTGGTTAGTACTCTTATGTGATGAACACCATAGGGTTGCGTTGCCTGTGAATGGCGCCACAATGTGAGAAAAACCATAGGTCTGTATTATATGTCGAATTTCATAACCTGTGAGTAGTACAATAATGTGTGGAATACCGCGAGTCTCTGTTACTTTTGATTAGTACCCCAACATGACAAATACCATGGTTCTACTTCACTAGCGATAACGACCATTATGATGGGTCGTTGATCTGGATTTTTAGGACTCCTTTAGACAACAAGCATCCTCGATTCAGGGATTGTGCTTTAGAAGCAGTCCCTTGGTCAGTAATACTATTGTTTATGATGGTTTCTGTGTGGGATCCACTGACTGTGTCGGTGCGACGTAAAGCAAATAGCAAAAGTTGGATTCGCTGATTACATTCATATTGTTCAATTCATTCTTCATAATCAAGTTTGGAATTCTGGTCAGTGGATGAATTGTGGAATTTTAAATTGTCATTACATTTCGTCTCATGACTTTGATATTAGGCCCCTTAAAACAAAAATCATCATCGTCGTGATCATGATCATCATAATCATCATCATCTTTGCACATTTAACTCACCATATGGGCGGTACAGGTTTATAAGTCTCCTCTATGGCTTAACTGTGCAGCACCAGAATTGTTTCATCACAAAATGACAGATGACTTTAATCACCTCCCTGGAGTCACAGTATATTTTGAAATGAAATGGCGTATGGCTTTTAGTGCCGGGAGTGTCCGAGGACAAGTTCGGCTCGCCAGATGCAGGTCTTTCGATTTGACGCCGGTAGGCGACCTGCGCGTCGTGATGAGGATGAAATGATGATGACGACACATACACCCAGCCCACGAGCCAGCGGAATTAACCAATTATTGTTAAAATTCCCGACCCTGCCGGAAATCGAACTCGGAACCCCTGTGATAAAAGGCCAGCGCGCTAACTATTTAGCCATGGAGCCGGACACGGTATATTTTGATAACGTATAAGTCTGTGCCGGGTACTTCAAGAACAACTAACGTATCGAAAACAGACGTTGTAACAGCTGACCATATAATGTTTAGGAGTTGCAATAATTTCTTCTGCTTTGTCAGAAATCTGTAATGCCTGAACCTTTTCTTTAACCTTAATATATGAGGGCTGATCAACAAAGATTGAGACTGATTTTCTTCTTGTAGCTTCCGTGAGTTTCCTACCTGTAACATAAATATTTGAAAAGAGCGGGGTTTTATGTATAATGTCCGTAGTCGGCAGCACTCTCGTATCGGTAGATTGGTAGTAAGGCTCTATTTTGTAGACGCTACGTGCATTTCGCATACCAGACAATGGAGTTGACGCGAGAGGAGCAGTACAGCGCAATCAAATTCTTTTTTCGTTCAAACCATACAGCCACTGAAACTTACGAAAAGCTGGAGCATCATTATAATACTGAAGGAAAACAAGCCAGCACAGTGTGGAATTCGCCAAAAAAAGGCAAAAGTTGTTCCATCTGGAGGGAAAGAGATGAACATATATTTTTTTACTGTAATGGAATGATTTACCAGCATGCAGTTCCCCCTCACCCTACTGTTACTACACGTCAGTATTGGCTACACTGAGGAAGCACATTGCAGAGAAACGACCAGAGCTTTCTCGGTCTGGGTGGCGACTTCGATGATGATGATGATGCTTGTTGTTTAAATTGGCCTAACATCGAAGGTCATCGGCCCCTAATGGAACGAGATGGACGAAATGACATATGATAGTTAAAATTTAAAACGTAGCCACTGATTAGAGTTTTAAAAAATTATATGAAAAATGAGTATGAAATTAAAACAATCAGTGGATCTAATTCGCAATGCCTTATTTTGGAATAAAATAGGAAAAATTACAGGAGATAATGGAATAAGGCATTGCCTGCTAGTACAGATATATATACATACTTTACATTAGACGTGAAAAGAACACATTAAAATACGCAACACAAACTAAAATGAAGTCAATAGGATAAGAGCGTAATTGACACAAAGATACAAGCACAAAGGACATCATTACATACGATAAAACAGACCACTATCCCTCATAAAGCGGATGACGAGGTCTGCTGACTGCACGTCATCACGCAGGATAAGGGAGATGGTATCCGGGAGGTTAAGACTACGGCGAAGATCAACCAGGTCCGTACACTCCGTAAGCATGTGTACCACGGTAAGATGGTCACCGCAGGTACACACCGGAGGAGGTTCTCCTTTCAAAAGATGCGAGTGAGTCACGATACCATGGCCGACCCGAAGACGACATAATACCACGGCTTCCCGCCGCGAAGCCCGAAGGGAAGTCTTCCATACCTTCGTCGTTCCTTTTATCGCTCTCAACTTATTGGGAGGTGGAATGGCCTGCCACTCCATCTCCCAATGGGACATAACATGATGTCGCAGCTGGGAGCGAATATCACTTGCTGGAACCTTGAAAGGCAACGGGGGCAGTGTAACTGCCTCCTTGGCAGCCTGATCTGCCAACTCGTTTCCCTCTATGCCCATGTGGCTTGGGAGCCACAGAAACGTGATTCTGGTGCCGGCATCCCAACACCCGGCCAGCAGGTCCTGGATCCGCTGCACCAGAGGGTGTTGAGGGAAACAGGTATCAATAGACTGAAGCGAACTCAAGGAGTCAGTACACACAAGAAAGTGTCGGCGCTCATTGTATAGTGCGTACCGCAGAGCTCTGCAGATAGCATAGAGCTCTGCCGTGTACACACTACAGGTTTCCGGGAGAGCAAAAAGAAACCGGTCATTGTCGACAACGAACGCACATCCCACCTTCGTATCTGTCCTTGAACCATCCGTGTAGACGACGACTGAACCTGGAGGTGGCGACTTCATCATGACAATGCACGGCCTCACGTCGCAAATCAAGTCATGCAGTTTCTGGCTCGATTCAACATTACCTTTGTACCACATCCACCTTATAGCCCTAACCTTGCACCCTGTGATTTTTTAATCACATCGCTAAAGACCAAGATTAGTGGCATTCGATTTGAGAATTCTGAAGCAGTGCTAAAGAAAAGTGAGGCGATTCTCAAGGACCTGATAAAGAATGGTCTGCAGCATGTGTTCAAGGACTGGAAGAGACGCTATAGAAAGTGTACTGAAGTAGGAGGGGACTACTTTGAAAAAGGTCATATAAACATTGAAATGGAGTAATAAAAATCTGTGAAAAAATCAGCCTCAGTCTTTGTTGATCAGCTTTCGTATTTCAACTCGTAGGCCTACTCACTGCAACTTTCAGTTTCCTTTTCCAGTTCAGCGTCCGTAAGGCCTTATTTATTCGGGAGTTCACAGCACACTTCATCAGTACGTTTTAACTTCATATATTTCCCCTCCAGCGAAGCATACCTGGTGAAAATTTTCACGTGATCGCAATCGCCACAACCCAACAGTTCTTGAATTGTATTCCCTTCGCGTATAAATACACCGCGCAGTACTCGGCGTTCGGCCTGTTTCAATTATGAATCCATTTAAAAATATTTAGGCGTTATATGGGGGAGTGTCGGGAGGTATCGAACGGCGGCTGGTATCGGACAATCACAGATGTCTTTGTTAACAGCATGTGGCAGAACCTGTTTAGCTGCTCACGGGTCCGCCTGCGTGTTTGAAGGGTGGGTACATCCTATTCAGTCGAAAGGCAGGGTCGTTTGTGAGTGTTGGTGTACTTTGTCCTTTGTGTAATTTTCGGCCGGCACGGATTATTTTTGCCAAGTAGCAGCAGCAACAAGGATGAGTTACATTGAACTTTAAGTACATTAGCAGAAGCAGTATTCCTTACTCTGTAATATCGTGGGTTTAGAATCAGTTTCTTTTCGAACGTTCAGTTCCAGTTGTTTCTTAAGGGAGTCATTCGGGCGGTATCGGACATCATAGGTTGCAGTTCCGTCCGCGTTACTGATAGTACTATCCTTTGTTTTAGGTAAGCATGGGGAAGATACGAGGATAATGCGAAGAAAGCAATATAATATTAGCCGTGAATAGTGTCAGGGACAATAGAATTAGTATTAGAGAGGCCAGTCAATGTTCCTCTGTTCCACAAAAGCACATCTATATATATAAATAAGAGTTTTGTCTGTACATTGCTCAGAATTTGAAAATAATGGTATTTCTGTATCGGTCATGTCCATAGTAACAAGAAAATGCACTTTTTACTTTTCCGTAATTTCTGTTTGTCTGTCTGTCTGCCTGTCTGTCTGTCTGTCTGTCTGTCTGTATGTACACGCATCACGAGAAAACGGTTGAAGATGCTGATGATGATGATGCTTGTTGTTTTAAGGGGCCTAACATCGAAGGTCATCGGCCCCTAATGGAACGAAATGAATGACATGGGACATGAAGTTAAAATTTTAAAAAGTATCCACTGACTAGAGTTAAAAAAGAATGGTGATGAAGAAAAATGAGGGTGAGATTTGTACCGGGTGGTACACCTCCACGTCGCTAATTCAAACTTTGCGCCAGTTGAAACTCCCCTACTGGAGGAAGTCTGAACTTTACCTAATGTGTTAATTTTCAAGTTTCTCAGAAGATGTCACTACTTGGAAATTTTGAAGTTTCTGAACTGGGTCGTTTTCGATGTATTTTTGTTTTGCCTGTAGTAACAAGTGTGAACATTCTCTTCTAGAGGACACTACTGAAGAACTACAATGGTGCACCCTAGTGCGAAGTGAAAGAACTGTTTTTGGAGAAATTTTTATTTCAAAAGTTTGTTCCTTGTTAAATTTCTTTCTGTTATTGTGTAAGTTGGCTGTATAACCCTTTCTTTCCCCTTGTTTTGAATTTAGCCAATCCCGAATTTCTTTAATTAATTTATGACCAATCAGGTGTATCTTCCTCCACAGGGATATGTTGCTTAACCCTAGCCAATAAAATTCTTGCGGGAGGGTGTTCTCATTCCTGAAACGCCTCGAACTTTCCGCGAGAGTATATAAACTGCTGATTTTCGGGTCTCCGCGCCACTTCAGTAACACCTTTCAGTGTGTAAAGTACGTAGCAGGGGGCGGGAAGCGCCTCTTTCTTCGGGCAGCAATTCAACCACAAGGTAATGGCCTTTTAATAACTTCTTTCTTGCTAGCTCAGCAGTTTAACTCTCGGGGCAGGTCCGAAGCCTTTTCCATGTAACTTTCCCTTAAAATGTAAAAACACTCGGAAGCTATTCTATCTGTTTAACTATAAATTGGGATAGAGAGTGCTTAACCCTCTCGAGCTCCCACTCATTTTGCTTCGAGGTGAACTTATTTTCTCAACCGTTTCTTCCTGTCTAGCGTAATGTAAATTGTCTTCTCATATAAGTCACCTCCTTAGTATGGGATTAGCCCTTGCATTAACGGCCTAGTGCCAAGTAGGTTTTAAACAAAATGTATTAGGAGTGCAGCTTCGCCTCCTCTCAAATTGGTATTGTCGAGGCCATGTAATATTTCTGTTTCTTCACTTAATAGGCCTCAGTAGGTTGGGTATCTTTTACCCCTGTGTCTATGTCCTTGGAGGACAGCTTGAAGGTTGAGTTTGGTGTGGCCTTTGATAGGCTTAAATTTTGAGAGCGAGTGGCTCTTTCTTGAAAATTGAGTGTTGTATGCCTCGAGGAGGCTTTACTGTGTAATTTGGAGCTAGTGCTCCTGGGCATGAATGGGGTTTTCTGCCCCTCTGTTGAAACTTGTTTTCGGGTAAAGCTGGGCTAATTGCTCAAAAATTGTGAGTTCGGGGCTCGAAGCCCAAATCCTGTAAATACTGTAATTGTACTTTTGTTGCCTCGCTACTCTGTACCTGCCATGCTTGTTATTTCTTGATTTTGAAAAGAAAATATAACCTTGTTAAATTTTATCTTAACTTTAATTTCGTATTTTGTGGTCCGTTCACCCCCGCACCTTCTTTCACCTCTGCTGTTCCACAGATACCTCGGAACAAGATTAAAACAGTCAGTGGATCTAATACGCAATGCCTTATATTCTATTAAAATAAGAGAAAGTACAGGAAATCGAAGGAATAAGGCATTGCCCAGTAATACAGATATTAACACATAATTGACGTTAGACGTTCAAATAATACGTTAAAATGCGCAACACAAACTAAAATAAAATCAGTGAGATAAAAGCGCAACTGACATAAACAACACTAGGACAAAGGATATCATCACACACGATAAAACAGACCGCTATCCCTCATAAAGCGGATGACGAGGTCTGCTGACTGCTCGTCATCGCGCAAGATAAGGGAGATAGTACTCGGAAGGATAATACTACGGCGCAGATCGATCAGGTCCACGCACTCCGTAAGGATGTGTACCACGGTAAGATGCTCGCCGCAGGTACACACCGGAGGGGGTTCTCCTTTCAGTAGATGGGAGTGCGTCAAGATACCGTGGCCGATCCGAAGGCGACATAATACCACGGCTTCCCTCCGCGAAGCCCGAAGGGAAGTCCTCCATACCTTCGTTGTTCCTTTTATCGCTCTCAGCTTATTGGGAAGTGGGATGGCCTGCCACCCCATCTCCCAATGAGACATAACCAGATGTCTCAGCTGAGAGCGAATATCACTTGCTGGAACCTTGAAAGGCAACGGGGGCAGTGTAACTGCCTCCTTGGCAGCCTGATCTGCTAACTCGTTTCCCTCTATGCCCATGTGGCTGGGGAGCCACACAAACGTAATTCTGGTGCCGGCATCCGAACACCCGGCCAGCAGGTCCTGGATCCGCTGCACCAGAGGGTGTCGAGGGAAACAGGTATCAATAGACTGAAGCGAACTCAAGGAGTCAGTACACACAAGAAAGTGTCGGCGCTCATTGTCTAGTGCGTACCGCAGAGCCTCACAGATAGCATAGATCTCTGCCGTGTACACACTACAGGTGTCCGGGAGAGCAAAAAGAAACCGATCATTGTCGACAACGAACGCACAGCCCACCTTCGTATCTGTCCTTGAACCATCCGTGTAAACGACGACTGAACCTGGATAGCGGCCAAGAACGGACAGGTAGATCCTCCGATAAATCGAAGGGTCCGTGTCTCCTTTCGGGCCAGTGTGCAAATCCAGGATGATTTCAGGTCGTCGTACAACCCACGGAGGTACCCCACTTGGTTGTCTGACAAGGCAAGGAATCGAAGGTACGTCAAACAATTCATAACTGCTATCCAAGCGTATCCCAACCGGCCGCGTCGCACGAGGATGAGCAGCGTACAACAAACGGTTGCCATTGTTGAACAGGCAGGGATAGCTCGGATGAAATGGCATCTGTCGCAAATTTGCAGCATACGTAAGTAGTAGTTGCTGGCGCCTCAGGTGTAAAGGCGGCACACCAGACTCAGCGAGCAGGCTAGCGATGGGGCTAGAACGAAAAGCTCCCGTCGCCAACCTAACCCCGCTGTGGTGGATACTGTTCAGCTTCGCAAGAACGCTTGGTCTTTCGGAGCCATATGCTGCACTGCCGTAGTCTAACCGGGATAAAATGTGTGCCCGATAGAATCGCAGGAGCACCACGCGGTCAGCTCCCCAATTAGTGCTGCTAAGAAACTTCAAGAGGTTAAGCCTCTTGGTGCATTGCACTTTTAGCTCCCGCACGTGTGGCTCCCACGATAATTTACTGTCAAAAAGGAGCCCAAGAAATCGGTAGGTGTCAACAACTGGAAGAACGACATTTCGTAGATAAAGCTCAGGATGAGGGTGAAGAGTACGTTGACGGCAAAAGTGGACAACGGAGGTCTTTGCGGCAGAAAACCGAAAGCCATGTTCTAAGGTCCACTTCTCCACCCTCCTAATAGCTTGCTGTAACTGTCGCTCTGCGACTGCCATACTGCACGAGCTATAGTGCAGAGCAAAATCATCCACATATAGGGACGGTGTTACGGCTGGACCAGCAGCAGCGACAATACCGTTTATGGCAATCGCGAACAGAGTGACACTAAGAACCAATCCCTGTGGGACTCCATTTTCTTGAACGTGGTATTGCGAATATGTCCTCCCTACTCGGACACGGAATAGACGGAGGGACAAAAAATTCGCAATAAATACCGGCAAGTTACCTCGGAATCTCCATTGATGCAGGACTGAAAGGATGCCATATCGCCAGGTGGTGTCGTAGGCCTTTTCCAAGTCAAAGAAGACAGCTACCAAGTGCTGTTTGCGGAGAAACGCATCAAGGATAGAGCTCTCCAGGCGTACCAAGTGGTCTGTGGTGGATCGAGCGGCTCGAAATCCACATTGGTACTCGGACAAGAGTCCTTGTTTCTCCAGACACCACACAAGTCTGCGATTTACCATCCTCTCAAATAGCCTACACAGGCAATTTGTAAGACAAATCGGTCTGTAACTTCCTGCATACTTAGGATCTTTGTCAGGCTTGAGGACAGGAATGACTATGCCCTCTCGCCACTGAGACGGAAAATCACCCTCTGTCCAGATTCGGTTGAACACACGAAGGAGATATAGTAAACTATCATCACTAAGGTGTTTCAACATCTGGTTATGGATGTTGTCCGGTCCAGGAGACGTGTCCCTGCAAGGCGCTAAGGCGCTGCGTAGTTCCCACTCCGTAAAGGGCACGTTGTAGTCCTCTGAAGCTTGGGTGGCAAAACTAAGGTGATGACGTTCTGGCTCCCGCTTCAGAGGGAGGAAATCAGGATTGTAATTCCCGGAGCCAGAGACATCCGCGAAATGACTGGCGAGATGATTAACAATCGCGAGGGTTCAGTGGCGACACTGCCTGCAATGGAAATTCCCGGCACAGCAGAGATGATGGAGTATGTGACGTCATGGACGACACATATCTCTCCCATGAAGCCTTTTTACTTTGTCGAATAAGAACTCGCGCCTTAGCGCGGAGTTTCTTAAATGTTACCAATTTGGCCACAGTAGGCTGTCGACGGTAACGGTTATGAGCGCGACGGCGTTCTTTGATGGCTGCTGCTGTTTCATCGTTCCACCAAGGAACGAGGTTTCGGCGAGGAGCCCCCAAGAAAAACGGAATGGACTCCTCAGCAGCAGCAAGAATAACTTGGGTGACGTAAGTTACTTCCTCGCCGACGGTCCGCCTGATATCGTCATTAAAGGCAGCTAGTGATGAGAACTTTGCCCAATCAGCACGTTTAAGAATCCATCGAGGGGGAGCCTCCACGGATTCATGCTTCAACAAAGTAAGGATAATAGGAAAATGGTCACTGTCACAGAGATCATCGTGTGTATTCCACCGAAACAGTGGAACCAACGTTCGGCTGCATAGACTTAGGTCGATCCGAGAATACGTTCCATAACGTACACTAAAGTGAGTTGGTTCCCCTGTGTTCAAAATACATAAATCCAGCTCTGTTGCTAATATTTCCAGCTCTCTTCCCCGGGGGCAAGGCGCCTCAGAGCCCCACATGGGGTGATGGGCGTTAAAATCTCCCAATAAAAGTAGGGAGTTGGAAGCTGATCTATGAGATCAACGACATCAGTTATATTAAGATGCTGGCCTGGTGGAAAATAAACATTACACACTGTTGCTATGACAGGCAGTGAAACGCGAACAGCTACAGCCTCGAGCGGGGTTCTTAATGGAACCTCTTCGCTGTAGGTATCAGAACGTACAAAAATGCCAACGCCACCGGAAGCCCGGTGAGCATAGTGTCGTTCTGTAGAGTATAGCTTAAAATTTCTCAAGACCGTATGATGACCAGGTCTGAAGTTGGTCTCCTGAATACAGACTATACTCGCTGCGTACTCACTAATGAGCTGACGTAACACAGCAAGATGCCTGTCATAACCATTACAATTCCACTGTAACAGTGCCATAGTGTGGACGATATAAGTAGTGTTAGGTTATGAGCGACAAAATGCTCGTAAGCCTAAACACTATCTAGTTCTACATCCGTAGATGTAGAGGACAGCGCGACATCCATCCCGTCATCAAAAGATGGCAGGGGTGCCGCCCAGAACTTCGACGCTTTTCGGGCGCGAGGGGGTCCCCTACGAGGAGAGCGCGCAGGTTTGGGAGCAGGAGTGCCTCCCGGCGCAGACTCATATCCCCCAGATGGAGGGCTTGACTTCTCCTTCGCAGGGGAAGTCCGAGAGCGTTCAGGACGGGCGCTCTTCTTCCCCTTTTTCTTTTCAAGTTTAGACGGGCTGGGAGATGGTTTCCCAGCCCTGGTCAACGAAGCCGCCTCCGCCGGCTGGGGCACGACTTTAGCCGACCTCCTAGGGGGGGGGGAGACTTAGTCTTCCACCGTTGCTGTGCCGGCTGGGATCTGCCAGCCTGCACAGACTTCTGGTTGGTCGAAGGTGGGGTGGTCCCCCCCTTCGAGCTTTGACTATGTGCGACGTTGCTGGGAGCAGCAACAGTCGCCTTGGGCGCAGCGATCAGTACAGGTGACGATGTTGTAAATGATGAACCTGGAAGACTCTGAGCTATCATGCTGTAGTCGAGTGTACGGGCAGGTGTTTTCGTGGAATTAAACTTACGACGCGCTTCCTGGTAGGAAAGACCATCCAGGGTCTTGATCTCCTGGATCTTCTTCTCACTCAGGTATGTCGGACACTTCCGATCCCGAGGAGAATGAAAACCGGAGCAGTTAGTGCACTTGTACGGAGTTGTGCACTCCTCCGCGCCGTGAGCTACTCGTCCACATGTACCACATACAGCCTGATTCGAACAGCGAAAGACCATATGTCCGAATCGCTGGCATTGATAGCATCGCATAGGAGGCGGGATGTACGGCCTCACATCGCAACGATAAGTTGTTACCTTGACTTTCTCTGGTAACACTGACAACTTGAAAGAGACATTGAAGGCACCAGTGGCAACGTCTTCACCGTTGACCTTGCGCGTAATGCGCCGGACGTGTGTCACGCCACGGTTCTTCATGTCTTCCATCAACTCGTCGTCAGTGTTCAAAATAATGAATAATATTATTTGCTTTACGTCCCACTAAGTACTTTTTATGGTCTTCGGTGACGCCGAGGTGCCGGAATTTAGTCCCGCAGGAGTTCTTTTACGTGCCAGTAAATCTACCGACACGGGGCTGTCGTATTTGAGCACCTTCAAATACCACCGGACTGAGCCAGGATCGAACCTGCCAAGTTGGGGTTAGAAGGCCAGCGCCTTAACCGTCTGAGCCACTCAGCCCGGCAGTGTTCAAAATAAGGTCGCGGTGAAAGATGACTCCGCGAACCAGGTTCAAGGACTTATGCTCCTCCACCTTGACGGGGATTTCGCCGAAGTGATCGCACTTAAGCAGCTGATCAGCTTGCAGTGCTGTACGAGTCTTCATAAGCAAACTACCGTTGCGCATTTTCTTAAGGTCCTCAAGTTCGCCGTAAACGCCTTCGATGTGTCGACTAAAAAGGATCGACTTCACCATCTTAAAATCATGCCCATCGGTTCTGGTAGCGACCAGAAACCTAGGGAAGCTGGATCCCATTCCTTCACGCTGCGCATGTTCCCAGGGAGTTGAACCTCTTAGCGAAGCAAAAGTTAAAGACTTAGGTGGGGGACCACCTTGAGAAGGACGACTTCGTTTGGAAGCCATTCCCGATAGCATCCTCCCCGAATGCCACCCACTCCGATCAGGGGTCTCTGTAGCCGAACCAAGCAGCCAAGGCAATACCCACCTCGTCGTAGCAGGTACTGCCCGGGGTCCGATGTTGGACGATGCCTAATACGGGATGACTGAGGCAATGAGCACTAGGGCTCCCTTCCTCCAGTCACCCGCAATAGCATGTACCCCATAGCGTGTACAGAGCACTAAATATAGAGAAAAAATTAAAAATAATTAATAATAATATGTCCTTCTGGCATTCGGCTGTGCGGGGACCTGTGTTGTCAGGCGGATACCACTGCCAAGGTACATGGCGCTCACACCACGCAATGGTCCTGGGTGGACAGTTGCGGGCTTTTGGGCGTAATCGCACACGTAAGAGGCCCATCTCCGGGCAGCACGCACATCAAAATTTGGAATGGTCTACATCTGACCCTCGGAAAAATAATAAAAAAATAAAGAGGGGACCATGGCCACATGACCCTTTAAGTCGCCTTCTACAACAGGCAGGGATTACCTGTGAATGTACTCGACCCCTCCCATCCAGAGGAGGTCCAACACATTATACCAAACCGCAATCCATGTCCGCGCCTAGGTCGCCCCTTTTATTCGAATTATACGACAGGCAGGGCGTACCGCGGGTGTATTCTACATGTGCGTCCCCCACCCGCAGGGGGTAGTGTGTTTGGTCCGCGAGAGGTATTTTATTTCCCTCAAGTCCGCCGGCAAGCCGGTTAGGACCCCCATATCCGCCACCTGGGACGCGCCTCGTGGGAGTATCACCTCTCCCCCTGCTACGCGCTCGTAGCAGGTTCGTGGAACGGTTGAAGAGAATTTAATGAAAATCGGTATGTGAAGTCGGAGGATGAGCCTGTACAATCTAGGCTATAAATCATTTTACTCACACTGAGTGAAATGGTAGTTTAGGGGAAGGCCTAAAATTGAATTCTCAACTATTTATGTTATTAGTGGTCTAATGAAAATCGGTATCGAAGTCGGGGGATGAGCCTCTACAATCTAGGCTATAGATCATTTTACTCACGCTGAGTGAAATGGTAGTTTAGGGGAAGGCCTAATATTGAATTCTCAAATATTGTTGTTATTAGTAGTCCTATCTCGATGAAAATCGGTATGTTAAAGTCAGGAAATAAGTCGCTATAGTCTAGGCTGTAAATTATTTTATTCACGCTGAGTTAAATGGTAGTTTAGGGGAAGGCTTAAAATGTAATTCTCAAATATTCCTTATTAGAGGTGTAATCGATGAATGCTACATAACTAAGGTTATATAGTATTAAATTTCCTATTATTAATGTCTTATACATTGTTACCGTACTGGCTATGATCACAAAGATATTCATGAATTTTGATTTTTGTTACTAAGTCCATTTCAGCGCCGAGTAACGAGAAAATGGATAAAAGTATTTAATGAAAATCGGTATGTAAAGTCGGAGAATAAGAAGCTACAGTTTATGGTATAAAATATTTTACACATCACAGAGTCGAAAGAAAACTAAATGTGAAGGCCTACAATATACACTGACTGACAGAGCAAATGCAACACCACGAAGGAGTGGTTCGAAAGGGATGAAAGTTGGGGAAAAAACAGAGACGGCACGGACGAATAATTGATGTTTATTTCAAACCGATATGCAGGTTACACAATGCGCACGGCATCGACTCAGTAGGATGTAGGACCACCGCGAGCGGCGATGCACGCAGAAACACGTCGAGGTACAGAGTCAATAAGAGTGCGGATGGTGTCCTGAGGGATGGTTCTCCATTCTCTGTCAACCATTTGCCACAGTTGGTCGGCCGTGCGAGGCTGGGGCAGAGTTTGCAAACGGCGTCCAATGAGATCCCACACGTGTTCGATTGGTGAGAGATCCGGAGAGTACGCTGGCCACGGAAGCATCTGTACACCTCGTAGAGCCTGTTGGGAGATGCGAGCAGTGTGTGGGCGGGCATTATCCTGCTGAAACAGAGCACTGGGCAGCCCCTGAAGGTACGGGAGTGCCACCGGCCGCAGCACATGCTGCATGTAGCGGTGGGCATTTAACGTGCCTTGAATACGCACTAGAGGTGACGTGGAATCATACGCAATAGCAGCCCAAACCATGATGCCGCGTTGTCTAGCGGTAGGGCGCTCCACAGTTACTGTCGGATTTGACCTTTCTCCACGCCGACGCCACACTCGTCTGCGGTGACTATCACTGACAGAACAGAAGCGTGACTCATCGGAGAACACGACGTTCCGCCATTCCCTCATCCAAGTCGCTCTAGCCCGGCACCATGCCAGGCGTGCACGTCTATGCTGTGGAGTCAATGGTAGTCTTCTGAGCGGACGCCGGGAGTGCAGGCCTCCTTCAACCAATCGACGGGAAATTGTTCTGGTCGATATTGGAACAGCCAGGGTGTCTTGCACATGCTGAAGAATGGCGGTTGACTTGGCGTGCGGGGCTGCCACCGCTTGGCGGCGGATGCGCCGATCCTCGCGTGCTGACGTCACTCGGGCTGCGCCTGGACCCCTCGCACGTGCCACATGTGTCTGCGCCAACCATCTTCGCCACAGGCGCTGCACCGTGGACACATCCCTATGGGTATCGGCTGCGATTTGACGAAGCGACCAACCTGCCCTTCTCAGCCCGATCACCATACCCCTCGTAAAGTCGTCTGTCTGCTGGAAATGCCTCCGTTGACGGCGGCCTGGCATTCTTAGCTATACACGTGTCCTGTGGCACACGACAACACGTTCTACAATGACTGTCGGCTGAGAAATCACGGTACGAAGTGGGCCATTCGCCAACGCCGTGTCCCATTTATCGTTCGCTACGTGCGCAGCACAGCGGCGCATTTCACATCATGAGCATACCTCAGTGACGTCAGTCTACCCTGCAATTGGCATAAAGTTCTGACCACTCCTTCTTGGTGTTGCATTTGCTCTGTCAGTCAGTGTAAAAAGCTCATAACATTGATCAACAATAACATTACATTGACCATTGTTTATCGTGATGTGCTTTGTGTCTTCTGTTGCCCCTCATCTCCGGTCGCACCGACATAGATAGAGGGCTAGGAGTGCCTTAGGCCTTAATTAAGGTATAGGCCCAGCATTTGACTGGTGTGAAAGTGGGAAACCACGGAATACCATCTTCAGCGCTGCCGACAATGGGGTTCGAATCCACTGTCTCTCGGATGGAAGCTCACAGCTGCGCACCGCTAACCACACGGTCAACTCGCCCAGTCGTACAGAGTGTAACAGCCTGTCTGAATATCGATGGGAAGTAGCTGGGGAGTTAGAGAACTTTCTTCTTTAGCATGCCATTCCCCCGGTTTATAAATTTTCTGATAATACTGGTACGTAACACACTGGATCATCAGAGCATTCAAGCTATTCAATCCCTACTCTCTCAGCTGGGCTGAGTGGCTCAGACGGTTGAGGCGCTGGCCTTCTGACCCCAACTTGGCAGGTTCGATCCTGGCTCAGTCCGGTGGTATTTTAAGGTGCTCAAATATGTCAACCTTGTGTCGGTAGATTTACTGGCACGTAAAAGAACTCCTGCGGGACAAAATTCCGGCACCTCGGCGTCTCCGAAAACCGTAAAAGAGTAGTTAGTGGGACGTAAAGCAAATAACATTATTATATTATTAATCCCTACTCTGAGGCACTGATTGGAATGAACAGTGTGCATGTTTAGCGGAATAATGGCAGATGAGTGTTCATGGCAATCTGCGGCCTGGTCATCTCAGCTCTGGAACTTTGGACTATTAGACTGGCACCGCAATCTAACCGCAGCACTGTTCGTTAAAAGTGATAAAACGTGCGGCTTTCCATTTGATCGAGTATTTTATATGATAGCTTTGCTTTTAATCGCTACATTCATACTTACGTTTTTGTAATGACCTATGTTGATTTTTGGTTAGGAAAACCACAAAGTCAGTCTTTCTGAGAATCCCGTAGCGAAGCACGTGTAGCTCAGCTAGTTAGATGATAGAATTAAAGCTCTTGAAGCTGGTAAAGAGATTCCAATAAAAGCGTGTACGGCGAACAGTGAGACTTATCAGAGAACATTCTCAGATGAAGAAGAGAATGACCTGTACATGCATATCAAGGCCCCGACAGTCAGCTCATGCCACTCATCAAAACATAATTTTTAAACTTGTGTATCAATTTGCTGAGGAATTGAGAGCTGAACTTAGGTTTAATAAAACTAAAATGATGGCAGGAAAGACCCTTTTTATGATTTTATGAGGAGGCATTAAGACCTCCGTTTGAGGACGGCTGAGTCTATCAGCTTGCAGCGAGCAGTAGGCTTCAACAAGGAGCAAGTGAACATATTTTTTATAAATTAAATGATCTTATGACTAAATATTTGTTTAGTCCATCAAGAATATTCAACGCTAATGAGTGTGATATTTGCAGAATGGCTAAACGTTAATTTGTTTGTATTATGAATGTGAAAAAAAATATCCGTCCGATACCACCCTCCATTTTTCAAACCTACGAAAGTGTAATGACCTCCTTAATTTGTTAATGTTGTCCGTGTTTTTAATTGTGATTAAATATATTCTAGTGAGTACGTTGACATAACAATATAGATGCTTATAAAATGCATTACATGCATTTTTTCTTATTCCATAAACAAATTATGGCAGAAAAGTTAAACTGTCCGATACCTCCCGGCATTCCCCTGGATCCAGTCATGGTCATTGGCTGAATGGTCAACGTTGAGGCCTTCGGTTCAGAGGGTCCCGGGTTTGATTCCCGACCGGTTCGGGAATTTTAATCGCCAATGATTAATTTTTCTGGCCCGGGGACTGGGAGTTTGTGTTCGTCCCAACAATTTCCTCTTCATATTCAGACAACATACCACACTACCAACCACCACAGAAACACGTAATAGTAATTACATCCCTCCAGATAGGGTTGGCGTCAGGAAGGGCATCCGGCCGTAAAAAATTGCGAAATCCACATGTGCGACACAGTTCGCACTCGCGATCCCACAGATGTGAGAAAAGCGGAGGAAGGAAGAAGATGAATTCATTCACGGTCGCCACAGTATACAGGAAAATACTTTTCATTGATTACATTAACAAATTTCAATAAAGTAAACAACCCATGTGGGTGGAACAAGCAGACGAAGAATACACCCACGGTATCCGCTGCCTGTCGTAAGAGGCGAATAAAAGGGGTGACAAAGGGATGATGATTTTAGAATCATGAGACTACTTGTGATTAGTACCACTATGTGGTGCGGAACAACATAGGACGATGTTACTTACGACTAGTACCACCTTGCGAGGAAAACCGTATAGGTCTACGTTACATAGAAGCAGTGCCATTATACGAGGAACACTACGAATCTGGGCGTTGCTTGTGATAAGTATCATCGTGTACATTCCATCTGTCGTTTCCGCTGTGTTCAGAATGGGTTGCGTTACCTATGAGCATACCTGCCAACTTTCCCGATTCAGGCGGGAGACTCCCGATTTTCGACAGTTTTTCCCGCCTCCCGAATATTCTATCTTTTCTCCCGATTTTTTGGTGAACTTCAAACATTTGTTTTCAAATCCCTCCATTTCAGCTTTTTTACGTCAGTGGCCGGAAGTCGTTCGCTCAATGGCCGCTTTCAAACGAAATATCGAAGTTTATTAATGCGAGAAATGTGCGCGAATGTGCGATGTTTATTGAAACCTGTATATCGCGACGCGCATATCGATTGTCAATCTCTCGTTCTCGCGTGCTATGTTCGTGTTCGTTCACGTCAGTCTAGTCGATTCCATCCTCTTTGGTCGATTCTAGAGACTAGTCGCTTTCTTAGTAATATAGTGACATAATTTCAATGATAACGACGGGTGACTTTTCTAGAGATTTTAGAACCCATTTGGAAACAATTCTGACTAATTTTAATTTATCTCAATATAAATAAAATGTTTTGTCTGTACATTGCTCAGAATTTAAAAAGAATGATATTTCCGTACCGGTCGTGGCCATATTAACAAGGAGAAATAAGTTTTAATTTTCCGTAATTTCTGTCTGTCTGTCTGTACGTGCGCAGGCTCATCACGAGAAAACGGCTGAAGAGAATTTAATGAAAATCGGTATATAACGTCGGGGAATAAGTTGCTACAATCTAGGCCATAAATAATGTTATTCGCGCTGAGTGAAATGGTAGTTTAGGGGAAGGCCTAAAATTTAATTCTCAAATATTTGTTATTATTGGCCCTAATGATAAATACTACATAACTAAAGTTATATATTATTAAATTTCTTATCATTTATGCCTTATACATTTTTACCGTACCGGCTGTGATAACAGAGATATTCATGAATTTAGATTTTTTTTTTGCTAAGTCCATATCAGCGCCGATGTACGAGAAAATGGGTGAACAGAATTGTATGTAAAGTCAGGGAATAAGGAACTACAGTCTATGCTATAAATAATTTTATTCACTCTGTTCGAAATGGTAGTTTAGGGGAAGGTGCCAAAAAAAGTTTTAATTACCTATCTTAGTGGTCATATTGAAAAATACTACATAACAAAAGTTACAGAGAATGCAATTTCCGATTATTTGTCTTATTCAGTTTTGCAAGAGACACTTCTCATGATTGATTCGTATAACTTACACTTCTCAGGGACATTTTTTGCCCCTTGTTAAGGGCATCATCAACCTTTAGGTAACCTTAAGTTCATATCTCTGAAACATTATCTATTCATACATGGATTAATGTGTAACATACTTTTCATTGTAATCCATATATGAATAGATAATGTTTCAGACATTTGACCTTAAGGTTACCTACAGGCTGATGATGCCGTTAACAAGGGGCAACCGGGCGAGTTGGCCGTGCGTGTAGAGGCGCGCGGCTGTGAGCTTGCATCCAGGAGATAGTAGGTTCGAATCCCACTATCGGCAGCCCTGAAGATGGTTTTCCGTGGTTTCCCATTTTCACACCAGGCAAATGCTGGGGCTGTACCTTAATTAAGGCCACGGCCGCTTCCTTCCAACTCCTAGGCCTTTCCTATCCCATCGTCGCCATAAGACCTATCTGTGTCGGTGCGACGTAAAGCCCGTAGCAAGAAGAAACAAGGGGCGAAATATGTCCCTGAGAAGTGTATATTGTATTATGTAGATTTCATCCACGTAGCATGTGGCTTGTATTGAATAGGTGGTAATAATAGAATAAATTATTTTTGTGATAATTTGCTTATTCAGTTTTACTGTTCTGACTACAATAATATTGGTGGTGATGGTGATTAAATTTTGAAGATTATAATAATGAAGAAAGTCATGAAGGAACGATTGCTTGAATAATACCACAAGAGGGAGTCATGAAAGAAAGGACGACTCACTTTACATTAGATGCTCTAATAACACAGATTCAGAAAACTAAATGTGAAGGCCTCCAATATAGAAAGCTCATAAAATTGATCAACAATAGCATTACATTGACCATTGTTTGTTGTTATGTGCTTTGTGTATTCTGCTGCCATTTATCTACGATAGACGGGATTACTGCTGGGTTTCAAGTATAACAGCCTGCCTGAATACTGGCGGGAAGAAGCTGGGGAGTGGGGAGTTAGATCTCTCTTCTTTAGCATGCCATTCTTCTGGTTCATAAATTTTCTGATACTACTGGTACGTTACACACTGGATCATCATAGTATTTCAGCTATTCGATCCCTACTCGGAGGTAGTGATTTGAATGAGCAGTGTGCACACTTAAACAGAATAATTACACAAGAGTGTTTGCGGCTGTCTGCAGCCTGGTCATTCTAGCTCTGAAACTTTGAACTGTTAGATTGACACCGTAGTACCTTTCGCTAAAAGTGAGAAAATGTGCTGTTTTCATTTTATCGAATATTTCGTATGAAATCATTGCTTTTAATCACGACATTCATACTGGCGTCGTTGTAATGAGATGTTGACTTCAGTTGGGAAAAATATAAGGACAGTCTTCCTAAGAATTCCATAGTGAAGCACGGGTACATCAGCTAGTTATTTGATCCAAATAGCATTGCGCTTCGCATAATTGCGCGGGTGCTTGATGCAATATATTAATCTATGCATTTGCTAAGTAATGGCATCTAAGTGCATGACTGATTCACACATCTGGAGCATGAGTTCATACTATTTTCGGTAGGCTTATCAGAGACCGATCATCCCACTCACGCACTTCCTATGAGGGAATAGAGATGTGTAATTTTTAGCCTTGTAGCCTCGTATAGCAACAGTCGGGCTTTGAGACAATAAGTGTTATAAATATATCGTAGTACTGTGTTGCGCAAGACATGTAGAATAAGCAATTTTGACCAATTGTATCTCCTGATTTCTCCTGATTTTTCCTGATTTTAAAATCAAAATCTCCTGATTTTTGGTTTTGTAAAGTTGGCAGGTATGCCTATGAGTAATACCATCTTATGAGCAACACCATGGGTCTACGTTGCCTGTAATTAGTGCCGCTAAGTGAAAAACCACGAACCTACTACGCTGGCGTAGCAGGGGGAGAGGTGATACCCCCACGTGGCGCGTCCCAGGTGGTGGATAGGAGGTCCTAACAGGCTTGCCGGCGGACTTGAGGGAAAAAAAATACCTCTCGCGGACCAAACACACTACCCCCTGGGGGTGGGGGACGCAGATGTAGAATACACCCGCGGTATCACCTGCTAGTCGCAAGAGGCGACTAAAACGGGCCCAAGGGGCTCTCAACTTGGGAGTGTGGATTGGCGACCACGGGCCCCATAGCTGAGCCTTGGCATTGCTTCCACTTACTTGTGCCAGGCTCCTCACTTTCGTCTATCCTGTCCGTCTTGTTTTTTCCGACCCCAACGGTATTAGAGCATTCGAGGCCTAGAGACTTTCATTTTCACGCCCTTCGTGGCCCTTGCGTTTCTTCGTCCGTTACTTCGTTTTTCGAAGTGACGGATCCCTTCTTTCTTTTTTTCTCTCTCTCTACCCCCTGTGTGTGAGGGACGCTGACGAAAAATACACCCACCGTATCCCCTGCCTGTCGTGAGAGGCGACTAAAAGGGGTGACCAAGGGATGATTGTCTTAGAACCATGCAGCTACTTTTGATTCGTACCATCACGCGGGGAACACCATGGGTCGCCTTTACTTGCGAGTAGTGCCACTATATTAGGTACACCATAGGTTTGTGATTAGTAGAAGCAGAGAGTGGTTCCCCTGTGTGTTTCCAGTACCCGTGCGTCGTACCCGTGTGAGCAACATACGGGTCTGGGCGTAGCCTGTGAGTTGTACCACTATATGAGCGACACCGTGGGTCTGCGTTGCCTGTGATTGGTACCCACTATGTGAGGAAAACCACGGGAATACCGGCGCCCGTGAATAGTACACCTAGGTGAAGAACCTCATCGGTTTGCGTTGGCTGTGAGTGGCGCCATTGTATGAGAAACACCATAGGTCTGCGTTACCTGTGTGAGGTACAATACTTGGGAATAGTACCATAATGTTTGAAACACCTTGAGTTTACGCTACCTTTGATTAGTACCGCAACTTGAGAAATACCATAGTTCTACTTTACTAGCGACATGTACCATTATGAGGGGCCATTGACCTGGATTTTGGACCCCTTTAGAAAACAAGCGTCATCACCATCAGGAATGTACTTTAGAATGGTCCCTTGGTCGATAACGCTGTTTGTTTCTGGTAGTTTTTGGGTAGGATCCACTGATTGTTTCGGGTTCATGTCTATCAATTCATTCCTTCTTCATGACATCTTTGTTTTTTCTTTTGGCCAGTGGATAATTCAAAACCTTTGTTTTGTCATTTCATTTCGTATTATTAGGGGCCAATGATCTAGATGTTAGGCCCCTTAAAACGCCAAGCATCATCAGCATCAGTAAGTGAGAAACACCACGAATTTGGCCGTCGCCCGTGATTAGTACCACTATGTGAGGATCACCATGGATCTGCGTTGTTTGTGAGTAGTACCCTTATGTGCGAAACATCATGGGTTTGTTACTTGTGAGTGGTGCCATTGTGTGTGACATACCATGGGTCTACATTACCTGTGATTAGTACCACCATGATAGGAACAACATGGTTCTGCTTTACCAGTGATTAGTATCAATATACCACAAACCTATTACGCTGGCGTAGCAGGGGGAGAGGTGATACTCCCACGTTGCGCGTACCAGGTGGCGGATAGGGGGTCCTAACCGGCTTACCGGCGGACTTGATGGAAATCAAATACCTTCCGCGGACCAAACACACAACCCCCTCTGGGTGGGGGACGCAGACGACGAATTCCCGCACGGTATCCCCTGCCTGTTATAAGAGGTGACCAAAAGGGGCGACTAAGGGATGATCAAATTAGAACCATGAAACTGCTTGTGAATAGTACCACCGCGCGGGGAACAACATGGGACCCCTTGCGGGTGGGGGACGCACATGTAGAATACACCCGCGGTATCCCCTGCCTGTCGTAAGGGGCAACTACAAGGGGCGACCAAGGGATGCTGGTATTAGAACCATGAAACTACTATTGATTAGTACCATCACGCGGGGAACACCATGGGTCGCCATTACTTACGAGTAGTACCACTATATTTGGTACACCATAGGTTTGTGATTAGTAGAAGCAGAGAGTGGTTCCCCTGTGTGTTTCCAGTACCCGTGCGTCGTACCCGTGTGAGCAACACCGTGTGTCTGGGCGTAGCCTGTGAGTTGTACCACTATGTGAGCGACACCGTGGGTCTGCGTTGCCTGTAATTAGTACCCCCTATGTGAGGAACACCACGGGCCCGTAGGACCGGCACCCGATACTAGAACACCTAGGTGAGGAAACTCACCGGTTTGCGTTGGCTATAAGTCGCGCCATTGTGTGAGAAACACCATAGGTTTGCGTTACGTGTACGAAGTATAATACTTGTGATTAGTACCATCTTGTGTGGAACACTGTGAGTCTTCGCTACTTTTTATTAGTACCCCAACATGACAAATAGCATGGTTCTATAGTAGGGCCCACGAGAGTTGAAGTCTGACAGGTGAGCGGCGAAAGCTGTAACTACGAAGTACGCTGCGTTGTCATAGTTACATCCATTTGCGGCCTACCACCCTTTCAGACAGGCTGAGTGTTTAATAAAACATGTAGGCCTAGGCCTAATGCAATTTATTTAGGTTGACCGGTTCCTAAGCTCGTGTTAATAATTCTAACATTTAAGACAGAACCCGACATTATCGATATATATATAAAATATTTCATAGTCGCTAACAAAATCATCAGTTTCTGACAATAACCTCAACAAATGCACATGGTAATCACAGAATAGAACAACACTACCTACATTAACAGCTTTTTTATTATTTAACTCCGATTGTTAACGGTACCTGTACAATTCAGGAACAAACTACGGTATAATAAACACAATAGGAAGACGATACTTCATCGAGAAAAGAAATCAGTCAGAATATGAATGACAAAATCGACTGAGAGCAAGCCAACCCACGTGGTGATAGCGTCTTAAAATGTTGCAACTCTGTTATCGTTGCCATAGCAACAGGCCATTTTCGAGCAGCATTAGTCAACATTTTCTCGCCGGTGGCGCTAAACGTCAGACTTCAACTCTCGTGGGCCCTACTGTACTTTACTCGCGACATGTACCATTCTGTGGGGCCTTATACGTGGATTTTGCACCCCTTTCGACATCAAGCATCCTCGATTCGGGATTCTGCTTTATGAGTGGTCCCTTGGTCAGTAATAAATTATATATGATCCTTTTTTTTAGTTGAATCCACTAATTCTTTTGTTTGCTCGTTTTTTTTGTGCTACACGTCCATCCATTCCTTCTTCATGACTTTTTTTTCTTTTGGTCAGTTTATGATTTTGAATTTTTTGTTGTCACTTCATTTCGTACCATTAGGGGCCGATGACCTCGATGTTAGGCCCCTTTAAATAACATGCATGATCTTCATCATCATCATCATCATCGAACAACATGGGTCGCTTTTACTTGTGCGTAGTACCACTATGTTGGGTAACAAATAGGTTTGTGATTAGCAGCAAACGAGAGCGCGACGGCTTTTACAGTACCTGTAATTAGTAGCACAATATGAGCGACACCATGGGATAAGGGAATCCATGGTTCTGGCTTGCCTATGATTAGTACCCACTATATGAGGAACATCACGGGATAGTACGAGTCCCTGTGGTTAGTACCCGTATGTGATGAACACCATAGGTTTGCGTTGCTTGCAAATGGCGCCGTCTGTATTATTTGTCGAATATCATAACCTGGTGTGTAGTGGCATAATGTGTGGAATACCGCGAGTGTCTGCTACTTTTGATTAGTACCGCAACATGACAAATACCATGGTTCTGCATTCCTACACCCTGCGGGTGGGGTACGCACACCTAGAATACACCCGCGGCATCCCCTGCCTGTAGTAAGGGGCGACTAAAAGGGGCCCAAGGGGCTCTCAACTTGGGAGTGTGGATTGGCGACCACGGGGCACTTAGCTGAGTCCTGGCATTGCTTCCACTTACTTGTGCCGGGCTCCTCACTTTCGTATATCCTGTCTGACATCCCTTGGTCAACTCTGGTTCTTTTCCGACCCCGACGGTATTAGAGCATTCGAGGCCTAGAGACTTTCATTTTCACGCCCTTCGTGGCCCTTGCGTTTCTTCGTCCGTTACTTCGTTTTTCGAAGTGACGGATCCCTTCTTTCTTCTTTTCTCTCTCTCTCTACCCCCTGTGTGTGGGGGACGCTGACGAAAAATACAGCCACTGTCGTGAGAGGCGACTAAAAGGGGCGACCAAGGGATGATTGTCTTGGAACCATGCAGCTACTTTTGATTCGTACCATCACGCGGGGAACACCATGGGTCGCCTTTACTTGCGAGTAGTGCCACTACATTAGGTACACAGTAGGTTTGTGATTCGTAGCAGCAGTAGGTGTGGACTGTGGGTTCACAGTACCCGTGAGTCGTACCCACGTGAGCAACACCACGGGTCTGGGCGTAGCCTGTGTGTTGTACCACTATATAAGCGACACTGTGGGTCTGCGTTGCCTGTGATTGATATCCACTATGTGAGGAACACCACGAGAATACCGGCGCCCGTGATTAGTACACCTAGGTGAGGAACCTCATCGGTTTGCGTTGGCTATGAGTGGCGCCATTGTGTGAGAAACACCATAGGTCTGCGTTACCTTTACGACGTACAATACTTGTGAATAGTGCCTTAATGTTTGGAACACCGTGATTTTAAGCTACCTTTGATTAGTACCGCAACTTGAGAAATACCATGGTTCTACTTTACTCGCGACATGAACCATTCTGATGGGCCTTAGACCTGGATTTTGGACCCCTTTAGACATCAAGCATCCTCGATTCATGATTATGCTTTATAAGTGGTCCTTTTGTCAGTAATACTATTATTTATGATCTTTTTTGAGTTGGATCCACTGTTTTTTTGTTTGTTTGTTTGTTTTTCGTGTTTTGGATTGTTTTGATGATGATGATGCTTGTTGTTTAAAGGGGCCTAACATCGAGGTCATCGGCCCCTAATGGTACGAAATGAAACGACAAAGTAAAAGTTCAAAATTATCCACTGACCAAAATAAAAAATGCCATGAAGAATGAATGAACGAATGAATGAAGGAATGAATGAACATGAATTTAAAACAATCAGTGGATCCGACTCAAAAAACTATCATAGTTAATAGTATTACTGACCAAGGGACCACTTCCAAAGCAAATCGAGGATGCTTGGTGTCTAAACGGGTCCAAAATACAAGTCAAAGGCCCCTCAGAATGATACTTATCGCTAGTAATGTAGAACCATGGTATTTGTCCTGTTGCGGTACTAATCAATGGTAGCAGAGACTTGCGGTATTCCACACATTATTGTACTACTCAAAGCTTATGAAATTCGACATTAATACAGACCTATGTTTTTCTCACTCTGCGGCGCCATTCACAGGCAACGCAAACCTATGATGTTCATCACATAAGAGTACTAACCACAGGGACCTCTCCCTATCCCGTGGTGTTCCTCATATAGTGGGTACTAATCACAGGTAAGGCAGGTCCATGGTAGCTATCATCCCATGGTCCCGCCCATATGGTGGTACTAATCACAGGTACTGCAAAAGCCGACCGCGCGGTGCTCCTGTGTGCTACTAATCACAAACCTATTTCGTACCTAATATAGTGGTACTACGCACAAGTAAAAGCGACCCTTGGTGTTCTCCGCGTGGTGGTACTAATCACATGTAGTTGCATGGTTCGAATACAATCATCCCTTGGTCGCCCCTTTTAGTCGGCTCTCACGACAGGCAGGGGATACCGTGGATGTATTATTCGTCTGCCTCCCCCACCCACAGGGGGGGTGTGTTTGGTCCGCGAGAGGTATTTTATTTCCCTCAAGTCCGCCGGCAAGCCGGTTAGGACCCCCCTATCCGCCACCTGGGACGCGCCACGTGGGAGTATCACCTCTCCCCCTGCTACGCCTTCGTAGCGGGTTCGTGGTTGGATTGTTTTTGGGGTTCATGTCCATAAATTCATTCTTCATGACATTTTTTTTATTTTGGTCAGTTTTGATTTTGAACTTTTGTTGCCATTTCATACCATTAGGGGCCGATGACCTCGATGTTAGGTCCCTTTAAACAACAAGCACCATATCATCATCATCCTCATCTCTACTTTCCTAGTGTAAGTACCGTTTTAAGGGGCCGATAACTTGGATTTTGGACCCTCTTTAGACTGCTAGCATCATCGATTCAGTGTCATGCTATAGCAGCAGTCCCTTGGTCAGTAATACTATTATTTTACGACAGTTTCTCTGAATGTAAGGCATTGCGGATCGCATCCACTGATTGTTTTAAATTCATCTCCATCCATTCATTCTTCGTCCTCACGTTTTGAATTCTGGTCAGTAGACGATTTTGGAGTTTTAATTTGTCATTCCATTTCGTCTCATTTCGTGCCATTAGGGGTCGATGACCTCGATGTTAGGCCCCTTTAAACAACACGCATCATCATCATCAGCTGTATTACTAACCAAGGGACTGCTTCTATAGCACGATGCTGAATCGATTATGCGTATAGTCGAAACGGGTTCAAAATCCAGGTCATCAGCCCCTCATGATGGTATTTATCGCTAGGAAAGTAGAACCATGTTATGTGTAATGCTGCGGTACTAATCAAAAGTAGCGGAGACTCGCGGTATTCCACACAGGTAGTGTAATGCGCACATGTAACACAGCGCCCCAATGTGCGAAATACTGTAGGTCTATTTGCAGGCAACGCAAACCTATGGCACTCCTCACATAAGCGGACTAACCACAGGGACTCGTCCTCACATAGTGGGAACTGACCATATGTAAGGCATAACCATGGTGTCGCTCATATAGGTGTACGAATCACAGGTACTGTAGAACCCACATCCTGATTCACTCACTGTCGCTACTAATCACAAACCTATCGAGTACCTAAGATAGTGGTACTACGCGCAAGTAAATGCAACCCATGGTGTTCCCTGCGTGATGGTACCAATTAAAGTAGTTTCATGGTTCTAATTGCATCATCCCTTGGTTGCCCTTTTAGTCGCCTCTTACGACAGGCACGGGATACCATGGGTGAATTCTTCGTCTGCCTTTCCCACCCATAGTGTGTGTGTGTTTGATCCGGGAGAGGTATTTTATTTCCCTCACGTCCGCCGGCAAGCCGGTTAGGACCCCCCTATCCGCCACCTGGGACGCGCCACGTGCGAGTATAACCTCTCCCCCTGCTACGCCAGCGCAGCAGGGTCGTGGGGGGTCGAAAAAGAACAACAGTTGACCAAGGTGGACGGACAAGGTAGAAGGAAGTGAGGAGCCTGGCACAAGTGATTGGAAGCAATACCAGGACTCAGCTAAGTGCCCCGTGGTCGGCAACCCACGCTCCCAAGTTGAGAGCCGCTGGGGTGCCCTGTTAGTCGCCTCTTACGACAGGCAGGGGATACCATGTCTGTATTCTACATGTGCGTCCTCCATCCACAGGAGGTGATGGGAGAGGAAAGACCTAAGCTGATGATGATGATGCTTGTTGTTTAAAGGGGCCTAACATCGAAGGTCATAGGCCCCTAATGGAATGAGATAAACGACAAGAGAGATGATGTTAAAATTTTAAAAAAACATATCCACTGACTAGAGTTTAAAAAAAAATGGAGAAAAATGAGGGTGAGATTAAAACAATCAGTGGATCTAATACGCAATGCCTCATTTTCGAATAAATTAAGAGAATCTACAGGAAACCAAAAGAATAAGGCATTGCCTGGTAGTACATAATTTACGAGAGACGTTAAAATAACACATTAAAATACGCAACACAAACTAAAATTAAGTCAATAGGATAAAAGCGAAAGTGACACAAAACACACTAGGACAAAGGACAGCATCACACACGAGAAAACAGTCCACTATCCCTCATAAAGCGGACGACGAGGTCTGCTGACTGCTCGTCATCACGCAAGATAAGGGAGATAGTACTCGGAAGGTTAAGAATACGGCGCAGATCGACCAGGTCCACACACTCCGTAAGGATGTGTACCACGGTAAGATGGTCGCCGCAGGTACACACCGGAGGGGGTTCTCCTTTCAAAAGATGCGAGTGAGTCAAGATACCATGGCCGATCCGAAGACGACATAATACCACGGCTTCCCTCCGCGAAGCCCGAAGGGAAGTCCTCCATACCTTCGTTGTTCCTTTTATCGCTCTCAGCTTATTGGGAAGTGGAATGGCCTGCCACTCCATCTCCCAATGGGACATAACAAGATGTCGCAGCTGGGAGCGAATATCACTTACTGGTACCTGGAAAGGCAACGGGGGCAGTGTAACTGCCTCCTTGGCAGCCTGATCTACTAACTCGTTTCCCTCTATGCCCATGTGGCTTGGGAGCCACAGAAACGTGATTCTGGTGCCAGCATCCCAACACCCGGCCAGCAGGTCCTGGATTAGCTGCACCAGAGGGTGCCGAGGGAAACAGGTATCTATAGACTGGAGCGAACTCAAGGAGTCGGTACACAGAAGAAAGTGTCGGCGCTCATTGTACAGTGCGTACCGCAGAGCTTCATAGATAGCATAGAGCTCTGCTGTGTACACACTACAGGTTGCCGGAAGAGCAAAAAGGAACCTATCATTGTTAACAACGAACGCACAGCCCACCTTCGTATCTGTCCTTGAACCATCCGTGTAGACGACGACTGAACCTGGAAAGCGGCCAACAACGGACAGGAAGAGCCTCCGATAAATCGAAGGGTCCGTGTTTTCCTTTGGGCCAGTGTGCAGATCCAGGATTACTTCAGGTCGTCGTACGACCCACGGAGGTACCCCACTTGGTTGTCTGACAAGGCAAGGAACCGAAGGTACGTCAAACAATTCGGAAATGCTATCCAAGCGTATCCCAACCGGCCGCGTCGCTCGAGGACGAGCAGCGTACAGCAAACGGTTGCCATTGTTGAACACGCAAGGATAGCTTGGATGAAGTGGCATCTGTCGCAAATTTGCAGCATATGTAAGTAGAAGTTGCTGGCGCCTCAGGTGTAAAGGCGGCATACCAGACTCAGCGAGCAGGCTAGCGATGGGGCTTGTACGAAAAGCTCCCGTCGCCAACCTAACCCCGCTGTGGTGGATACTGTTCAGCTTCGCAAGAACGCTTGGTCTTGCGGAGCCATATGCTGCACTGCCGTAGTCTAACCGGGATAAAATGTGTGCCCGATAGAATCGCAGGAGCACCGTGCGGTCAGCCCCCCAAGAAGTGCTGCTAAGAAACTTAAGGATATTAAGCTTCCTAGTGCATCGCACTTTTAACTGCCGCACGTGTGGCTCCCACGATAATTTACTGTCAAAAAGGAGCCCAAGAAATCGGTAAGTGTCACAACTGGAAGAACGACGTTGTCTAAATAAAGCTCAGGATGGGGGTGAAGAGTACGTTGACGACAAAAGTGGACAACGGAGGTCTTTGCGGCAGAAAACCGAAAGCCATGTTCTAAGGTCCACTGCTCCACCCTCCTAATAGCGTGTTGTAATTGTCGCTCTGCGACTGCCATATTACGCGAGCTATAGTGCAGAGCAAAATCGTCCACATATAGCGACGGTATAACTGCTGGACCAGCAGCAGCAACAATACCGTTGATGGCAATTGCGAACAGAGTGACACTAAGGACCGATCCCTGTGGGACTCCATTTTCTTGTACGTGGTATTGCGAATATGTCCTCCCTACTCGGACACGGAATAGACGGAGGGACAAGAAATTCGCAATAAACGCCGGCAAGTTACCTCGGAATCTCCATTGATGCAGGGCTGAAAGGATACCATATCGCCATGTGGTGACATAAGCCTTCTCTAAGTCAAAGAAAACAGCCACCAAGTGCTGTTTGCGGAGAAACGCATCCTGGATAGAGCTTTCCAGCCGTACCAAGTGGTCAGTGGTGGATCGAGCGGCTCGAAATCCACATTGGTACTCGGACAAGAGTCCTTGTTTCTCCAGACACCACACAAGCCGGCGATTAACCATCCTCTCAAACAGCTTACACAGGCAGTTTGTAAGGCAAATCGGTCGGTAACTTCCTGCATACTTAGGATCTTTGTCAGGCTTGAGGACAGGAATAACTATGCCCTCTCGCCACTGAGACGGAAAATCACCCTCCATCCAGATTCGGTTGAACACACGAAGGAGATAGAGTAGACTATCATCACTAAGGTGTTTCAACATCTGGTTATGGATGTTGTCCGGTCCAGGAGACGTGTCCTTGCAAAGCGCTAGGGCTCTGCGGAGTTCCCACTCCGTAAAGGGCACGTTGTAGTCCTCTGAAGCTTGAGAGGCAAAACTAAGGTGAGAACGTTCCGCCTCCCGCTTCAGAGCGAGGAAATCAGGATGGTAATTCCCGGAGCCAGATACATCCGCGAAATGACTAGCGAGGTGGTCAGCAATCAGGAGGGGTTCAGTGACGATATTGCCTGCAATGGAAATTCCCGGTACAGAAGATGATCCTTGGATACCCGAAATACGTCGAAGCTTAGTCCACACCTGAGATGATGGAGTATGTGACGTCATAGACGACACATATCTCTCCCATGAAGCCTTCTTACTTTGGCGAATAAGAACTCGCGCCTTAGCGCGGAGTTTCTTAAATGTTACCAAGTTGGCCGCAGTGGGCTGTCTACGGTAATGTTTGTGAGCGCGACGGCGTTCTTTGATAGCTGCTGCGATGTCTTCGTTCCACCAAGGAACGAGCTTTCGGCGAGGAGTCCCCGAGTAGAACGGAATGGACTCCTCAGCAGCAGCAAGAATAACCTGGGTGATGTAAGTTATTTCCTCGCCTACGGTCCGCCTGATTTTGTCGTTAAAGACAGCTAGTGATGTGTACTTTGGCCAATCAGCATGTTTAAAAATCCATCGAGGGGGAGCCTCGACGGATTTGTGGTTCAGCAAAGTAAGAATTATGGGAAAATGGTCACTGTCACAAAGATCGTCATGTGTGTTCCACCGAAACAGCGGAACCAACGTTCGGCTGCACAGACTTACGTCTATGCGAGAATAAGTGCCGTAACGTATACTGAAGTGTGTTGGTTCCCCTGTGTTCAAAATACATAAATCCAGCTCTGTTACTAATGTTTCCAGCTCTCTTCCCCGGGGGCAAGGTGACTCAGAGCCCCAGATGGGGTGATGGGCGTTGAAATCGCCCAACAAGAGGAAGGGAGGTGGAAGCTGATCTAGAAGATCAGTGACTTCATTGATGTTAAGAGCCTCACCTGGTGGAAAATAAACATTACACACTGTAGTTATGACAGGCAGCGGTACGCGAACAGCTACTGCCTCCAGCGGGGTTCGTAGTGGAACCTCCTCGCTGTAGGTATCAGAACGGACAAAAATGCCAACGCCACCGGAAGCCCGGTGAGCATAATGTCGTTCTGTCGAGTATAGTCGAAAATTTGTCAGTACCGTATGATGACCAGGTCGGAAATTTGTTTCCTGGATACAGACTATACTCGCCGAATACTCGCTAATGAGCTGGCGCAACTCGGCAAGATGCCTATCATAACCGTTACAATTCCATTGTAACAGTGCCATAATGTAAGTGTGGACTATTGTGGTTTAGGTTAGGAGCAGCGTAATGCCACCTAACCTAACCTACACTCACCTCCCCATCCGAGGATGGAGATTCATGCTCCACGTGCATCTCCCCGCCACTAGACGAGGTGAAGCATGCCTTCAATTTCTTCGACCTTGTTTTGGGGTGGGGTTTCCTCTTACGAGTGGAGCGCGCAGGTCTTCTAGGAGGAAGACCCGCTGGCGTGGAATCAGGCCCTCCGGGTGGAGGGCGTGAAGCCCCATTCGTAGGAGAAGTGGAAGAACGCCTGCTAAGGTCGCTCTTCTTCCCCACAGTCGATTCTTGTTGAGACGGGCTGGGAGGTGGTTTCCCAGCCCTGGTCGACGATGCCGCCTCCGCCGGCTTGGGCTCGGCTGTCGCCGACCGCGTGAGGGGAGGAGACGTTGTCTTCTTCCCCTGTTGTGCCGGCGTAGGTTTCCTAGCCGGCACAGGTATGTTGGTGGTCGAAGGCCGGGACGGACCCATCTTCGAGCTGGTTGTCTTTGGCTTGGGCGCAGCGATCTTCTGGGCAGGTGTTCCAGTTGAAAATGAGGAACCTGGCAGGGACTGTGCTATCAAGCTGAAGTCAAGTGTCTTGGCCGGTGCATTCAGAGAATTAAACTTACGGCGCGCTTCCTGGTAGGAAAGACCATCCAGGGTCTTGATCTCCTGGATCTTCTTCTCGCTCAGATAGGTCGGACAATTCCGATCCCGAGGAGAATGAAGACCAGAGCAGTTAGTGCACTTGAACGGAGGTGTACACTCCTCCGCGCCGTGAGCTACTTTCCCACATGTACCACACACTGACGGATTCGAACAACGAGATACCATGTGTCCGAATCTCTGGCATTGATAGCATCGCATAGGAGGCGGGATGTACGGCCTCACATCGCAACGATAGGTTGTTACCTTGACTTTCTCGGGCAACACTGACAATTTGAAGGAGACTATGAACGCACCCGTGGCAACGTCTTCACCGTTGACTTTGCGTGTGATACGCCGGACGTGGGTCACGCCACGGTGCTTCATGTCTTCCATCAATTCATCGTCAGTGTTCAGGACGAGATCACGGTGGAAAATAACTCCACGAACCAGATTCAATGTTTTGTGCTCTTCCACTTTGACGGGGATGTCGCCAAAATGGTCGCACTTAAGCAATTGATCGGCCTGGAGCGCAGTGCTCGTCTTCAGAAGCAAACCACCATTGCGCATTTTCTTCAGGTCCGCAAGTTCGCCATATACACCTTCGATGTATCTACTGAATAGAATGGATTTAACCAGCTTGAAGTCCTGCCCATCGGTTCTGGTAGCAACCAGGAACCTAGGGAAGCTGGATCCCAAATTCAATCGCTGCGCCTGTTCCCAAGGGGTTGCCCCCCTTAGAGAATCCAAAGTTAAAGACTTGGGTAGCGAACTACCCGAGGTTGCTGGCGGAAGTTGTTTCGACGCCATCCCGAAAGTATCCTCCCCGAATGCCACCCACTCCGATCAGGGGTCTCTGTAGCCGAACCAAGCAGCCAAGGCAATACCCACCTGGTCATAGCAGGTATTGCCCGGGGTCCGATGTTGAACGATGCCTAATACGGGATGACTGAGGCAATGAGCACTAGGACTCCCTTCCTCCAGTCACCCGCAATAGCATGTACCCCATAGCGTATACAGAGCACTAAATATAGAAAAAATAAATAAAAATAATTAATAATAATATGTCCTTCTGGCATTCGGCTGTGCGGGGACCTGCGTTGTCAGGCGGATACCACTGCCCGGGTACATGACACTCCCATCCGCCGCGTCCTGGGTGGTTGCTGGCACGGGCTTTTGAGCGTAGTCGCACACATAGGAGCTCCATCGCCGAGCAGCACGCACATCAAAATTTTGAGTGGTCTACATCTGACCCTCAGAAAAATAATAAAAAATAAAGAGGGGACCACGGCCACATAACCCTTTAAGTCGCCTTCTACGACAGGCAGGGATTACCTATGGATGTATTCAACCTCTCCCATCCACAGGAGGTCCAACACATTATACCAAACCACAATCCATGTCCGCGCCAAGGTCGCCCCTTTTTGTCGCCTCTTACGACAGGCAGGGGATACCGCGGGTGTATTCTACATGTGCGTCCCCCACCCACAGGGGGTAGTGTGTTTGGTCCGCGAGAGGTATTTTATTTCCCTCAAGTCCGCCGGCAAGCCGGTTAGGACCCCCCTATCCGCCACCTGGGACGCGCCACGTGGGAGTATCACCTCTACCCCTGCTACGCCTGCGTAACAGGTTCGTGGAAAGACCTAAGAGTGGGGAAGTATCGGCCGTGGCATTAATTAAGGTACACCCCTGGCATTTGTCCGGTGTGAAAATGGGAAACCACGGGAAGCCATCTTCAGGGCTCTCGACAGTGGGTTTCGAACCCGCTCTATCCCGGATACAAGCTCGCAATCGCGCTAATCATAATCGTATTTTTTTAAAATATTCCATTTCATTCGAAAATCTTAAAACAGTGTCCCGAGTCATGAGAATTCCATGTGAACATGGTGAACGACTTTTCTCCAAAATGAAATCAGTCTGGACTAATAAAAACTTAAACCAGTTAAAAGCTATGTTACTAGCAAAAAACACTTATCAATCAATCAATCAATCACCACTGGTGTCGTCTAGGTTGCAGATGCGCTAGTCGTTATTTGTCTAATATCATTCCACGTCATTTCTCCGAGCACTTTTCCACGAACCTGCTACGTTGGCGTAGCAGGGGGAGAGGTGATACTCCCACGTGGCGCGTCCCAGGTGGCGGATAGGGGGGTCCTAACCGGCTTGCCGACGGACTTGAGGGAAATAAAATACCTCTCGCGGACCAAACACACTACCCCCTGCGGGTGGGGGACGCACATGTAGAATACACCCGCAATATCACCTGCCTGTCGTAAGAGGCGACTAAAAGGGGCAACCAAGGGCTGACTGAATTAGAACCATGAAACTAATTTTGAATCGTACCATCACGCGGGGAACACCATAGGTTGCCTGTACTTGCGAGTAGTACCACTAAATTTGGTACGAAATAGGTTTGTGATTAGTAGCAGTAAAAGCCTGGCCTGGTGGATTCCAGTACCCGTGCGTCGTACCCATGTGAGCAACACCACGGGTCTGGGCGTAGCCTGTGAGTTGTACTACTATGTGAGCAGCACCGTGGGTCTGCGTTGCCTGTGATTATTACCCACTATGTGAGGAACACCACGGGAATACCGGCGCCCGTGTTTAGTACACCTAGGTGGGGAACCTTTTCGGTTTACGTTGGCTATGAGTTGCGCCATTGTGTGAGACACACCATAGGTCTGCGTTACTTGTACGTATTGCAATACTTGTGAGTAGTACCATCTTGTGTGGAACACCGTGAGTCTTCGCTACTTTTGATTAGTACCCCAACATGACACATACCATGGTTCTATTTTACTCACGACATGTACCATTCTGTGGGGCCTTAGACGTGGATTTTGCACCCCTTTAGACACCAAGCATCATTGTGCTTAATGAGTGGTTCCTTGGTCGGTAATAATGTTATTTTCGATCTGTTTTGAGTCTGATCCACTGGTTTTTGTTTGTTTGTTTGTTTGTTTTGTTGGGTTCCTGTCCATCCACTCATTCTTCATGACATATTTTATTTTTATTATGGTCAGTGGATGCCTTTGAAATTTTTGTTCTTTCATTTCGTACCATTATTGGCCGATGACCTTCGATGTTAGGCCCCTTAAAACAACAAGCATCATCATCATCATCATCCGACCACTTTGTCGAACAGCTCGTCTCCTTCCTGTGTTCCCAGCCCAAAGTTTGTAACACTGCTCCTTTGATGCAAATCACCCAGAACAATATTTCTCGAGCCAATTACTCTGGTTACTCTCAACGCCACTCATGACCACGTGGAGAGCTTAGTGCCATACAGTACGGGAATAAACAAACACATTCCTCAGAGATGTAGGACTATATGGAAAGTGCGACTATCAGAGTTTCGATTTATGACATTTTAAAGGCTCCCGTGAATGTGTAAGTACTGATATTTTGTTTATGAATTTAATTGTGCAGTTATTCTAGCCTATGTACCCGTTCTTCGCACGGGAATTGCTAATCGATTTCACGATTCCTTAATGAATTTATGCGAAGTTACATGCCTGTATTAAAAGTTGAATGCGGTATGTTAAACTAATATTCTTCTACGAAAGCACGTAGCAGCAACGTGAAGTACACTAAAGCTGAACAAAGTGGAGACAGAATGGGGTAGGTCAGAGAGTTTATTGGACGATACAGTTCATAGTCCGAAGTTGTTCGTAATTCACCCCATTTCTCGGTTACATATTGTTATTCATCTGAAACCGGGAGTCGCACTGTGGCTGCAGACTCATGAATCCAAACGTTGACGACAACCTCCCTTATTTTATTATATTCTATCGAAAAGAGTAAAGTTCCTCATTAATTAAACCATTTAACCCACATAACAGCCTGTAAAACAGTCCATTATTGATAACCCCTATCGAAAAGTTGCACATTAGAAAAAACACTTTTACCGAGCTCGATAGCTGCAGTCGCTTAAGTGCGGCCAGTATCCAGTAATCGGGAGATCGTGGGTTCGAGTCCCACTGTCGGCAGCCTTGAAGATGGTTTTCCGTGGTTTCCCATTTTCACACCAGGCAAATGCCGGGGCTGTACCATAATTAAGGCCACGGCCGCTTCCTTCCAACTCCTAGGCCTTTCCTATCCCATCGTCGCCATAAGACCTATCTGTGTCAGTGCGACGTAAAGCCAAAAAAAAAAAAAACACTTTTAGAAACTGATATCCGTTAAGGCTGGTCATATATATTGGGAGGGTAAAATCACTGTTCCGACTTCCTATAAACCCCCAAACCTATCCGGGATATCGAAATAATATTTATCCTAATACCTACCCAAGGACAGATATAAATTTTAGTAGAAATATATAGAGAAGTTTCTCCAGTTATAAGAACTCAACAAACAGATGAGCAGACAAATCGTCAAACCACTGTTTCGGTTTCTTATAAACCACCAGTCAGTTCAGGGATTTTGAAACAATATTGGCCCTAAAACCTTCCCATGGACAGATGGAGTCCAAATATGAAGTTCGCTAGAAATATATCCAGTATTTTTTTTTGTGTAATAAGAACTCAAGACAGACACTAAAGCCAAAAAATATGCAGATGGTTATTACTACACCTGAAAGGGTAAATGAATGAAAATTTCGCCAAAATAGCCAATGTACAGGCACACTTTTTTTCTTTAATGCTATTTGTTCGGGCGTCGACCCATGTGGATCTTTTGACCCTACTGGAACCATATTGCATGAACCTGCGTGTAATTGGAATGGCGGTAGTATGGAATGTTGTGTGTGAGGAAAGGAAGATTAAGGACGTCACAAACACCCAGTGCCCAGGCCAGGGATATTAATACTTACAATTAATCCCCTGACCCGGTCGGGAATCGAACCCGGGGCCGCCGGGTAACAGGCGGACGCGTTGACCCCTACACCGCGGGTTTTGACCACACGGTCGTTAAGATTTTGATATGAATGTGTTACATGTTCCTTTTATCTTGGAGGAAGAGCTTACCGCAGCCACACAGAAGGCCTTGGCTAGTAATGGAAGTTGGCATGTAATAATTCTGCTCAGTGATTGTAATTTACTATTCCTAGCCATTGTTTTATGTACGTGAAACATTAGTTACTCTTCAGTAAACCTTAAGTACAGGGCACAATTTTGAACAGTTTTTACGAAGGATTGCAGTTAGGTAGAAATGCAATCGTTCCAACGGAGCTCAGTTATCGATTTCCAGTCTATATTTGCTTAATAAGACATTACAGGATCTCCTCTTAATCCCTATAAGTTTGAGTACACCAGGAAGAAGAGAAGAACTGGACTTAGCATTTCAATACTTAGGAAACATGACTATCGCAGCTTAACAGCCGTGTAGAATCCGCAGGCTTAGTCGGACGTAGTGTTACAAAAGAATATGTCTTTGTTGGTATTAAACTCTTACCACTTGCTAAGAGTCGCTTCACTCTCGCAGCAAAAGAATAGGTGAAAGATACCCAATACCGTACAATCCGGGGTAAAGGAGACTCGATCATGGATGATAGGGCAAAAAATAAACAACACCTGCGCCAATCTTCTGACTCGACGGAGAAATTGTGAGCTGCTGGGTAAAGGAACAGTCACCACTAAGATCCCTCAGGATAAATTTAGCACTTAATAGAACTGTTGATAACCAAATTAATAAAAAGGTACTCTTATGTTCCTGATGGGGGAGGAGTATGATTATGAGAAAACTGTAATGGGAAAGTTCACACATTTCGAAAAAAGAAAAGTATCATAAAGTAAATTGTCTTTCCGTGGAATGCACGAGAGATATGACAGGCAATAATTCAAGCAAACTTCTGTCGAGCTGTCAAGCTAATCAGTTCCACAAAAGTTCAAGCTGGTGGTCTTAATTGTTGCAGGGAAAGATAATACTCTGAATCGGAAGGAAATTGTTTTCGCCCCAAAATACTATATGCAGATATAAAACACTTCTACGAGTTCTATTTCACGAAAGGTTTGGCAATGTTATAGCGAGGATAGGCCATGTCACTCCACCAGCCGTGTTCGCCAGCCCATGCGCACAAACAAACAAATGAGAGTCGCCATCGCAAACAGCCGCATGGAGGGGAGGACCGATGACGTGTCTAGTCCCACGAGCTCCATCTTACTATACGCTCGCGCTGTCAGTAACGGTGAACTTGGGTCAGGCTGCAGGTCGCGGTCTAGAAGGAGTTTAAGTTGTAATCTTTAAGATTATAATACATATTAGTTATGTGATTCGTTTAAATGTACGATACTGTTGCTGGATTTTGACGTTGATGTCCATGCCAAAACTTCAGTATACTTTAAGGACATGGCGAATTGAAGTAATCTCACCAGCAAGTTTGTAACTTGTAAGCGTAAATGGGTGTGCCAGTTACACATACAACCAGTGAGGTACTTCATCCTCTTGTTGACTTCGATATTCTGTCTGCTGGGGAAAAAGAAGTTCGCATTCTTTCGAATATTTTTGCTGCTCCTTTGTTTAGAACCTTAAACTGTCGTAGGTTATGACTTCTTGCCAAGTATGTGATCAGTATTCATTGACGTAGTGGTGCTCATAACCACCTGACAGTGATTGTATGTGGACTAAAACACCTGCTGTGTATGTTTAGGATGGAACATAAAGGCGAACGCTCTTCCTCTGTGGGTGGTCTTTAATTAGCGGCTCTCAGACGGTGGGTGACGAGCCGTGTTTGATTCTGGCTTCCCTCTACTAAAATGTTGTCTTCAGACGAAGACTGTAATGTTTGCAAGAGTCTCACAATTTTCAAAAGCTTCTTCGGCCCTTTCTATCTTTATTGCGATACCCCCGTAATAACAAGGGTCGGTACTCCTCTGGTTTCCTGTGTTCAGAGGGTTTGGTACCCCACCAGCATTACCTCGTGAGACCTTAAATACAGCGATTGGTACTTGGTAATAATGAACCCCCTATGGGTGGAAGATCATCCACGGTATCACCTGCCTGTTGTAAGGGGGACCAGGGACTGTGGCTTGGCGACCACGTTCCCCGAGCTTAGCCTGGTATTGTTTCCAGTTTGTGCAAGGCTCCTAGGTTTTACCTATCCTAATAGACTCTTCATCGTGAACTCTTCATTCTTTTCTGACCGCGATGGTGTTTGGTTTGCAAGGCCTCGCCTTTCTCGGCCTTGTCCTCCTTCAGCCCATGTCTTCAATTTTCGAAGTGTCGGACCACTGGTCGGATAGATGTATATAGGGGATGGTTGTGTCCACCATCATCACCTATCCCACTCTGGCATTGCACCTACTTTTCCTATCGTTAAATCCCTCAGTCAACGAGACTTGTTCTCTCCTGACCCCAACAGTAGGCTATTGGATTTTTGAAGTTCGTACCATTTTCACAGGCTTCTTGCTGCTCTATGCATTTTCCCCCACGAACCTACTACGCTGGCGTAGCAGGGGGCAGAGTCCTGCAGCAAGCCCAGCCCATGAGCTGCTTCAGCAGTACACTGCAATGGGCTTTGAAAGGCTCGAACAAACTTCGCCCGTGATGTCATCGCACGGGCCGGTCTGGGCCAGCGCTCTGTCATTCGTTCGCGGTGAGCCAAGGACAGCGCTGTGGTAGTTCTATGGGCTGACTGCTTCAATGTGTACAGTGTACTGCGTGTCACCGGAGCGCGTTGCAATACGGTCGAGTGAAGCCGATCAAATTCGCTGCGGTTTTCAGTTTGACTTCTCCGTCTATCCTGTTATCGGAAACGAATGTGGACTGTAATTCCAAAAGAAAAGAAACCGTGGCAAAAAATCGTGAAGTAAAAAAAAGAAGCAACAAACGAAGTAAAAATCGCACAATACAAGACTTCTCCACGAACCTGCTACGCACGCGTAGCAGGGGGAGAGGTGATACTCCCACGTGGTGCGTCCCAGGTGGCGGATAGGGGGGTCCTAACCGGCTTGCCGGCGGACTTAAGGGAAATAAAATACCTCTCGCGGACCAAACACACACCCCCTGTGGGTGGGGGAGGCTGACGAATAATACACCCACGATATCCTCTGCCTGTCGTGAGAGGCGACTAAAAGGGGCGACCAAGGGATGATTGAATTAGAACCATGAAACTAATTTTGATTCGTACCATCACGCGGAGAACAGCATGGGTTGCCTGTACTTGCGAGTTGTACCACTATGTTGGGTACGAAATGGGTTTGTGTTTAGTAGTAGTCATGAGCGTGGCCTGGGGGTTTCCAGTACCCGTGCGTCGTACCCATGTGGGCACCACCGCGGGTCTGGGCGTAGCCTGTGAGTTGTACCAGTATATGAGCGACACCGTGGGTCTACGTTGCCTTTGATTAGTATCCACTCTGTGAGGAACACCACGGGACCCGTGGGACCGGCATCCGTGCCTAGTACACCTAGGCGAGGAAACTCATTGGTTTGCGTTGGCTATGAGTGGCGCCATTGTGTGAGAAACACCATAGGTCTGCATTATCTGTACGAAGTACAATACTTGAGTAGTACCGTCTTGTGTGGAACACCGTGAGTTTCGCTACTTTTGATTAGTACCCCAACATGCCAATACCATGGTTCTACATTACTCGCGACATGTACCATTCTGTGGGGCCTTAGACATGGATTTTGCACCCCTTTCGACATCAAGCATCATCGTGCTTTATGAGTGGTCCCTTGGTCAGTAATCAATTATGTATGATCTTTGAGTCTGATCCACTGTATTTTGGTTGTTTGTTTCCTTTTTTTTATTATTTTTTTGTCAGTGGATGAATTTGACATTTTTGTTCTTTCATTTCGTACCATTAGGGGCCGATGACCTCGATGTTAGGCCCCTTTAAACAACAAGCATCCTCATCAATACAAGACTTCTGAACCGGATGCTAAACTTAAAAGTCGTGTTTGGTTGGTATTCAAGCCTGCAGTTGACGGTGATGGGAAAGACGTTAATTTTGTGTGCTGTACGATCTGCGGTGAACTTTATGTACACACTAGCAGTTACTCGCGGCTTCTCTCGTGGATTTCGTGATTTGATAAAAGTAATCGTTCCTCGGTACTGTACTAAGACATTATCTGAAAATCCCTGAAGTATAAAACCTCACTGAAAAATTGAGTTTCATTTACCCCAGAAACTCTTTGTAAACAGTTTGTCGTATTGCCTTTTGGGGCTGAGATGACCATGCGACATAGAACTGTACACGTGAGAACGTCTTCTCTCAAGTAAAAAAAATAAAAATAAATACACGTTTCTTTATTTTTAAAGGAGATTGCAAATACAACTTTATATCTGTAACATGTTGATTTTTGGAGATATATTGTAGATATGCTCAGGGATTATGTATACAAATTTTGGTTGGCAGCTATGCCCAAACGTACACACATAATCGCGCTGCTTTAGAACCCTGGAGCTGGCGTTGCTATGGTTACGGCAGTTCATTTCCTTATCCGATTCCGAGAGCAGGGGTAGTGTGGAGCCAATATCTCCATAATGGTTGGTTTCAGGGCCGTAAAACATAGTTTTCGGGCCCAAAGGGCTTACCGAGATTTGTTCTTTGGGTCAAGGGGCTTAAAATGAGCTTAGTATTGTCCTTGCACGACAAATTCGATATTTCGCCTATATTAGCCTATTATTTTTATGCCTTCCCTGTCGCCCCCACCTCGAATTGTTTTGAAAATAAAATACAGCCCATGTCCCTCAGGGTCGGGAATTTTAACCTCAATTGGTTAATTTCGCTGGCACGGGGGCTGGGTGCATGCGTCGTCTTCATCATTTCATCCTCATCACGACGCGCAGGTCGCCTACAGGGGTCAAATCAAAAGACCTGCATCTGGCGAGCCGAAAATGTCCTCGGACACTCCCGGCGCTAAAAGCCATACGCCATTTCATCAGACTCCACAACTATGTCACAACCTGCCAAAGTAATGAAATTTTCTTCGTGGACTGACGTTCATGATGCTCCTATTCCAACAGACGAGCTGGACAGATATTTAAAGCAAAATAGTGGAATGCAAGAAGATATAGCCACGAACCTGCTACGCAGGCGTAGCAGGGGGAGAGGTGATACTCCCAGGTGGCGGATAGGGGGGTCGTAACCGGCTTGCCGGCGGACTTGAGGGAAATAAAATACCTCTCGCGTACCAAACACACACGCCCTGTGGGTGGGGGAGGCTGACGAATAATACACCCACGGTATCCCCTGCCTGTCGTGAGAGGCGACTAAAAGGGGCGACCAAGGAATGATTGTATTAGAACCATGAGACTACTTTTGATTAGTACCACCACGCGCGGAACACCATCGGTCGCTTTTACTTGCGAGTAGTACCACTCTGTTAGGTACTCCCTAGTTTTGTGATTCGTAGCACTCGAGTGGGGTTCAGTGTGGGTTTCCAGTACCCGTGCGTCGTGCCCAAGTGTGCAACACCGCGGGTCTGGGTGTTGCCTGTGAGTTGTACCTCTATACGAGCGACACTGTAGGTCTGCGTTGCCAGTGATTAGTACCCACTCTGTAGGAACACCATGGGAATATCGGCGCCCGTGATTAGTACACCTAGGTGAGGAACCTCATCGGTTTGCGTTGGCTGTGAGTGGCGCCATTGTGTGAGAACACCATAGGTCTACGTTACCTGTACGGCGTACAATACTTGCGAGTAGTACCATCATGTGTGGAACACCGTGAGTCTTCGCTACTTTTGATTAGTACCCCAACATGACATATACCATGGTTCTACTTTACTAGCGATAATTACCATTTTGAGGGGCCTTAGACGTGGATTTTGAACCCCTTTAGACATCAAGCATACTAGATTCAAGATTGTGCTAAGTGGTCCCTTGGTCAGTAATACTACTATGTATGATCTTTTTGAGTTGGATCTACTGTTTTTTGTTCGTTTGTTTTGCTTTTCTGTTTTTTTGTTTCATGTCCATCCATTCATCATGACATTTTTTATTTTTTTGTCAGTGGATGATTATGAATTTTTTTTGTTATTTCATTTCGTACCATTAGGGGCCGATGACCTCGATGTTAGGCCCAGGCCCCTTAAAACAAGCATCATCATCATCATCATCATCAAAAGATAGCTTGGCCGATTCAGCACTTCTAGCTCATCCATCTTCAAATTTACCTCTAATTTTAATGGTAGATGCCTCATTATGCTATTGGTGCGTCATTGCCAACAAATCAAAGACAATAATCTGCAACCATTAGCATTCTTCTCTAAGAAACTGACAAATGCAGAGAGGAATTACTCAATCTACGACAGAGAACTCATCGCTGCCTACTCAGCGGTGAAGCACTTTCAGTACATGCTTGAAAGGCGTGATATTCCGATTTAAACCGACCACAAGCCACTCACTTTCATGTTCAAGCAACTTTCAGACAAAGCTTCTTCACGTCAGATCCGACACATTAGTTTCATCGGACAGTTCACCACAGACATACGTTACACTACTTGGAAGGAGAACATCGCAGCTGATGCTTGTTCACGAGTTGCTTCAATCACTATACTTCCAACTGTTACGATGGAAGAAATAGCAGAAAGCCAACAATGTGACGAAGAACTTGTACACATTAAGAATACGTCACTTGTACTTCGAACAATAATGTTGCCCAATGGTAAAGAACTCGTTTGCGACATGACTGAAGATATGATTCGCCCATATGTACCTCAACAACTACGACAAGCAATTTTCAACTCGCTACACAATCTAGCTCACCCTGGTGTTCAAGCAACCATTAATTTAATTTAAAAAAAAGCACTTTATTTGACCATCACTAAGAAAGGACGTAAAGACCTGGACATCGGAATGTATTCCTTGCCAACGAAGTAAAGTCTGGAGACACACTAACAGTGCAGTGACTTGAGGGAAATGAAATACCTCTCGCGGACCAAACACGCTACCCCCTGCGGGTGGGGGACGCACATGTAGAATACACCCGCGGTATCCCCTGCCTGTCGTAAGAGGCGACAAAAAGGGGCGACCTTGGCGCGGACATGGATTGTGGTTTGGTATAATGTGTTGGACCTCCTGTGGATGGGAGAGGTTGAATACATCCATAGGTAATCCCTGCCTGTCGTAGAAGGCGACTTAAAGGGTTATGTGGCCGTGGTCCCCTCTTTATTTTTTATTATTTTTCTGAGGGTCAGATGTAGACCACTCAAAATTTTGATGTGCGTGCTGCTCGGCGATGGAGCTCCTATGTGTGCGACTACGCTCAAAAGCCCGTGCCAGCAACCACCCAGGACGCGGCGGGTGGGAGTGTCATGTACCCGGGCAGTGGTATCCGCCTGACAACGCAGGTCCCCGCACAGCCGAATGCCAGAAGGACATATTATTATTAATTATTTTTATTTATTTTTTCTATATTTAGTGCTCTGTATACGCTATGGGGTACATGCTATTGCGGGTGACTGGAGGAAGGGAGTCCTAGTGCTCATTGCCTCAGTCATCCCGTATTAGGCATCGTTCAACATCGGACCCCGGGCAATACCTGCTATGACCAGGTGGGTATTGCCTTGGCTGCTTGGTTCGGCTACAGAGACCCCTGATCGGAGTGGGTGGCATTCGGGGAGGATACTTTCGGGATGGCGTCGAAACAACTTCCGCCAGCAACCTCGGGTAGTTCGCTACCCAAGTCTTTAACTTTGGATTCTCTAAGGGGGGCAACCCCTTGGGGACAGGCGCAGCGATTGAATTTGGGATCCAGCTTCCCTAGGTTCCTGGTTGCTACCAGAACCGATGGGCAGGACTTCAAGCTGGTTAAATCCATTCTATTCAGTAGATACATCGAAGGTGTATATGGCGAACTTGCGGACCTGAAGAAAATGCGCAATGGTGGTTTGCTACTGAAGACGAGCACTGCGCTCCAGGCCGATCAATTGCTTAAGTGTGACCATTTTGGCGACATCCCCGTCAAAGTGGAAGAGCACAAAACATTGAATCTGGTTCGTGGAGTTATTTTCCACCGTGATCTCGTCCTGAACACTGACGATGAATTGATGGAAGACATGAAGCACCGTGGCGTGACCCACGTCCGGCGTATCACACGCAAAGTCAACGGTGAAGACGTTGCAACGGGTGCGTTCATAGTCTCCTTGAAATTGTCAGTGTTGCCCGAGAAAGTCAAGGTAACAACCTATCGTTGCGATGTGAGGCCGTACATCCCGCCTCCTATGCGATGCTATCAATGCCAGAGATTCGGACACATGGTATCTCGTTGTTCGAATCCGTCAGTGTGTGGTACATGTGGGAAAGTAGCTCACGGCGCGGAGGAGTGTACACCTCCGTTCAAGTGCACTAACTGCTCTGGTCTTCATTCTCCTCGGGATCGGAATTGTCCGACCTATCTGAGCGAGAAGATCCAGGAGATCAAGACCCTGGATGGTCTTTCCTACCAGGAAGCGCGCCGTAAGTTTAATTCTCTGAATGCACCGGCCAAGACACTTGACTTCAGCTTGATAGCACAGTCCCTGCCAGGTTCCTCATTTTCAACTGGAACACCTGCCCAGAAGATCGCTGCGCCCAAGCCAAAGAGAACCAGCTCGAAGGTGGGTCCGTCCCGGCCTTCGACCACCAACATACCTGTGCCCCACGAACCTGCTACGCAGGCGTAGCAGGGGGAGAGGTGATACTCCCACGTGGCGCGTTCCAGGTGGCGGATAGGGGGGTCCTAACCGGCTTGCCGGCGGACTTGAGGGAAATAAAATACCTCTCGCGGACCAAACACACACCCCCTGTGGGTGGGGGAGGCTGACGAATAATACACCCACGGTATCCCCTGCCTGTCGTGCGAGGCGACTAAAAGGGGCGACCAAAGGATGAATGAATTAGAACCATGAAACTACTCTTGATTCGTACCATCATGCGGGGAACACCATGGGTTGCATGTACTTGCGAGTAGTATCACTAACATGGTACGAAATATGTTTGTGATTCGTTGCAGTAAAAAGCCTGGCCTGGTGGATTCCAGTACCCGTGCGTTGTACCCATGTGGGCAACACCGCGGGTCTGGGCGTAGCCTGTGAGTTGTACCACTATATGAGCGACACCGTGGGTCTGCGTTGCCTGTGATTAGTACTCACTATGTGCGGAACACCTGGGGCCTTTGGGACCGGCACCCGTGACTAGTACCCTAGGTGAGGAAACTCATCGGTTTGCGTTGGCTGTAAGTGGCGCCATTGTGTGCGAAACACCATAGGTCTGCGTTACTTGTACGTATTGCAATACTTGTGAGTAGTACCATCTTTTGTGGAACATCGTGAGTCTTCGCTACTTCTGATTACTACCCCAACATGACACATACCATGGTTCTATTTTACTCGCGACATGTACCATTCTGTGGGGCCTTAGACGTGGATTTTGCACCCCCTTTAGACACCAAGCATCATTGTGCTTTGTAAGTGGTTCCTTGGTCGGAATTAATGTTATTTTCTATTTGCATTAAGTCCGCTCCACTGGTTTTTGTTTGTTTATTTTGTGTTTTGTTGGGTTCCTGTCCATCCATTCATTCATTCTTCATGACATTTTATTTTTATTTTGGTCAGTGGATGCCTTTGAATTTTTTTGTTCTTTCATTTCGTACCATTAGTGGCCGATGACCTTCGATGTTAGGCCCCTTAAAACAACAAGCATCATCATCATCATCATACCTGTGCCGGCTAGGAAACCTACGCCGGCACAACAGGGGAAGAAGACAACGTCTCCTTCCCTCACGCGGTCGGCGACAGCCGAGCCCAAGCCGGCGGAGGCGGCATCGTCGACCAGGGCTGGGAAACCACCTCCCAGCCCGTCTCAACAAGAATCGACTGTGGGGAAGAAGAGCGACCTTAGCAGGCGTTCTTCCACTTCTCCTACGAATGGGGCTTCACGCCCTCCACCCGGAGGGCCTGATTCCACGCCAGCGGGTCTTCCTCCTAGAAGACCTGCGCGCTCCCCTCGTAAGAGGAAACCCCACCCCAAAACAACGTCGAAGAAATTGAAGGCATGCTTCACCTCGTCTACCACGAACCTGCTACGCAGGCGTAGCAGGGGGAGAGGTGATACTCCCACGTGGCGCGTCCCAGGTGGCGGATAGGGGGGTCCTAACCGGCTTGCCGGCGGACTTGAGGGAAATAAAATACCTCTCGCGGACCAAACACACACCCCCTGTGGGTGGGGGAGGCTGACGAATAATACACCCACGGTATCCCCTGCCTGTCGTGCGAGGCGACTAAAAGGGGCGACCAAGGGATGAATGAATTAGAACCATGCAACTACTTTTGATTCGTACCATCATGCGGGGAACACCATGGGTTGCATGTACTTGCGAGTAGTATCACTAATATGGTACGAAATATGTTTGTGATTCGTTGCAGTAAAAAGCCTGGCCTGGTGGATTCCAGTACCCGTGCGTTGTACCCATGTGGGCAACACCGCGGGTCTGGGCGTAGCCTGTGAGTTGTACCACTATATGAGCGACACCCTGGGTCTGCGTTGCCTGTGATTAGTACTCACTATGTGCGGAACACCACGGGGCCCTTGGGACCGGCACCCGTGACTAGTACCCTAGGTGAGGAAACTCATCGGTTTGCGTTGGCTGTAAGTGACGCCATTGTGTGCGAAACACCATAGGTCTGCGTTACCTGTACGAAGTACAATACTTGTGAGTAGTACCATCTTTTGTGGAACACCGTGAGTCTTCGCTACTTCTGATTAATACCCCAACATGACACATACCATGGTTCTATTTTACTCGCGACATGTACCATTCTGTGGGGCCTTAGACGTGGATTTTGCACCCCCTTTAGACACCAAGCATCTTTGTGCTTTATAAGTGGTTCCTTGGTCGGTAATAATGTTATTTTCGTTCTCTATTGAATCCGATCCACTGGTTTTTGTTTTTGTTTGTTTGTTTTGTGTTTTCTTGGGTTCCTGTCCATCCATTCATTCTTCATGACATTTTTTATTTTTATTTTGGTCAGTGGATGCCTTTGTAATTTTTGTTCTTTCATTTCGTACCATTAGGGGCCGATGACCTTCGATGTTAGGCCCCTTAAAACAACAAGCATCATCATCATCATCACCTCGTCTAGTGGCGGGGAGATGCACGTGGAGCATGAATCTCCATCCTCGGATGGGGAGGTGAGTGTAGGTTAGGTTAGGTGGCATTACGCTGCTCCTAACCTAAACCACAATAGTCCACACTTACATTATGGCACTGTTACAATGGAATTGTAACGGTTATGATAGGCATCTTGCCGAGTTGCGCCAGCTCATTAGCGAGTATTCGGCGAGTATAGTCTGTATTCAGGAAACAAATTTCCGACCTGGTCATCATACGGTACTGAGAAATTTTCGACTATACTCGACAGAACGACATTATGCTCACCGGGCTTCCGGTGGCGTTGGCATTTTTGTCCGTTCCAATACCTACAGCGAGGAGGTTCCAATACGAACCCCGCTGGAGGCAGTAGCTGTTCGCGTACCGCTGCCTGTCATAACTACAGTGTGTAATGTTTATTTTCCACCAGGTGAGGCTCTTAACATCAATGATGTCACTGATCTTCTAGATCAGCTTCCACCTCCCTTCCTCTTGTTGGGCGATTTCAACGCCCATCACCCCATCTGGGGCTCTGAGTCACCTTGCCCCCGGGGAAGAGAGCTGGAAACATTAGTAACAGAGCTGGATTTATGTATTTTGAACAAAGGGGAACCAACACACTTCAGTGTACGTTACGGCACTTATTCTCGCATAGACATAATTCTGTGCAGCCGAACGTTGGTTCCGCTGTTTCGGTGGAACACACATGACGATCTTTGTGACAGTGACCATTTTCCCATAATTCTTACTTTGCTGAACCACAAATCCGTCGAGGCTCCCCCTCGATGGATTTTTAAACATGCTGATTGGCCAAAGTACACATCACTAGCTGTCTTTAACGACAAAATCAGGCGGACCGTAGGCGAGGAAATAACTTACATCACACAGGTTATTCTTGCTGCTGCTGAGGAGTTAATTCCGTTCTACTCGGGGACTCCTCGCCGAAAGCTCGTTCCTTGGTGGAACGAAGACATCGCAGCAGCTAACAAAGAACGCCGTCGCGCTCACAAACATTACCGTAGACAGCCCACTGCGGCCAACTTGGTAACATTTAAGAAACTCCGCGCTAAGGCGCGAGTTCTTATTCGCCAAAGTAAGAAGGCTTCATGGGAGAGATATGTGTCGTCTATGACGTCACATACTCCATCATCTCAGGTGTGGACTAAGCTTCGACGTCTTTCGGGTATCCAAGGATCATCTTCTGTACCGGGAATTTCCATTGCAGGCAATATCGTCACTGAACCCCTCCTGATTGCTGACCACCTCGCTAGTCATTTCGCGGATGTATCTGGCTCCGGGAATTACCATCCTGATTTCCTCGCTCTGAAGCGGGAGGCGGAACGTTCTCACCTTAGTTTTGCCTCTCAAGCTTCAGAGGACTACAACGTGCCCTTTACGGAGTGGGAACTCCGCAGCGCCCTAGCGCTTTGCAAGGACACGTCTCCTGGAGCGGACAACATCCATAACCAGATGTTGAAACACCTTAGTGATGATAGTCTATTCTATCTCCTTCGTGTGTTCAACCGAATCTGGATGGAGGGTGATTTTCCGTCTCAGTGGCGAGAGGGCATAGTTATTCCTGTCCTCAAGCCTGACAAAGATCCTAAGTATGCAGGAAGTTACCGACCGATTTGCCTTACAAACTGCCTGTGTAAGCTGTTTGAGAGGATGGTTAATCGCCGGCTTGTGTGGTGTCTGGAGAAACAAGGACTCTTGTCCGAGTACCAATGTGGATTTCGAGCCGCTCGATCCACCACTGACCACTTGGTACGGCTGGAAAGCTCTATCCAGGATGCGTTTCTCCGCAAACAGCACATGGTGGCTGTTTTCTTTGACTTAGAGAAGGCTTATGACACCACATGGCGATATGGTATCCTTTCAGCCCTGCATCAATGGAGATTCCGAGGTAACTTGCCGGCGTTTATTGCGAATTTCTTGTCCCTCCGTCTATTCCGTGTCCGAGTAGAGAGGACATATTCGCAATACCACGTACAAGAAAATGGAGTCCCACAGGGATCGGTCCTTAGTGTCACTCTGTTCGCAATTGCCATCAACGGTATTGTTGCTGCTGCTGGTCCAGCAGTTATACCGTCGCTATATGTGGACGATTTTGCTCTTCACTATAGCTCGCACAGTATGGCAGTCGCAGAGCGACAATTACAGCAAGCTATCCGGAAGGTGGAGCAGTGGACCTTTGAACATGGTTTTCGATTTTCTACTGCAAAGACCTCCGTTGTCCACTTTTGCCGTCAACGTACTCTACATCCAGATCCTGAACTTTATCTAGGAAATGTCGCTCTTCCCGTGGTTGACACTTACCGATTTCTTGGGCTCCTTTTCGACAGTAAATTATCGTGGGAGCCACACGTGCGGGAGCTAAAAGTGCAATGCACCAAGAGGCTAAATCTCTTGAAATTTCTTAGCAGCACTAATTGGGGAGCTGACCGTGCGGTGCTCCTACGATTCTACAGGGCACACGTTTTATCTAGGTTAGACTACGGCAGTGCAGCATATGGCTCCGCAAGACCAAGCGTTCTTGCGAAGCTGAACAGCATCCACCACGCCGGGGTTAGGTTGGCGACGGGAGCCTTTCGTACAAGCCCCATCGCTAGCCTGCTCGCTGAGTCTGGTGTGCCGCCTTTACACCTGAGGCGCCAGCAAATGCTTCTTTCGTATGCTGCTCATTTGCGACAAATGCCACTTCATCCCAGCTATCCTTGCGTATTCAACAATGGCAACCATTTTCTGTACGCTGCTCGTCCTCGAGCTACGCGGCCGGTTGGAATACGCTTGGAGAGCAGTTACAGGTTGTTTAACGTACCTTCGGTTCCATGCCTTGTCAGACAAGCGAGTGGGGCACCTCCGTGGGTAGTTCGACGTCCTGAAATAATCCTGGACCTACACACTGGCCCGAAGGAAAACACGGACCCTTCGATTTATCGGAGGCTCTTCATGTCCGTTGTTGGCCGCTATCCAGGTTCAGTCGTCGTCTACACGGATGGTTCAAGGACAGATACGAAGGTGGGCTGTGCGTTCGTTGTCGACAATGATCGGTTTCTTTTTGCTCTCCCGGAAACCTGTAGTGTGTACACGGCAGAGCTCTATGCTATCTGCAGAGCTCTGCGGTACGCACTATACAATGAGCGCCGACGCTTTCTTGTGTGTACTGACTCCTTGAGTTCGCTTCAGTCTATTGATACCTGTTTCCCTCAACACCCTCTGGTGCAGCGGATCCAGGACCTGCTGGCCGGGTGTTGGGATGCCGGCACCAGAATCACGTTTCTGTGGCTCCCAAGCCACATGGGCATAGAGGGAAACGAGTTAGCAGATCAGGCTGCCAAGGAGGCAGTTACACTGCCCCCGTTGCCTTTCAAGGTTCCAGCAAGTGATATTCGCTCCCAGCTGCGACATCATGTTATGTCCCATTGGGAGATGGAGTGGCAGGCCATTCCACCTCCCAATAAGTTGAGAGCGATAAAAGGAACGACGAAGGTATGGAAGACTTCCCTTCGGGCTTCGCGGCGGGAAGCCGTGGTATTATGTCGTCTTCGGGTCGGCCATGGTATCGTGACTCACTCGCATCTTTTGAAAGGAGAACCTCCTCCGGTGTGTACCTGCGGTGACCATCTTACCGTGGTACACATGCTTACGGAGTGTACGGACCTGGTTGATCTTCGCCGTAGTCTTAACCTCCCGGATACCATCTCCCTTATCCTGCGTGATGACGTGCAGTCAGCAGACCTCGTCATCCGCTTTATGAGGGATAGTGGTCTGTTTTATCGTATGTAATGATGTCCTTTGTGCTTGTATCTTTGTGTCAATTACGCTCTCATCCTATTGACTTCATTTTAGTTTGTGTTGCGTATTTTAATGTGTTCTTTTCACGTCTAATGTAAAGTATGTATATATATCTGTACTAGCAGGCAATGCCTTCTTTCATTATCTCCTGTAATTTTTCTTATTTTATTCCAAAATAAGGCATTGCGAATTAGATCCACTGATTGTTTTAATTTCATACTCATTTTTCATCGCATTTTTTAAAACTCTAATCAGTGGCTCCGTTTTAAATTTTAACTATCATATGTCATTTCGTCCATCACGTTCCATTAGGGGCCGATGACCTTCGATGTTAGGCCCCTTTAAACAACAAGCATCATCATCATCATCATCGTTTTGGCGTGCCTCATATCATAACTACTGTCCGCGGAAGGCAGTTTGAATGTCAACTTTTCAAATGCCTCACAAGCACACTGGGCATCGTCCACATTAAAACGACAGCATATCACCCGGCAGCAAATGGAAAAATTGAACGCTGGCACCGTCAATTAAAATCTGCTTTGAAGGCACAGATGTCTGATGATTGGGTTTCGAAGCTTCTTCTGGTCCTGTTAGGACTTCGTTCCTACATAATTTCGCAAGTCAACACTTCGCCAGTAGAAATGACTTACGGCTCAACAATTAGGTTACCAGGAGCATTTCTCAACGAACAGAAATTAGTAACTGACATCCCAACCTTAATTTTCAAATTGAAGGAACAGTTGAGGAACCTAAGACCAGTCCCAACAGAACACCACGACCGCGAAAAGATCTTAATTCACCCACGGCTGATGACGAGCAAGTTCGTTTTCGTTCGATATGATGCGATCAGAACACCTCTTCAATCATCTGTATTACGTTTGTGTGGCTCTCCAGCCACATGGGCATAGAGGGAAACGAGTTAGCAGATCAGGCTGCCAAGGAACTGCCCCCGTTGCCTTTCAAGGTTCGAGCAAGTGATATTCGCTCTCAGCTGAGACATCTGGTTATGTCTCATTGGGAGATGGAGTGGCAGGCCATCCCACTTCCCAATAAGCTGAGAGCGATAAAAGGAACAACGAAGGTATGGAGGACTTCCCTTCGGGCTTCGCGGAGGGAAGCCGTGGTATTATGTCGCCTTCGGATCGGCCACGGTATCTTGACGCACTCCCATCTACTGAAAGGAGAACCCCCTCCAGTGTGTACCTGCGGCGACCATCTTACCGTGGTACACATCCTTACGGATTGCGTCGACCTGGTCGATCTGCGCCGTAGTATTAACCTTTCGAGTACTATCTCCCTTATCTTGCGCGATGACGAGCAGTCAGCAGACCTCGTCATCCGCTTTATGAGGGATAGCGGTCTGTTTTATCGTGTGTGATGATGTCCTTTGTCCTAGTGTTGTTTATGTCAGTTGCGCTTTTATCTCATTGACTTCATTTTAGTTTGTGTTGCGCATTTTAATGTGTTATTTGAACGTCTAACGTAAATTATGTGTTAATATCTGTATTACTGGGCAGTGCCTTATTCCTTCGATTTCCTGTACTTTCTCTTATTTTAATAGAACATAAGGCATTGCGTATTAGATTCACTGACTGTTTTAATCTCACCCTCATTTTTCTTCATCACCATTCTTTTTTAACTCTAGTCAGTGGATACTTTTAAAAATTTTAACTTCATGTCTCATGTCATTCATTTCGTTCCATTAGGGGCCGATGACCTTCGATGTTAGGCCCCTTAAAACAACAAGCATCATCAATCATCATCTGTCGGGCCATATCCAGTCCTGTCTCGCAGTGACAAACACTTCGAGGTGGAAATGCCAACAGGGAAACAAACTATTAGCATTGACAGATGAAACCTGCCTTCCTTCTGACAGACCAATCATCGAAGAACATGGAAGACACATCTGGAGATACCACTTTGGACATTCCGTCAAGTTCCATTCCAAAGACTGTCAACCTTCATAAGAAGACAGGCAGCACTCAACCCAATACACCCGCACCACGGATCACCAGATCAGGTCGAAGGGTCACCTTCCCTCGAAAATACATGGACGCTGTCACTGCGGAGGGAGTTTGTGGCGGCCTCGAGTGTTAATATATGTGTATAAACTCATATATGTTTATGAACTCCTTGAACTTTGTTTGTTTCGAAGACTTCTATATATTGATGTTTTGTGCTTCTATTATTATCTATATTCTCTCTGATTATTATTCATGTTTTACGTTCGTCCCCACGATACTTGGAGTGTTAATTAAACACATAAATACAGCATCCCTTTTCTATTATTCATTTCAGAACATAACCATCATCAATAACTACACACACACACACACACACACACACCGGGCGAGTTGGCCGTGCGCGTAGAGGCGCGCGGCTGTGAGCTTGCATCCGGGAGATAGTAGGTTCGAATCCCACTATCGGCAGCCCTGAAGATGGATTTCCGTGGTTTCCCATTTTCACACCAGGCAAATGCTGGGGCTGTACCTTAATTAAGGCCACGGCCGCTTCCTTCCAACTCCTAGGCCATTCCTATCACATCGTCGCCATAAGACCTATCTGTGTCGGTGCGACGTAAAACCCCTAGCAAAAATAAAAAATAAAAATAACTACACACTATCATTTTTTTTGTTACGGAGTTATCCGTGGAAGGCAGAGGTGAAATAAGGTGCGGGCTGGAATGGATCTAACTACAAGTCTTACAGACGAAATAAAAATTTAAATAAAGGTTATATTTTCAACAGATAACAACATTTAAAATTTTCACTAAGTGAAATAACAAAGAAAATCAGGTACAATACAACTTTACAAAAGAAAGCACAAGTTAGGAGGTCTTTACAAATTCTGGGCTACAAGCCCAAATTCGTCAGTCTTGAGCTCTCAGCTCACAACCACAAAATACCGATGGGCAGAACGCCCATAATTACATGGAGCACTAGCTCCCAGCAATCAGAATGTCACGCCTCCCCGAGCCACCTTTTCAAAATACCATAAGAGCTGCTCCGCTCTCAATCTTTCACGCCTATTAAGAGGCCATAAACGGACTTTACTACAAACTGCCCTCAAGGCACACTTATAAATAAACAGGGGTAACTTGTACCCAACCTACAGAGCCTTCGCAATGAAGGAAAAACAACAGGGTAAATTGCCGGCCCAAAGTACAGTGAGGACTGGGGCGTGAACTTGCACTCCCAAATACACATTTTAAAACTTAAGTGGCACTCGGCCGATTACACAGGGGCTAATCCCAAGCTAGGGAGGTGACTAGTATACAAAATAAATTTAACACATTAAGAAGGAAGAAGAAACGGTTACGAGAACTTAGTCACCTTCAAATTCAAAATGAAGGGGAGCTCGAGAGGGTAAAGCACTCTCTATCCCCGATCTACAGTTCAAGAAATTTGTAGTTTTTACATAGACTGAAAAGGGATTCACATTTTAAAGAGATAGGTTACATATTAAAGGTTTCGAACCTTCCCCGCGAGTTAAACTGCTGACCTAGCAAAGAGGAAGGAAAGATGTTAATCGGCCATTACCTTGTTGAAGAGCTGCTGCCCGAAGGAAGAGGCGCTACCCGCCCCCTGCTATGCTTCTATACACTAAGCCCACGAACCTGTTATGCAGGCGTAGCAGGGGGAGAGGTGATACTCCCAGGTGGCGGATAGGGGGGTCCTAACCGGCTTGCCGGCGGACTTGAGGGAAATAAAATACCTCTCGCGGACCAAACACACTACCCCCTGTGGGTGGAGGACGCACATGTAGAATACACCCGCGGTATCCCCTGCCTGTCGTAAGAGGCGACTAAAAGGGGCGACCAAGGGCTGACTGAATTAGAACCATGAAACTAATTTTAAATCGTACCATCACGCGGGGAACACCATAGGTTGCCTGTACTTGCGAGTAGTACCACTAAATTTGGTACGAAATAGGTTTGTGATTAGTAGCAGTAAAAGCCTGGCCTGGTGGATTCCAGTACCCGTGCGTCGTACCCATGTTAGCAACACCGCGGGTCTGGGCGTAGCCTGTGAGTTGTACCACTATATGAGCAGCACCGTGGGTCTGCGTTGCCTGTGATTAGTACCCACTATGTGAGGAACACCACGGGAACACCGGCGCCCGTGTTTAGTACACCTAGGTGGGGAACCTTCTCGGTTTGCGTTGGCTATGAGTTGCGCCATTGTGTGAGACACACCATAGGTCTGCGTTACTTGTACGTATTGCAATACTTGTGAGTAGTACCATCTTGTGTGGAACACCGTGAGTCTTCGCTACTTCTGATTAATACCCCAACATGACACATCCCCTGGTTCTATTTTACTCGCGACACGTACCATTCTGTGGGGCCTTAGACGTGGATTTTGCACCCCCTTTAGACACCAAGCATCATTGTGCTTTATAAGTGGTTCCTTGGTCGGTAATGTTATTTTCGATCTGTTTTGAGTCTGATCCACTGGTTTTTGTTTGTTTGTTTGTTTGTTTGTGTGTTTGTTTTGTGTTTTGTTTGGTTCCTGTCCATCCATCCATTCATTCTTCATGACATATTTTATTTTTATTTTGATCAGTGGATGCCTTTGAAATTTTTATTCTTTCATTTCGTACCATTAGGGGCCGATGACCTTCGATGTTAGGCCCCTTAAAACAACAAGCATCATCATCATCATATACAGTAAGCAAGATGTTGTTGAAGTCGCGCGGAGACAAGAAAATCAGCAGTTTTTATACCCTCGCGGAAAATTCGAGACCTTTCATGAATTATTAAGACCCGCCCACAAACGTTTATTGGTTAACAGCGAAAGTTACACACAAATCGATGAAAAACCTAATTGGTGGGAAATTAATTACGGAAATTTAGGATTGATTAAATTCAAAACCGGCGGAAAGAAAGCTTAATATTGCCAACCCCCAAGTGAAAGAACAAAATTTAGTAAAGACAAAACTTAAGAATTCCAAATTTCTCCAAGAAAGTTCATTCCTTCGCACCAGAGTGCGTTATCATAGTTTTTTTAGTAGAGACACCTGTTAGAGAATGTCCGCACTTCTTGATCAACAAAAGCAAATCAAAAATACCCAGTGACATCTTCTGATAAACAGGAGAGCTGATTCAGTTGTTACAGTTCAGGGTTTTTCCTGTAGAGGAGTTTCAGTTGGCGCAAATTTTGAACTTGCGTCGTAGAGGTGTACCGCCCGGTACATTTTTCATCATGGTTAGTGTACCGGGTGGTACACCTCCGCGCCGCTAATTCAAACATTCCGCCAGTTGAAACTCCTCTACTGGAGGAAGCCTGAACTTTAACACCCATGTTAATTCTAAAGTTTCTCAGATGTCGCTATTGTAAATTTTGAAGAGTTCTGAACTGTGTCTTTTTCGATTTATGTTTGTTTTCTCTGTAGTGAGAGGTGTGAACATTCTCTTCTAGATGGCACTACTAAAGAAATGCAATTGTGCACCCTAGTGCGAAGTGAAGGAACTGTTTTTTGAGAAGTTTTTTGTTCATAAGTTTGTTCTTTGTTAAATTTCTTTGTCATTTTTTGGGTTGGCAGTATAACCCTTCTCTTTCCGCTTGTTTTGAATTTAGCCAATCCCGAATTTCTCTAATTTTTGACCAATAACGTATGTCTTCTCCGATATGGATATGTTGCTTGATCCTAGCCAATAAAGTTGAGAGGGGTGTGGGTTCTCATTCTTGAAAGGTCTCGAATGTTCCACGAGGGTATTTAAACTGCTGATTTTCTGGTCTCCGGGCCACTTCAGTAACATCTATCTTAGTGTGATTATGTAGCAGGGGGCGGGAAGCGCCTCTTTCTTCGGGCGGCAGTTCATCCATCAGGTAATGGCCTTCTAATAACTTCTTTTCTTGCTAGCTCAGCAGTTTAACCCTCGGGGCAGGTTCGAAACTTTTATCATGTAACTTTCCTTTAAAATGTAAAAGACACTTGGTATAAAATTCTATCTCTTTAACTACAAATTGGGATAGAGTGTGCCTAACCCTCTCGAGCTCCCACTCATTGTTTTGAGGTGACTACGTTTTCATAACAGTTTCCCTTCTCCTTGTAATGTAATGAAGTTTTCCTATCGTGTCACCTCCCCACGAACCTGCTACGCAGGCGTAGCAGGGGGAGAGGTGATACTCCCACGTGGCGCGTCCCAGGTGGCGGATAGGGGGGTCCTAACCGGCTTGCCGGCGGACTTGAGGGAAATAAAATACCTCTCGCGGACCAAACACACACCCCCTGTGGGTGGGGGAGGCTGACGAATAATACACCCACGGTATCCCCTGCCTGTCGTGAGAGGCGACTAAAAGGGGCGACCAAGGGTTGATTGTATTAGAACCATGAAACTACTTGTGATTAGTACCACCACGCGGAGAACACCAAGGGTTGCTTTTACTTGTGCGTAGTACCACTACATTAGGTACGAAATTGGTTTGTGATCAGTAGCACACAGGAGCACCGCGCGGTCGGCTTTTGCAGTACCTGTGATTAGTACCACCATATGAGCAGGACCATGGGATGATAGCTACCATGGTTCTGCCTTGCCTATGATTAGTACCCACTATATGAGGAACACCACGGGATAGGGAGAGGTCCCTGTGGTTAGTACTCTTCTGTGATGAACACCATAGGTTTGCGTTGCCTGTAAATGGCGCCGCAAAGTGAGAAAAGCATAGGTCTGTATTCTATGTCGAATTTCATAAGCTCTGAGTAGTACAGTAATGTGTGGAATGCCGCAAGTGTCTGCTACTTTTGATTAGTACCGCAACAGAACAAATACCATGGCTCTATTTTGCTAGCGATCAGTACCGTTATGAGGGGCGGATAACTGTGATTTAGGACCCCCTTTTGACTGCACGCATAATCGATTCCGTGTTATGCTATAGCAGTAGTCCCTTGGTCAGTAATACGATATTGTCACGTCTGTTTATGTGAATGTGAGACAGTGCGGGTCGCAACCACTGATTGTTTTAAATTCATGTCCATCCATTCATTCTTCGTTCTCACGTTTTTGAATTCTGGTCAGTGGAGAATTTTAGACTTTTATTATGTCATTCCATTTCGTCTCATTTCGTACCATTAGGGGCCGATGACCTAGATGTTAGGCCCCTTTAAACAACAATCATCAATCAATCAATCAGCTACTTCTGATTAATACCCCAACATGACACATACCATGGTTCTATTTTACTCGCGACATGGACCATTCTGTGGGGCCTTAGACGTGGATTTTGCACCCCCTTTAGACACCAAGCATCATTGTGTTTCATAAGTGGTTCCTTGGTCGGTAATACTATTATTCACGATCTTTTTTTGTGTCTGATCCACTGTTTTTGTTTGTTTGTTTGCTTGTTTTTTTTGTTTTTTTTTTTTGTAGGGTTCATGTCCATCCATTCATTCTTCATGACATTTTTTATTTCATTTTGGTCAGTGGATGAATCTGAATTTTTTGTTATTTCATTTCGTACCATTAGGGGCCGATGACCTCGATGTTAGGCCCCTTTAAACAACAAGCATCATCATCATCATCATCATCATCGTGTCACCTGCGTAGTATGGGATTAGCCCTTGCATAAGCGGCCTAAGAGCCAAATAGGTTTTAAAAAGGTGTATTAGGAGTGCAAGTTACGCCTCGACTCATGTTGGTATTTTGGGGCCATGTAATCCTGTTTCTTTACTTAATAGGCCTCAGTAGGTTGGGTATTTTTACCCCTGTTCTTGTGTGCCTGGAAGGCAGCTTGAAAGTGGAGTTTGGTGTGGCCTTTGCATTGGCTTGAACTTTGAGAGCGGGTTGCTCTTTCTTAAATTTGGTTTCTGTGTGCCTCGAGCAGGCTTAACTGGGTAATTGGGAGCTAGTGCTCCTTGGTATGATTGGGGTTTTCTGCCCCTTTGTTGAACCTTATACATTGGTAAAGCTGGGCTCATTGCTCAAGGATTGTGTGTCTGGGGGACTCGAAGCCCAAGTCCATTAACAAATTGTAATTGTACGTTCTGAACTTGTTGATATATGACTGAGTTCCTGTCATACTTGTTATTTCTTGATCTTGAAAAGAAAATATAACCTTTGTTAAATGTTAAATTAACTTTAATTTCGTAAGTTGAGACCTATTCACCACGAACCTGCTACGCCGGCGTAGCAGGGGGAGAGGTGATACTCCCACGTGGCGCGTCCCAGGTGGCGGATAGGGGGGTCCTAACCAGCTTGCCGGCGGACTTGAGGGAAATAAAATACCTCTCGCGGACCAAACACACACCCCCTGTGGGTGGGGGAGGCTGACGAATAATACACCCACGGTATCCCCTGCCTGTCGTGAGAGGCGACTAAAAGGGGCGACCAAGGGTTGATTGTATTAGAACCATGAAATTACTTGTGATTAGTACCACCACGCGGAGAACACCAAGGGTTGCTTTTACTTGTGCGTAGTACCACTATATTAGGTACGAAATTGGTTTGTGATCAGTAGCACACAGGAGCACCGCGCGGTCGGCTTTTGCAGTACCTGTGATTAGTACCACCATATGAGCAGGACCATGGGATGATAGCTACCAAGGTTCTGCCTTGCCTGTGATTAGTACCCACTATATGAGGAACACCACGGGATAGGGAGAGGTCCCTGTGGTTAGTACTCTTATGTGATGAACACCTTAGGTTTGCGTTGCCTGTAAATGGCGCCGCAAAGTGAGAAAAGCATAGGTCTGTATTATGTCGAATTTCATAACCTCTGTGTAGTACAATAATGTGTGGAATGCCGCAAGTCTCTGCTACTTTTGATTAGTACCGCAACAGAACAAATACCATGGTTCTATTTTGATAGCGATCAGTACCGTTATGAGGGGCGGATAACTGCGATTTAGGACCCCCTTTTGACTGCACGCATAATCGATTCCGTGTTATGCTATAGCAGTAGTCCCTTGGTCAGTAATACGATATTGTCACGTCTGTTTATGTGAATGTGAGACAGTGCGGGTCGCAACCACTGATTGTTTTAAATTCATGTCCATCCATTCATTCTTCGTTCTCACGTTTTTGAATTCTGGTCAGTGGAGAATTTTAGACTTTTAATATGTCATTCCATTTCGTCTCATTTCGTACCATTAGGGGCCGATGACCTAGATGTTAGGCCCCTTTAAACAACAATCATCATCATCATCTCCACTGATTATTTTTTAATTTCATATCCATCCGTTCATTTTTTCGTCCTCACGTTTTGAATTCTGGTCAGTGGAGTATTTTGTGTGTATTTTAATTTTGTCATTGCATTTCGAGTCATTTCGTACCATTAGGGGCCGTTGACCTCGATGTTAGGCCCCTAAAAACAACAAGCATCATCATCATCGTCGAGACCTATTCATCCCAGCTCCTTTCACCTCTGCTGTTCCACAGATACCTCGGAATAGTTAGTTTTAGATATTAGTCAGGGGATAAATTTTGAAGTTTAAATTTTCGTTTCGTTCACCTCGTAGGAGCCGATGACCTAGTTGTTAGGCCCTTTAAATAACAGACATGATCATCAATAATCACCACCAACTCAACCACCACAAATATATGCAATGTTTTAATTTTCACAATATTATTTCACTTATGACATAAAAATTAAAATTTGCATTATTAATGTAGTTGCTAGACAACGGGACATCTTCCTTTTGCAGTGAGAGTTCGTCTACTATGTCATTCTTTGATTTTTTGGCGGAAGGCAGCCGCCTTACACCAGTAAGTACTGATGTAGAAGAGTATGATGTTGATGTAGAAGAAGAGGAATCATCAGATGAGACTACAGAGGAAACCGAAGAAAGTTTGCTTCTTGATGAAAGTGGACCCAATTATATTGATTTCAATGGGATACGCATCATTCCGAGAGCACTCGTGTTTAAGGATGTTTTTGAACGGGATACGAGAACTATGTCGTTTTCTATCCAAAACATCATCACAAGATCCGTCATCGTCAAGGTTGAACCACCAAATGTTAAGGTACGATATAATGCTAAAGGTGAGAGCTAACATTGTCACAAGAATACACTCCCCCTATCTAAACACGAAAAGTTAGATCTAGAGAGATTGGTATTGTTGGAACAGGCTCCTCCTCTTCGTCTTACCTATCTTTTTTTCAACTCTAGACCTCTTCCCCATACAATGTCGATTAATTTGCAAGACCCATGACATGTACCCCAGGGTGTTCCAGGAGGAACGGTCAATATTCAGGGATATGGCAGGAACGATCATATGAAGCAAAAAGCTTCATATGGACATATGCCTTATTCTGAATGGTCTCCTATAGTTCATTCCATGTTAAGAAAATAGTATTACTGTTATGTAAACAGGGTTGCCATATCGAGCGGCTCTGCTCAACACCATCACGGGAAAACGGCGGCACATAATTTTGTGAAATTCAGTATTAAAGTTCAAGATAAAAGGCAGAAGAATCCAAGGGGAAAATTAATTTGATAAAATAAAGCGCATGGCGGATTACGCGGGCTGTTTTTGGTTTATTCAGTATCAGAAATAAACTACGGCACATAGAAAACCACAGGATTGAAGTGTAACGCAAATTGGGAGAGGAAATAGAAACATATCTTTCATGCGCTCTAGGGTTCAGCGATGCATTTGATCGCATTCAATAAATTTATCCAGGCAATGCGGGTTACTACTGTGTTGTCTTAGCGCTAACAGAAACAATAGTAAAAATTAACTGCTGTCGTAAAACACGGTGGTAAAGTTGCAATGCGCTTAAGAATGAACAGCTAAATAACAAACAAGCCCAAATAAAACACACGGCATTTTTTTATCCGTACAAGTTATGCCTTGACGTATCGCTGCACACCACGACACAAAAACCTTCAGTAATAACTTCTGTACAGCACGAAAATAATAAAACACACGCAAATACAATGCAATATGCAACCAATCTTCACTCAACACAAGACAAGTACCCATGGATTTAAAGCCAAAAAAACACGCAAAAAATAAATACTATAGATGACTTAACTACAGAAGTTAACTGCCGGCGGTTTAAGACAACACGATGCTTGTACCAGAACCCACGAACCTACTAAGCTGGGGTAGCAGGTGGAGAGGTGATACTCCCACGTGGCGCGTCCCAGGTGACGGATAGGGGGGTCCTAACCGGCTTGCCGCTGGACTTGGAAATAAAATACCTCTCGCGGACAAAACACACTACACCCTGCGGGTGGGGGACGCACATGTAGAATACACCCGCGGTATCTCCTGTCTGTCGTAAGAGGCGAAAAAAGGGGCCCAAGGGGCTCTCAACTTGGGAGTGTGGATTGGCGACCACGGGGCCCTTCCACGAACCTACTACGATGGCGTAGCAGGGGGAGAGGTGATACTCCCACGTGGCGCGTCCCAGGTGGCGGATAGGGGGGTCCTAACCGGCTTGCCGGCGGACTTGAGGGAAATAAAATACCTCTCGCGGACCAAACACACTACCCCCTGCGGGTGGGGGACACACATGCAGAATACACCCGCGGTATCCCCTGCCTGTCGTAAGAGGCGACAAAAAGGGGCGACCTTGGCGTGGACATGGATTGCGGTTTGTTATAATGTGATGGACCTCCTGTGGATGGTAGAGGCTGAATACATCCATAGGTAATCCCTGCCTGTCGTAGAAGGCGACTTAAAGGGTCATGTGGCCATGGTCCCCTCTTTATTTTTTATTATTTTTCCGAGGGTCAGATGTAGACCATTCAAAATTTGATGTGCGTGCTGCCCGGCGATGGAGCTCCTATGTGTGCGACTACGCTCGAAAGCCCGTGCCAGCAACCACCCAGGACGCGGCGGGTGGGAGTGTCATGTACCCGGGCAGTGGTATCCGCCTGACAACGCAGGTCCCCGCACAGCCGAATGCCAGAAGGACATATTATTATTAATTATTTTTATTTATTTTTCCTATTGTTAGTGCTCTGTACACGCTATGGGGTACATGCTATTGCGGGCGACTGGAGGAAGGGAGTCCTAGTACTCATTGCCTCAGTCATCCCGTATTAGGCATCGTTCAACATCGGACCCCGGGCAATACCTGCTACGACCAGGTGGGTATTGCCTTGGCTGCTTGGTTCGGCTACAGAGACCCCTGATCGGAGTGGGTGGCATTCGGGGAGGATGATTTCGGGCATGGCGTCGAAACAACTTCCGCCCGCCACCTCGGGTAGTTCGCTACCCAAGTCTTTAACTTTTTATTCCCTACGGGGGGCAACCCCTTGGGAACAAGCGCAGCGACTTAGTCTGGGTTCCAGCTTCCCTAGGTTCCTGGTTGCTACCAGGACCGATGGGCAAGACTTCAAGCTGGTGAAATCGATTCTCTTTAGTCGCCACATTGAAGGTGTCTACGGTGAACTGGAGGACCTGAAGAAAATGCGCAATGGTGGTTTGCTTTTAAAGACGAGCACTGCGCTCCAAGCAGATCGGTTGCTTAAGTGCGACCACTTTGGCGACATCCCCGTCAAAGTGGAAGAGCACAAAACCTTGAATCTGGTTCGTGGAGTGATTTTCCACCGTGATCTCGTCCTGAACACTGACGATGAATTGATGGAAGACATGAAGCACCGCGGCGTGACCCACGTCCGGCGTATCACACGCAAAGTCAACGGTGAAGACGTTGCCACGGGTGCGTTTATAGTCTCCTTCAAATTGTCAGTGTTGCCAGAGAAAGTCAAGGTGACAACCTATCGTTGCGAAGTGAGGCCGTACATCCCGCCTCCTATGCGGTGATATCAATGCCAGAGATTCGGACACATGGTATCTCGTTGTTCGAATCAGTCAGTGTGTGGTACATGTGGGAAAGTAGCTCACGGCGCGGAGGAATGCACACCTCCGTACAAGTGCACTAACTGCTCTGGTCTTCATTCTCCTCGGGATCGGAACTGTCCGACCTATCTGAGTGAGAAGAAGATCCAGGAGATCAAGACCCTGGATGGTCTTTCCTACCAGGAAGCGCGCCGTAAGTTTAATTCCCTGAATGCACCGGCCAAGACACTAGACTTCAGCTTGATAGCTCAGTCCCTGCCAGGTTCCTCATTTTCACCTGCAACACCTGTCCAGAAGATCGCTGCGCCCAAGGCGGCGGTTGCTCCTGCGAGCAACGCCGCAAAGAGAACAAGCTCGAAGGCTGGTCCATCCCGGCCTTCGACCACCAATCTGCCTGTGCCGGCTAAGAAACCTACGCCGGCACAGAAGGGGAAGAAGACAACGTCTCCTTCCCCTACACGGTCGGCGAAAGCCGCGCCTAAGCCGGCGGAGGCGGCATCGTCGTCCAGGGCTGGGAATTCCCCTCCCAGCCCGTCTAAACAAGAAATGACGGCGGGGAAGAAGAACGCCCTTAATAGGCGCTCTTCCAAATCTCCTACAAATGGGGTGTCACGCCCTCCACCTGGAGGGCCTGATTCTGCGTCAGCAAGTCTTCCTTCGGGGAAACCTGCGCGCTCCCCTCGTGGGCAGAAACCCCGCACCCGGACTACGTCAAAGAAGTTGAAGGCCTGCATCACCTCGTCTGATGACGAGGAGCTGCACATGGAACACGAATCTCCATCTTCGGATGGGGATGTGAGTGTAGGTTAGGTTAGGTAGCATTCCGTTGCTCCTATCCTAATCCTCAGAAGTCCACATTTACAATATGGCACTGTTACAATGGAATTGTAACGGTTATGATAGGCATCTTGCTGAGTTGCGCCAGCTCATTAGCGAGTATTCGGCGAGTATAGTCTGTATTCAGGAAACAAATTTCCGACCAGATCATCATACGGTATTGCGAAATTTTCGACTATACTCGACAGAACGACATTATGCTCACCGGGCTTCCGGTGACGTTGGCATTTTTGTCCGTTCTGATACCTACAGCGAGGAGGTTCCAATACGAACCCCGCTGGAGGCTGTAGCTGTTCGCGTACCGCTGCCTGTCATAACTACAGTGTGTAATGTATATTTTCCACCAGGTGAGGCTCTTAACATCAATGATGTCACTGACCTTCTCGATCAGCTTCCACCTCCCTTCCTCTTGTTGGGCGATTTCAACGCCCATCACCCCATCTGGGGCTCTGAGTCACCTTGCCCCCGGGGAAGAGAGCTGGAAACCTTAGTAACAGAGCTGGATTTATATATTTTGAACACAGGGGAACCAACACACTTCAGTGTACGTTACGGCACATATTCTCGCATAGACGTAAGTCTATGCAGCCGAACGTTGGTTCCGCTGTTTCGGTGGAACACACACGACGATCTTTGTGACAGTGACCATTTTCCCATAATTCTTACTTTGCTGAACCACAAATCCGTCGAGGCTCCCCCTCGATGGATTTTGAAACATGCTGATTGGCCAAAGTACACATCACTAGCTGTCTTTCACGACAAAATCAGGCGGAACGTCGGCGAGGAAATAACTTACATCACCCAGGTTATTCTTGCTGCTGCTGCGGAGTCCATTCCGTTCTTCTCGGGGACTCCTCGCCGGAAGCTCGTTCCTTGGTGGAACGAAGACATAGCAGCAGCTATCAAAGAACGCCGTCGTGCTCACAAACATTACCGTAGACAGCCCACTGCGGCCAACTTGGTAACATTTAAGAAACTCCGCGCTAAGGCGCGAGTTCTTATTCGCCAAAGTAAGAAGGCTTCATGGGAGAGATATGTGTCGTCTATGACGTCACATACTCCATCTCAAGTGTGGACTAAGCTTCGACGTATTTCGGGTATCCAAGGATCATCTTCTGTACCGGGAATTTCCATTGCAGGCAACATCGTCACTGAACCCCTCCTGATTGCTGACCATCCCGCTAGTCATTTCTTGGATGTATCTGGTTCCGGGAATTACCATCCTGATTTCCTCGCTCTGAAGCGGGAGGCGGAACGTTCTCACCTTAGTTTTGCCTCTCAAGCTTCAGAGGACTACAACGTGCCCTTTACGGAGTGGGAACTCCGCAGCGCCCTAGCGCTTTGCAAGGACACATCTCCTGGACCGGACAACATCCATAACCAGATGTTGCAACACCTTAGTGATGATAGTTTATTATATCTCCTTCGTGTGTTCAACCGAATCTGGATGGAGGGTGATTTTCCGTCTCAGTGGCGAGAGGGCATAGTCATTCCTGTCCTCAAGTCTGACAAAGATCCTAAGTATGCAGGAAGTTACAGACCGATTTGCCTTACAAACTGCCTGTGTAAGCTGTTTGAGAGGATGGTTAATCGGCGACTCGTGTGGTGTCTGGAGAAACAAGGACTCTTGTCCGAGTACCAATGTGGATTTAGAGCCGCTCGATCCACCACTGACCACTTGGTACGACTGGAGAGCTCTATCCAGGATGCGTTTCTCCGCAAACAGCACTTGGTAGCTGTTTTCTTTGACTTAGAGAAGGCTTATGACACCACATGGCGATATGGCATCCTTTCAGCCCTGCATCAATGGAGATTCCGAGGTAACTTGCCGGCGTTTATTGCGAATTTCTTGTCCCTCCGTCTATTCCGTGTCCGAGTAGGGAGGACATATTCGCAGTACCACGTACAAGAAAATGGAGTCCCACAGGGATCGGTCCTTAGTGTCACTCTGTTCGCGATTGCCATCAACGGCATTGTTGCTGCTGCTGGTCCAGCAGTTATACCGTCGCTATATGTGGACGATTTTGCTCTGCACTATAGCTCGCGTAATATGGCAGTCGCAGAGCGACAATTACAACACGCTATTAGGAGGGTGGAGCAGTGGACCTTAGAACATGGCTTTCGGTTTTCTGCCGCAAAGACCTCTGTTGTCCACTTTTGTCGTCAACGTACTCTTCACCCCCATCCTGAGCTTTATTTAGACAACGTCGTTCTTCCAGTTGACACTTACCGATTTCTTGGGCTCCTTTTTGACAGTAAATTATCGTGGGAGCCACACGTGCGGCAGTTAAAAGTGCAATGCACTAGGAGGCTTAATATCCTTAAGTTTCTTAGCAGCACTTCTTGGGGGGCTGACCGCACGGTGCTCCTGCGATTCTATCGGGCACACATTTTATCCCGGTTAGACTACGGCAGTGCAGCATATGGCTCCGCAAGACCAAGCGTTCTTGCGAAGCTGAACAGTATCCACCACAGCGGGGTAAGGTTGGCGACGGGAGCTTTTCGTACAAGCCCCATCGCTAGCCTGCTCGCTGAGTCTGGTGTGCCGCCTTTACACCTGAGGCGCCAGCACCTTCTACTTACATGTGCTGCAAATTTGCGACAGATGCCACTTCATCCAAGCTATCCTTGCGTGTTCAACAATGGCAACCGTTTGCTGTACGCTGCTCGTCCTCGAGCGACGCGGCCGGTTGGGATACGCTTGGATAGCATTTCCGAATTGTTTGACGTACCTTCGGTTCCTTGCCTTGTCAGACAACCAAGTGGGGTACCATCGTGGGTCGTACGACGACCTGAAATAATCCTGGATCTGCACACTGGCCCAAAGGAAAACACGGACCCTTCGATTTATCGGAGGCTCTTCCTGTCCGTTGTTGGCCGCTATCCAGGTTCAGTCGTCGTCTACACGGATGGTTCAAGGACAGATACGAAGGTGGGCTGTGCGTTCGTTGTTGGTAATGATAGGTTCCTTTTTGCTCTTCCGGCAACCTGTAAGTGTGTACACAGCAGAGCTCTATGCTATCTGTGAGGCTCTGCGGTACGCACTGTACAATAAGCGCCGCCACTTCCTTCTGTGTACTGACTCCTTGAGTTCGCTTCAGTCTATTGATACCTGTTTCCCTCGACACCCTCTGGTGCAGCGGATCCAGGACCTGCTGGCCGGGTGTTCGGATGCCGGCACCAGAATCACGTTTCTGTGGCTCCCAAGCCACATGGGCATAGAGAGAAACGAGTTAGTAGATCAGGCTGCCAAGGAGGCAGTTACACTGCCCCCGTTGCCTTTCAAGGTTCCAGCAAGTGATGTTCGCTCCCAGCTGCGACATCTTGTTATGTCCCATTGGGAGATGGAGTGGCAGGCCATTCCACTTCCCAATAAGCTGAGAGCGATAAAAGGAACAACGAAGGTATGGAGGACTTCCCTTCGGGCTTCGCGGAGGGAAGCCGTGGTATTATGTCGTCTTCGGATCGGCCACGGTATCTTGACTCACTCGCATCTTTTGAAAGGAGAACCCCCTCCGGTGTGTACCTGCGGCGACCATCTTACCTTGGTGCACATCCTTACGGAGTGTGTGGACCTGGTCGATCTGCGCCGTAGTCTTAACCTTCCGAGTACTATCTCCCTTATCTTGCGTGATGACGAGCAGTCAGCAGAGCTCGTCGTCCGCTTTATGAGGGATAGTGGTCTGTTTTATCGTATGTAATGATGTCCTTTGTGCTCGTATCTTTGTGTCAATTACGCTCTCATATTATTGACTTCATTTTAGTTTGTGTTGCGTATTTTAATGTGTTCTTTTCACGTCTAATGTAAAGTATATATATATATCTGTACTAGCAGGCAATGCCTTATTCCATTATCTCCTGTAATTTTTCTTATTTTATTCCAAAATAAGGCATTGCGAATTAGATCCACTGATTGTTTTAATTTCATACTCATTTTTCATCGCATTTTTAAAAACTCTAATCAGTGGCTCCGTTTTAAATTTTAACTATCATATGTCATTTCGTCCATCTCGTTCCATTAGGGGCCGATGACCTTCGATGTTAGGCCCCTTTAAACAACAAGCATCATCATCATCATCATCTTTTGTTTTCCTGTATATTCTCTTATTTTATTAGAAAATTAGGCATTGCGTATTAGATCCACTGATTGTTTTAATCTCACCCTCATTTTTCCCCATCATCATTTTTTTAAACTTTAGTCAGTGGATATGTTTTAAAATTATAACATCATCTCTCTTGTCGTTTATCTCGTTCCATTAGGGGCAGATGAGCTTCGATGTTAGGCCCCTTTAAACAACAAGCATCATCATCATCATCGAAACAGTTACAAAACGTAGTCACCTCAAACCAAAAATAAAGTGGAGCTCAAGAGGGTAAAGCACTCTCTATCCCCGTTTTACAGTTGAAGATGTGTGAAGTTTTACATGTTTCAATATAGGTTACATGGTAAAGGTTTCGGACCTTCCCCGCGGTTTAGAATGCTGAGCTGGCGAGAAATAGAGGTGAAGTGGCCATTACCTTGTTGAAGAGCTGCTGCCGGGTGAAAGAGGCGCTTCCCGCCTCCTGCTACACTTCCATACATTAGGCTAGATGTTGTTCTAGGGCCGGGAGACAAGAAAATCTGCAGTTTTTAAACTCTCGGGGAAGATTCGATATCTTTCATGAATAATTAAGACACACCCACAGTCGTTTATTGGGTAGCTTAGAGTTACGCATCAAAATCGAAGGAGGACACGATTGGTCAAAAATTAATTACGGAAAAGTCTGGATTGGTTCAATTCAAAACTGGCGGAAAGAAAATATTAATATTGCCAACCCACAAATGAAAAAACCAAATTCAGTAAAGAACAAACTTATGAATACAAAATGTCTTCAAATGAAGTTCTTTCACCTTGCACCAGGGTGCATGGTCATAGTCTTTGGTAGAGACATCTATCAGAGAATGTCCACACTTCTTGATCAATAGAAAACAAAACAAGTTTAACTCCACATAGTACTGACAACTTCGTAATCCCACAATTTACGGTAGTGACATCTTCTGAGAAAATTTATAAGTTGATACGGTTGTTAAAGTTCAGAATTTCTCCTGTAGAGGAGTACTTAAAGGCGGAAAATTCAAATGTGCGGCGTATAGGTGTACCAGCCGGTACAATCATCATCATCATCATCATCATCATCATCATCATCAGTACCACTGTGCGAGGAACACCATATTTCTGCTTTATCAGTTATTAGTAGCATTATGAGGGACCGGTGACCTGGATTTGGACCCTCTTATATAATACGTATCATCCCAGTAATTAAGGCATTCTGAATTGGATTCACTGATTGTTTTCGTTTTACTATATTTTTTTCATCATCATTCGTTTTAGATTCTAGTCAGTGGATACATCTTGAAGTTTTAATTGTTCCGAGGTATCTGTGGAACAGCAGAGATGAAAGAAGGTGCGGGGGTGAACAGGTCTCAGGCTACGAAATTAAAGTTAATTTAAAATTTAACCAGGTTATATTTTCTTTGCAAAATCAAGAAATAACAAGCATGGCAGGTACAGAGTAGCCAGACAACAAAGGTACAATCACAGTATTTACAGGATTTGGGCTTCGAGCCCCGAACTCACAATTCTTGAGCAATTAGCCCAGTTTTACCCCAACACAAGTTTCAACAGAGGAGCAGAAAACCCCATTCATACCCAGGAGCACTTGCTCCAAATTACACAGTAAAGCCTCCTTGAGGCGCGCAGAAAACAAAATTTTCAAGAAAGAGCAATTCGCTCTCAAAATTTAAGCCTGTCAAAGGCCACACCAAATTCCACCTTCAAGCTGTCCTCTAAGGACATAAACACAGGGGTAAAATACCCAACCTACTGAGGCCTATTAAGTGAGAAAAGGTTAATTACATGGCCTCTAAAATACCAACTTGAGAGGAGGCGATCTGCACTCCTAATACATTTGTTTAAAACCTATTTGGCACTAGGCCGTTAATGCAAGGGCTAATCCCATACTAAAGAGGTGACTTTAGAAAGAAACAATTTACATTACGTTAAGGAAGAAAAGTAGTGAAAATAAGTTCACCTCAATGCAATATGAGTGGGAGCTCGAGAGGGTTAAGCACTCTCTATCCCGATATGTAGTTTAAAAGATAGAATAGATACTAAGTGTCTTTACATTTTAGGGAAAGGTTACATGGTGGAAAAGCTTCGGACCCGCCCCGAGAGTTAAACTGCTGAGCTAGCAAGAAAAGAAGTTATTAAACGGCCATTACCTTATGGATGAACTGCTGCCCGAAGAAAGAGGCGGTTCCCGCCCCCTGCTATGTACTTTACACACCAAAAGATGTTACTGAAGTGGCGCAGAGACCCTAAAATCAGCAGTTTATATACTCTCGCGGAAAGTTCGAGGCGTTTCAGGAATAAGAACACCCTCCCACAAAAACTTTATTGGCTAGGGTTAAGCAATATATCCCCGGGGAGGGGGATACACCTGATTGGTCATAAATTAAAGAAATTCGGGATTGGCTAAATTCAAAACAATGGGAAAGAAAGGGTTATACAGCCAACTTAAACAATAACAGAAAGAAATTTAACAAGGAACAAACTTTTGAAATAAAAATTTCTCCAAAAAACAGTTCTTTCACTTCGCACTAGGGTGCACCATTGTAGGTCTTCAGTAGTGTCCTCTAGAAGAGAAAGTTCACACTTCTTGCTACAGGTAAAACAAAAATACATCGAAAACGACCCAGTTCAGAAACTTCAAAATTTCCAAGTAGTGACATCTTCTGAGAAACTTGAAAATTAACACATTAGATAAAGTTCAGACTTCCTCCAGTAGGGGAGTTTCAACTGGCGCAAGGTTTGAATTAGCGGCGTGGAGGTGTACCGCCCGGTACATTAATTGTAGTTTCCTTGCACCTTGTAACATTAGGGGTCGATGACCTAGCTGTTAGGCTCCTTTGAAACAACAGCAATCATCATCATCATAAAAACCAAAATTAACCATGGTGACTACGACGACCCCAGAAATAACTGGAATAAGCTGAAAAGATAGTGTGATGCAAATTTCAAGAACTTGACTCTGATAATGTTTCTTCTTACTTGCAGGATACAGACAGTGACGACGGTGACATATTACCACCTGCTACCATAAAGGTATATATGCGTTATTTTGATAATATATTTTCTAAGAAGTAGTTTTATATTCTTCAGTCGGCGAGTATCACTGTGTACTACACTCCTGTAGTTATCATCAAAATATTTACTACCCTCTGTGGGTGGGGGACGCAGACGAATAATACACCCACAGTATCCCCTGCCTGTCATGATAGGCGACTAAAAGGGACGACCAAGGGATGATTGAATTTAAACCATGAAACTACTTTTGGTACGTACCATCATGCGGGGAACATCATAGGTTGCCTGTACTAGCGAGTAGTACCACTAATTAGGTGCGAAATAGTTTTGTGATTAGTAGCAGTAAAGAGGCTGGCCCGGGGGTTTCCAGTACCCGTGCGTCGTACCCATGTGAGCAACACCGCGGGTCTTGTCGTAGCCTGTGACTTGCACCACTATATGAGCGACGCCGTGGGTCTGCGTTGCCTGTACCCACTATGTGAGGAACACGACGGGATAGTGCGAGTCCCTGTGCTTAGTACACCTAGGCGAGGAACCTCATCGGTTTGCGTTGGCTATGAGTGGCGCCATTGTGTGAGAAACACCATAGGTTTGCGTTACCTATACGAAGTACAATACTTGCGAGTAGTACCATGTTGTGTGGAACACCGTGAGTCTTCGCTACTTTTGATTAGTACCCCAACATTACAAATACCATGGTTCTACTTTACTCGCGACATGTACCATTCTGAGGGGTCTTGGACCTGGCTTTTGGACCCCTTTAGACATCAAGCACCCTCGAATCAGGACTGTGCTTTATAAGTGGTCCCTTGGTCAGTAAGTGTTATTTATGACCTTTTTTTGAGTCGGATTCACTGTTTTTTGTTTGTTTCTTGCTTGTTTTTTATTTTTATTTTTTATTTTGGTCAGTGGATTTTTTGAACTTTTTGTTACTTCATTTCGTACCAAGGGGCCGATGACCTCGATGTTAGGCCCCTTTAAACAAGCATCATCATCATCAGGAAAGACGAGCAAATGTACCCGTGCTTCGCTACGGTATTCTACATTGTATACGTATTTTCTCCGTAAATTACTGTAAAGGCAATGAGTAAGACTATATTAAATTGTATGTCTCCTAGCACTATCCGAGAAACAAAACAGGGAGGGCACCATATATTTTTCTGATGTGAGGTAGCCATTGGGGAAGGTTTTTTGGTAATGGCAGGCCACATTTCCTATTGCATATCACAATCGAGATCCGGAGTTTCTGCTATTACGGTAGTCTCACTTAGCAGCTGCCATTCGCAGCAGAGATGGACAGTTTTCATTAAAAAGGCAGGTCTCTTTTCCTAATGCTAGCACAATCGAGCTGGAGAGATTTCATTATAATCGAGAAATACGGCGCTATCTAACGTATCAACAATCGAGACACGACAATAAGTCATAGCAGGACGAATAGAAATTAATAATGTGACGACTCCCTTTGAATCACATGTTAACAGACACATGTTCTCCGCCACCTGCAGCGCTGCTGTCGATAAAAGGGCCAAGTACGCGCGCTTTTCGTCGGCTTACTGTGGAAGTGTGCAAACAGTTTGTGGTCTTTTCCATTAGTTTTATACATTCTCCAGTTGTATAAGTGCAAAATAGCTGGCATTAACTTTTCATGAACTGAAAAGTGAAAAAAATTATGCATTTGAGAAGTAGGACGTATACTTTGACATATGCTTCAATTTACTACCGCATGTGAATATGCCTACAACTTGCAATGTCCCGGGTTGTAAATCGGGTTACAATAAACATTCGAATGATAAGCGTCATTTTTGTTTCACCCCCAAAAGATCCCACTTTGTTCTCAAAGTGGTCGAATGCTATCCCACGTCAACATCTGCTTTTAAAGTGATAGTACCCTTAACATAATTTTTCAGTCAGATTGGAGCCATGGCAAAAGCTGTTGTCAAAGAGAATGCCAAAATCACAAGTACAGCTCAGGAAAAAATTACAGCACGCTTACCTTTGATCAGGCACAATTATCTTTTTTCGTTTTTTGCTAGTTGCTTTACGTCGCACCAACACAGATAGGTCTTATAGCAACGATAGGATAGGAAAGGCCTAGGAGTTGAAAGGTAGCGGCCGTGGCCTTAATTAATGTACAGCCCCAGAATTTGCCTGGTGGGAAAATGGGAAACCACGGAAAACCATCTTCAGGGCTGCCGACAGTGGAATTCGAACCTATTATCTCCCGGATGCAAGCTCACAGCCGTGTTCCCCTAAACGCATTGCCAACTAGCTCGGTCCACCATTATCAAGTTGGGAAGATGAACAAATAGCTCCTTTCACCATTTCAAAAATTGTCATTCATCAGTTTTGTGGGTATATTGTTAAACATGCAAGCGAAGTGATAGGCTGTACAGCATGTATTGGTTCTATGCAAAACAATACAGAGGAGGACCTAACAAGTCTAGAAGAATATTTTAACGCATCCAACTATCTTCTTTATCCATCGAGTGAATTATTATTGATGTTTTCTCATGTAGAGGAAGTTGTTGTGAGAAATATTAGTGTACAAGAAGCATATGGGGTGAAATATTTCAAGAATGCCTGGATAGTGTACCTTCAATTACTGTTTCTTATAGACTTGTGTGCTGTACTGAACATGCTCAGGACTTGGTACCAAAATTAATTTTTCATTACATACGATGCCGATTTTATTTCCGAACAAAAGAAGTACGGAAAGAAATGCAAGCTTGTACGACCTTAAAACATGCCCAGAAAATGTTGTAGGTGTCCAGTTAACTGACTGATGGTGTGAAGTGCTGATAAGATTCATGAATTTGAGCATGTTAATATATAATTTAACTTAAGTAGTTATGTAGGAATTACATATGTATGACATACCGGTACGTAACATCATGTGGATGCCTGCAGAGTTTAAATGTGTTTATATTACGCAGCATGTGCACTAACAGTCGAACACGTGTTTTTTAAAGGTTATAGCTGATAATAGCAACAGAGTTTGATTTTGTGGGGAATTACTGAAATAGCTCTATACACACATACCCGTTTGACATATTCGTTAAGACACTGACGAACCAATTCCAGAAGTAATGTCATTAAATCATTACTAAATGTAACATATTTCCTATGAATTTGTCACATATTACTTTCAAAACAAGGAACACTATTATCTTAATTTGCATGAAACACAGATCGCGCATAAACACAGTCAACGGTCAGAAAAGAGAATGCACATTCCTGAAACATAATAATAATAATAAACATATGGTTTTAAATAATTTATTTAAACGATAAATTCCGAATTAAGTCACATCAGATCTTATTTAAAATCACATGTTCAGGGACAGCTGATCCCTGTTTACCTACACCAGCGCCACGTAGTGTAGGAACATATCAAACAGCAGAAGTAGTCACACTATGTACTTCTATTCGTCCTAGCCATAGGACCCAAGTTGTAGATATTTTCTAATTGAACGGCGATTGTGCTATCTGATCTGTGATACGACTTACCGTCTAGCTACCTATTATCCCGAAACGAAGTCCTGCACCGTCATTGAAATTGCATCCATGCTTCGATATTTTCCAGGCTCAAAAGTTATAGATTTAAACAACTAGTAATATTTCGTCAAAGATCGAAGTGTCCAGGTTTCTGGATTACCACTCGCATTACGGAAGAAATTAATAGAGATAAGGATGTCGAAATTAAATATAACTGGAGACAGCCGTATAGGACAAATATGTAAATACCAAGCGGATGTATTTGAAAATAAAATGCCCCTCAATAAATTGTGATCGCGTGAGTTACACATATAAAGAAGGCGGTAACAGGGGAGAAATGTAGCTGCAGGGATTCTTAGGTGAACAGTTAATAAGATGAATTAAGGTGTTATTACTTAAGCTTAAAGTGGCAAGGCATAGACAATAAATTAAAGCGGAAAAGAGAAGTAGAAGAGAAATAGAGTAAAATTTATATCAAATGCCAGAAAACAGCTTACGGCGTGAAATAATGGGCTACAATACGCGGTACTGTTCAATTATTAACAACGCCCCGATTGTAACGTCCAACGGTATTCCACCAATATTCCGAATGGCCGATTGACGTCTCTTGCTTTCTACCCAAGGAACAACCACGAGTTTAGAGGAATGATGACGAAAATGGCAATACGTTAAATCCCTGCTGGCAAGAAGTAGCGTTACGCCACGAACCTACTACGCTGGCGTAGCAGGGGGAGAGATGATACACGTTGCGCGTCACAGGTGGCGAAGAGGGGAGGGGTCTTAACCGGCTTGCCGGCGGACTTGAGGGAAATAAAATACCTATGGCGGACCAAACACACTATCCCCTGCGGGTGGAAGACGCACATGTAGAATACACCCGCGGTATCCCCTGCCTGTCGTAAGAGGCGACTACAAGGGGCGACCAAGGGATGATTGAATTAGAACCATGAAAATACTTTTGATTCGTACCATCACGCGGGGAACACCACGGGTTGCATGTACTTGCGAGTAGTATCACTAAATTAGTACGAAATAGGTTTGTGATTAGTTGCAGTAAAAAGCCTGGCCTGGTGGATTCCAGTACCCCTGCGTTGTACCCATGTGGGCAACACCGCGGGTCTGGGCGTAGCCTGTGAATTGTACCGCTATATGAGTGGCACCGTGGGTCAGCGTTGCCTGTGATTGGCACCCACCATGTGAGGAACACCACGGGAATACCGGCGCCCGTGACTAGTACACCTAGGTAAGGAACCTTACCGGTTTGCGTTGGCTATGAGTGGCGCCATTGTGTGAGAAACACCATAGGTCTGCGTTCCCTGTACGAAGTACAATACTTATGAGTAGTACCATCTCGTGAGGAACACCGTGAGTCTTCGCTACTTTTGATCAGTACCCGAAAATGACAACTACCATGGTTCTACTTTACTCGCGACATGTACCATTCTGTGGGGCCTTAGACGTGAATTTAGCACCCCTTCCGACACCAAGCATCATTGTGCTTTATAAATGGTCCCTTGGTCAGTAATACTCTAATTAACTACTTTCTTTTTGAGTCTGCTCCATTGTTTTTGTTCGTTTGTTTTTGTTTTATTGTAGGGTTCATGTCCATCCATTCATTCTTCATGACATTTTTTATTTTAATTTGGTCAGTGGGTGAATTTGAATTTTTTGTTACTTCATTTCGTACCATTACGGGCCGATGACCTCGATGTTAAGCCCCTTTCAACAAGCATCATCATTCTCCTCGGGATCGGAATTGTCCGAATTATATCTGAGTGAGAAGAGGATCCAGGAGATCAAGACCTTGGATGGTATTTCCTATCAGGAAGCGCGCTGTAAGTTTAATTCTACGAATACACCTACCCGTACACTCGACTATAGCTTGATAGCGGAGAGTCTTCCAGGGTCGTCTTTCTCGACATCGTTACCCGTGAAGATCGCTGCGCCCAAGGCGACTGTTGCTCCTCAGAGCAACATCGCAACGAGTAAAAGCTCGAAGGGGGGGTCCACCCCACCTTCGACCAACAGAAGTCTGCGCAGCCTCCACCCACCCAAAGAGGTCGGCGAAAGCCGTGCCCCAGGCGGCGGAGGCGACATCGTCAACCAGGGCTGGGAAACCCGCTCCCAGCCCGTCTAAACTAGAAAAGAAGGCGAAGAAGAGCGCCCGTACTGAGCGCTGTCGGATTTCCCCTGCGAAGGAGAAGTCATGCCCCCATCTGCGGGGTATGAGTCTGCGCCAGGAGGTACTCCTGCTCCCAAACCTGTGCCCTCTCCTCGTAGAGGACCAACTCGCCCCCGAAAAGCGTCGATGTTCCGGGCGGCACCCCTGCCATTTTTGATGACGGGATGGGTGTCTCGCTGTCCTCTACATCTACGGATGTACAAGTAGATAGTGTTTAAGCTTACGAGCATTTTGTCGCTCATAACCTAACACTCCTTTTATAGTCCACACTATGGCACTGTTACAGTGGAATTGTAACGGTTATGACAGGCATCTTGCTGAGTTACGTCAGCTCATTAGTGAGTACGCAGCGAGTAGAGTCTGTATTCAGGAGAACAACTTCAGACCTGATCCTCCTCGCCGAAAACTGGTTCCTTGGTGGAACGATGAAGTAGCAGCAGCCATCAAAGAACGCCGTCGCGCTCATAAGCGTTACCGCAGACAACCTACTGTGGCCAACGTGGTAACAATTAAGACACTCCGCGCTAAGGCGTGAGTTCTTATTCGCCAATGTAAGAAGGCTTCATGGGAGAGAGATGTGTCGTCTATGACGTCACATACTCCATCATCTCAAGTGTGGACTAAGCTTCGACGGATTCCGGGTATCCAAGGATCATCTGCTGTACCGCGAATTTCCATTGCAGGCAGTGTCGCCACTGACCCTCTCGCGATTGCTGACCATCTAGCTAGTCATTTCGCGGATGTATCTGGCTCCGGGAATTACCATCCTGATTTCCTCGCTCTGAAGCGGGAGGCGGAACGTCATCATCTTAGTTTTTCCTCTCAAGCTTCAGAGGACTACAACGTGCCCTATACGGAGTAGGAACTCCGTTGCGCCTTAGCGCTTTGCAAGGACTCGTCTCCTGGATCGGACAACATCCATAACCAGATGTTGAAACACCTTAGTGATGATAGTTGACTATATCTCCTTCGTGTGTTCAACCGAATCTGGATAGAGGGTTAATTTCGGTCTCAGTGGCGAGAGGGCATAGTCATCCCTGTCCTCAAGCATGATAAGGGTCCTAAGTATGCAGGAAGTTACGGACCGATTTGTCTTACGAACTGCCTGTGGAAGCTCTTTGAGAGGATGGTAAATCGCCGACTCGAGTGGTGTCTGGAGAAATAAGGACTCTTGTCCGAGTACCAATGTTGTTTCCGAGCCGCTCGATGGACCACTGACCACTTCGTACGCCTAAAGAGCTCTATCCAGGATGCGTTTCTTCGCAGACAGCACTTGGTAGCTGTTTTCTTTGACTTGGAGAAGGCCTACGACACCACATGGCGATATGGTATTCTTTCAGTCCTGCATCAGTGGAGATTCCGAGGTCACTTGCCGGTATATATTGCGTATTTCTTGCCCCTCCGTCTATCTCGTGTCCGAGTAGGGAGGTCATATTCGCAATACCACGTTCAAGAAAATGGAGTCCCACAGGGATCGGTCCTTAGTGTCACTCTGTTCGCGATTGCCATAAACGGTATTGTTTCTGCTGCTGCCACGAACCTACTACGCTGGCGTAGCAGGGGGAGAGGTGATACTCCCACGTGGCGCGTCCCAGGTGGCGGATAGGGGGGTCCTAACCGGCTTGCCGGCGGACTTGAGGGAAATAAAATACCTCTCGCGGACCAAACACACACCCCCTGTGGGTGGAGGAGGCTGACGAATAATACACCCACGGTATCCCCTGCCTGTCGTGCGAGGCGACTAAAAGGGGCGACCAAGGGATGAATGAATTAGAACCATGAAACTACTCTTGATTCGTACCATCATGCGGGGAACACCATGGGTTGCATGTACTTGCGAGTAGTATCACTAACATGGTACGAAATATGTTTGTGATTCGTTGCAGTAAAAAGCCTGGCCTGGTGGATTCCAGTACCCGTGCGTTGTACCCATGTGGGCAACACCGCGGGTCTGGGCGTAGCCTGTGAGTTGTACCACTGTATGAGCGTCACCGTGGGTCTGCGTTGCCTGTGATTAGTACTCACTATGTGCGGAACACCACGGGGCCCTTGGGACCGGCACCCGTGACTAGTACCCTAGGTGAGGAAACTCATCGGTTTGCGTTGGCTGTAAGTGGCGCCATTGTGTGCGAAACACCATAGGTCTGCGTTACCTGTACGAAGTACAGTACTTGTGAGTAGTACCATCTTTTGTGGAACACCGTGAGTCTTCGCTACTTCTGATTAATACCCCAACATGACACATACCATGGTTCTATTTTACTCGCGACATGTACCATTCTGTGGGGCCTTAGACGTGGATTTTGCACCCCGTTTAGACACCAAGCATCTTTGTGCTTTATAAGTGGTTCCTTGGTCGGAAATAATGTTCTTTTCGTTCTCTATTGAATCCGATCCACTGGTTTTTGTTTTTGTTTGTTTTGTGTTTTGTTGGGTTCCTGTCCATCCATTCATTCTTCATGACATTTTTTATTTTTATTTTGGTCAGTGGATGCCTTTGTAATTTATGTTCTTTCATTTCGTACCATTAGGGGCCGATGACCTTCGATGTTAGGCCCCTTAAAACAACAAGCATCATCATCATTTCTGCTGCTGGTCCAGCAGTAATACCGTTCCTATATGTGGACGACTTCGCTCTGAACTATAGCTCGTGCAGTTTGGCAGTCGCAGGGCGACAGTTACAGCAGGCACTTAGGAAGGTGGAGCTGTGGACCTTAAAACATGGCTTTCGGTTTTCTGCCGCAAAGACCTCTGTTGTCCACTTTTGTCATCACCGTGCTCTTCACCCTCATCCCGAGCTCTATTTAGGAAATGTCGTTCTGCCAGTTGTTGACACTTACCGATTTCTCGGGCTCCTTTTCGATGGTAAATTGTCGTGGGAGCCACATTTCCGGCAGTTGAAAGTGCAATGCACTAAGAAGCTTAATATCGTGAAGTTTCTTAGGAGCACTACTTGGAGGGCTGACCGCACGGTGCTCCTACGGTTCTATAGGGCACGTTAGACTACGGCAGTGCAGCATATGGCTCAGAAAGACCAAATGTTCTTTCAATGCTGAACAGTGTTCACCACAGCGGAGTTCGGTTGGCGACTGGAGCTTTTCGAACATGCCCCATAGCTAGCCTGCTCGCTGAGTCTGGTGTGCCGCCTTTACATCTGAGGCGCCAGCAAATACTTCTTACCTATGCTGCTTATTTACGACAGATACCACTTCATCCAAGCTAGCCTTGCGTGTTCAACAATGGCAACAGTTTGCTGTACGCTTCTTGTCCTCAAGCGACACGGCCTGTTGGGATACACTTGGATAGCAGTTCCGAAATGTTTGTCGTACCTTCGGTTCCTCGTCTTGTCAGACAACCATGGTGGGTACCTCCGTGGGTCGTACGACGACCTGAAATAATCCTGGATCTGCACACTGGCCCAATGGAAAACGCGAACCCTTCGACTTATCGGAGGCTCTTCCGGTCCGTTGTTGGCCGTTATCCAGGTTCAGTCGTCGTCTACACGGATGGTTCAAGGACAGATACGAAGGTGGGCTGTGCGTTCGTTGTTGACAATGATAGGTTCCTTTATGCTCTTCCGGCAACTTGTAGTGTGTACACGGCAGAGCTCTATGCTATCTGTGAGGCTCTGCGGTACGCACTGTACAATGAGCGCCGACACGTTTTTGTGTGTACTGACTCCTTGAGTTCGGTCCAGTCTATAGATACCTGTTTCCCTCGACACCCTCTGGTGCAGCGGATCCAGGACCTGCTGGCCGGGTGTTTGGATGCCGGCACCAGTATCACATTTCTGTGGCTCCCATGTCACATAGGCATAGAGGGAAACGTGTTAGCAGATCAGGCTGCCAAGGAGGCACTTACACTGCCCCCGTTACCTTTCAAGGTTCCAACAAGTGATATTCGCTCCCAGCTGAGACATTTGGTTATGTCCCATTGGGAGATGGAGTGGCAGGCCAATCAACTTCCCAAGAAGCTGAGAGCGATAAAGGGAACAACTACGCTATGGAGGACTTCTCTTCGGGCTTCGCGGAGGGAAGCCGTGGTATTATGTCGTCTTCGGATCGGCCACGGTATCTTGACTCACTCGCATATTTTGAAAGGAGAATCCCCTCCGGTGTGTACCTGCGGCTACCGTCTTACCGTCGTGCACATCCTTACGGAGTGTATGGACCTGGTCGATCTTCGCCGTAGTCTTAACCTTCCGAGTACAATCTCCCTTATCTTGCGAGATGACGAGCAGTCAGCAGACCTCGTCATCCGCTTTATGAGGGATAGTGGTCTGTTTTATCGTGTGTGATAATGTCCTTTGTCCCAGTGTTATTTGGGTCACTTGCGCTTTTATCCCATTGACTTCATTTTAGTTTGTGTTGCGTATTTTAATGTGTTATTTTAACGTCTTATGTAAATTTTGTACTACTAGGCTATGCCTTATTCCATAGTTTTCCTGTATTTTCTCTTTTTTATTAGGAAATAAGGCATTGCGTATTAGATCCACCGATTGTTTTAAACTCACCCACATTTTTCTCGATCACCATTTTTTAAAACTCTAGTCAGTGGATATTTTTTAAATTTTTAACTGTCATATATCATGTTTATCTCGTCCTATTAGGGGCCGATGACCTTTGATGTTAGGCCCATTAAAACACCAAGCATCATCACACACAAACACTGATCATGTTACCAGGATCTAATGTGAAAGTATACCAGTGAGGTACGGTAGTTTGGTCGCATAAGTCACTTCAGTCCAGGATTTAGTCCTGAGGAAGAATTTTAAATTCGATCACTCAGTTCTGCTGGAATATGATCCCAGACACGAAGGTGAGCTCCTAACCAAGAGTAAGAGTAAATTAAAAATTTAATTGGAATACTGCAAGGAAAAATATTTGTACCATAACTGAGTAAGCTATTTGTAGAAATGTGTTTGCATCTATAGCAGAAAGATTTGCTTCTTTTCCAGACATTTATTTTGGATACTATTGGTACCGAAAACCAGAAACTGGCTCCAGGAATGATAAACCACTATTCTGTGAGCTATACACGAGAGAGGCAGCGTTACACAGAGTCCACTTTGCACATTACCATCAACGGGAAGAGTTTTGAATACTGCTTGCTTGCGTAAGGATTTATTTTATACTACTTTTTCAAATATTCTACTGTGTATGGGAGCATAATATCTGGAATCAATGAGGAAAAGAGGAGAAATAAACTTAGTGAGACAATCGACAAGGGATAGCTCTCGTATAATAAGGGGTACCGTATGGTAACAGCATCAAATTGAATTGACAGTAATGAACTTTACGCTATTCCACTTTTTGCACTATTTATCTTAGGATAAAAATGAGCTTACAATTTTTTTTTAAATTTGAAATTCCCTTGTTGTACAGCTATCGCAGTGAGGAAAACTTCATTTTTCTTTATGTGTACCATATACATGGCGATTTCCATTGACAATGAATTATGTTAAACATGTAAAGAAATACCGGTACCTTTGAAATGAAAAAGAGGAATATGTTCCATCGAACCTGCTACACAGGCGTAGCAGGGGGGAAGGTGATACTCCCACGTGGCGCGTCCAAGGTGGTGGATAGGGGGGTCCTAACCGGCTTGCCGACGGACTTGAGGGAAATAAAATACCTCCCGCGGACCAAACATATACCCCCTGTGGGTGGGGGAGGCTGACGAATAATACACCCACGGTATCCCCTGCCTGTCGTGAGAGGCGACTAAAAGGGACGACAAAGGGATGATTGAATTAGAACCATGAAACTACTTTTGATTCGTACCATCACGCGGGGAACACCATGGGTTGCTTCTACTTGCGAGTTGTACCACTATGTTCGGTACGAAATGGGTTTGTGTTTAGTAGTAGTCATGAGCGTGGCCTGGGGGTTTCCAGTACCCGTGCGTGGTACCCATGTGAGCACCACCGCGGGTCTGGGCGTAGCCTGTGAGTTGTACCACTATATGAGCGACACCGTGGGTCTGCGTTGCCTTTGATTAGTATCCACTCTGTGAGGAACACCACGGGGCCCGTGGGACTGGCATCCGTGCCTAGTACACCTAGGTGATGAAACTCATTGGTTTGCGTTGGCTATGAGTGGCGCCATTGTGTGAGAAACACCATAGGTCTGCGTTACCTGTACGAAGTACAATACTTGTGAGTGGTACCGTCTTGTGTGGAACACCGTGAGTTTCGGTACTTTTGATTAGTACCCCAAAATAACAAATACCATGGTTCTACTTTACTCGCGACATGTACCGTCCTGTGGGGCCTTAGACGTTGATGTAGCACCTCTGTAGACATCAAGCATCATGTGTTTTATGAGTGGTTCCTTGGTCAGTAATACTATTATTTACGATCCTTTTCTGAGTCAGATCCACTGTTTTTGTTTGTTTGTTTATTTTTTGTTGGGTTCATGTCCATTCATTCTTCATGATATTTTTATTTTATTTTAATATGGTCAGAGGACGAAATTGAAAATTGTTATATCATTTCGTACCATTAGGGGCCGATGACCTCGATCGCAGGCCCCTTTAAACAACAAGCATCATCACCATCGTCATGCGATGCTATCAATGCCAGCGATTCGGACATACGGTATCTCGCTGTTCGAATCAGGCTGCATGTGGTACATGTGGACGAGTAGCTCACGGCGCGGAGGAGTGCACAACTCCATACAGGTGCACTAACTTCTCCGGTTTTCATTCTCCTCGGGATCGGAATTGTCCGACATATCTGAGTGAGAAGATATAGGAGATCAAGACCCTGGATGGTGTTTCCTACCAGGAAGCGCGCCGCAAGTTTAATTCTACGAATACACCTGCCCGTACGCTCGACTATAGCTTGATAGCTGAGAGTCTTCCTGGTTCGTGTTTCTCGACATAGTTACCCGTGACGATCGCTGCGCCCAAGGCGGCAGTTGCTCCTGCGAGCAACGCCGCAACGAGAACGAGCTCGAAGCCGATTACACCCCGGCCTTCGACCACCACTAAGCCTGTGCCTGCTAATAAACCTAAGCCGGCACTGAAGGGGAAGAAGACAACGTCTCCTTCCCCCACGAGGTCGGTGGAAGCCACGCCTAAGCCGGCGGAGGCGGCATCGTCAACGAGGGCTGGGAAAACATGTCCCAGCCCGTCTAAACAAGAAAAGAAGGCGGCGAAGAAGTGCACCCTTGCTGAGCGCTCACGGACTTCCCCTGCGAAGGAGAAGTCGTGCCCCCATCTGGGGGGTAGGAGTCTGCGCCAGGAGGTACTCCTGCTCCCAAACCCATAAGCTGAGAGCGATAAAAGGAACAACGAAGGTATGGAGGACTTCCCTTCGGGCTTCGCGGAGGGAAGCCGTGGTATTATGTAGCCTTCGGATCGGCCACGGTATCTTGACGCACTCCCATCTACTGAAAGGAGAACCCCCTCCGGTGTGCACCTGCGGCGACCATCTTACCGTGGTACACATCTTTACGGAGTGTGTGGACCTGGTCGATCTGCGCCGTAGTCTTAACCTTCCGAGTACAATCTCCCTTATCTTGCGAGATGACGAGCAGTCAGCAGACCTCGTTATCCGCTTTATGAGGGATAGCGGTCTGTTTTATCGTGTGTGATGATGTCCTTTGTCCTAGTGTTGTTTATGTCAGTTGCGCTTTTATCTCATTGACTTCATTTTAGTTTGTGTTGCGCATTTTAATGTGTTATTTTAACATCTAATGTAAATTATGTGTTAATATCTGTACTACTGGGCAATGCCTTATTCCTTCGTTTTCCTGTATTTTCCCACGAACCTGCTACGCAGGCGTAGCAGGGGGAGAGGTGACACTCCCACGTGGCGCGTCCCAGGTGGCGGATAGGGGGGTCCTAACCGGCTTGCCGGCGGACTTGAGGGAAATAAAATACCTCTCGCGGACCAAACACACACCCCCTGTGGGTGGGGGAGGCTGACGAATAATACACCCACGGTATCCCCTGCCTGTCGTGCGAGGCGACTAAAAGGGGCGACCAAGGGATGAATGAATTAGAACCATGCAACTACTTTTGATTCGTACCATCATGCGGGGAACACCATGGGTTGCATGTACTTGCGAGTAGTATCACTAATATGGTACGAAATATGTTTGTGATTCGTTGCAGTAAAAAGCCTGGCCTGGTGGATTCCAGTACCCGTGCGTTGTACCCATGTGGGCAACACCGCGGGTCTGGGCGTAGCCTGTGAGTTGTACCACTATATGAGCGACATCGTGGGTCTGCGTTGCCTGTGATTAGTACTCACTATGTGCGGAACACCACGGGGCCCTTGGGACCGGCACCCGTGACTAGTACCCTAGGTGCGGAAACTCATCGGTTTGCGTTGGCTGTAAGTGACGCCATTGTGAGTGAAACACCATAGGTCTGCGTTACCTGTACGAAGTACAATACTTGTGAGTAGTACCATCTTTTGTGGAACACCGTGAGTCCTCGCTATTTCTGATTAATACCCCAACATGACACTTACCATGGTTCTATTTTACTCGCGACATGTACCATTCTGTGGGGCCTTAGACGTGGATTTTGCACCCCCTTTAGACACCAAGCATCATTGTGCTTTATAAGTGGTTCCTTGGTCGGTAATACTGTTCTTTTCGTTCTCTATTGAATCCGATCCACTGGTTTTTGTTTTTGTTTGTTTTGTGTTTTGTTGGGTTCCTGTCCATCCATTCATTCTTCATGACATTTTTTATTTTTATTTTGGTCAGTGGATGCCTTTGTAATTTTTGTTCTTTCATTTCGTACCATTAGGGGCCGATGACCTTCGCTGTTAGGCCCCTTAAAACAACAAGCATCATCATCATCATCATCATCCTGTATTTTCTCTTATTTTAACAGAACTTAAGGCATTGCGTATTAGATCCACTGAATATTTTAATCTCACCCTCATTTTTCTTCATCACCATTCTTTTTTAACTCTAGTCAGTGGATACTTTTTGGAATTTTAACTTCATGTCTCATGTCATTCATTTCGTTCCAGTAGGGGCCGATGACCTTCGATGTTAGGCCCCTTAAAACAACAATCATCATCATCATCATCAGCTCCCAAGCCTGCGTGCTCTCCTCGTAGGGGACCAATTCGCATCCGAAAAGCGTCGAAGTTCTGGGCGGTCCACCTGCCATCTTTTGATGACGGGATGGATGGCGCGCTGTCCTCTACATCTACGGATGTAGAAGTAGATATTGTTCAGGCTTACGAGAATTTTGTCGCTCATAACCTAACACTCCTTTTATAGTCCACACTAGGGCACTGTTACAGCGGAATTGTAACGGATATGACAGGCATCTTGCTGAGTTACGTCAGCTCATTAGTGAGTATGCAACGAGTGAGTTTCTGTATTCAGGTGACCAACTTCAGACCTGGTCATCATACGGTCTTGAGAAATTTCAGTCTATACTCGACAGAACGGTACTATGCTCATCGGGCTTCCGGTGGAGTTGGTATTTTTGTACGTTCTGATACGTACAGCGAAGAGGTTCCATTAAGAACCCCACTCGAGGCTGTAGCTGTTCGTGTTCCACTGACTGTCATAGCAACAGTGTATAATGTTTATTTTCCACCAGGCCAGCATCTGAACATAAATGATGTCGCCGATCTTATAGATAAGCTTCCACCTCCCTTCCTCTTATTGGACGATTTTAACGCCCATCACGCCATATGGGGCTCTAAGGCGCCTTGCCCCCGGGGAAGAGAGCTGGAAACACTACTAACAGAGCTGGATTTATCTAGTTTCAACACAGGAGAACCAACTCACTTTAGTGAACGTTACGGCACATATTATTGCATAGACGTTAGTCTATGCAGCCGAACGTTAGTTCCAATTTTTCGGTGGAATGCACACGATGATCTCTGTGACAGTGACCATTTCCCCATTATTCTTACTTTGCTGAAACATAAACCCCACGAACCTGCTACGCAGGCGTAGCAGGGGGAGAGGTGATACTCCCACGTGGCGCGTCCCAGGTGGCGGATAGGGGGTCCTAACCGGCTTGCCGGCGGACTTGAGGGAAGTAAAATACCTCTCGCGGACCAAACACACTACCTCCTGCGGGTGGGGGACGCACATGTAGAATACACCCGCGGTATCCCCTGCCTGTCGTAAGAGGAGACTAAAAGGGGCGACCAAGGGCTGACTGAATTAGAACCATGAAACTAATTTTGATCGTACCATCACGCGGGAAACACCATGGGTTGCCTGTACTTGCGAGTAGTACCACTATATTAGGTATGAAGTAAGTTTGTGATTAGTAGCAGCTGGAGGTGGGTTTCCAGTACCCGTGCGTCGTACCCATGTGAGCAACACCGCGGGTCTGGGCGTTGCATGTGAGTTGTACCACTATATGAGCGACACCGTGGGTCTGCGTTGCCTGTGATTGGTACCCACTGTGTGAGGAACACCACGGGATGTGTGGTTAGTACACCTAGTTGAGGAACCTTATCGGTCTGCGTTGGCTATGAGTGGCGCCATTGTGTGAGAAACACCATAGGTCTGCGTTCCCTGTACGAAGTGCAAACCTTGTGAGTAGTACCATCTTTTGTGGAACACCGTGAGTCTTCGCTACTTTTGATTAGTACCCCGACATGACAAATACCATGGTTCTACTTTACTCGCGACATGTACCATTCTGTGGGGCCTTAGACGTGAATTTTGCACCCCTTTAGACATCAAGCATCCTTGTGCTTCATAAGTGGTCCATTGGACAGTAATACTATTATTTTCGATCTTTTTTTAGTCTGATCCACTGTTTTTTGTTTGTTTGTTTGGTTGGTTGCTTTTTGTTGGGTTCATGTCCATCAAATCATTCTTCATGACAATTTTTATTTTATTTTGGTCAGTGGATGTATTTGACCTTTTTGTTATTTCATTTCGTACCATTAGGTGCCGATGACCTCGATGTTAGTCCCCTTTAAACAACAATCATCATCATCACGAAACATAAACCCGTCGAGACACCGACTCGTCGATTCTTAAACATGCTGATTGGCCAAAGTACGTATCACTAGCTGTATTTAACGATGATATCAGGCGGACCGTTGGCGAGGAAATAACTTACGTCACCCAAGTTATTCTTCATGCTGCTGAGGAGTCCATTCCGTTTTTCTCGGTGACTCCTCGCCGAAAACTCGTTCCTTGGTGGAACGATAAAATAGCAGCAGCCATCAAAGAACGCCATCGCGCTCATGAGCGTTACTGTAGACAGCTTGCTGTGGCCAACTTGGTAACATTTAAGAAAATCCGCGTTAAGGCGGGAGTTCTTATTCGACAAAGCAAGGAGGCTTCATGGGGGAGATGTGTCGTCTATGACGTCACATACTCCATCATCCCAAGTGTGGCCTAAGCTTCGATGGAATTCGGGTATCCGAGGATCATCTCCTGTACCGGGAATTTCCATTGCAGGCAGTGTCGCCACTGACCCTCTCGCGATTGCTGACCATCTAGCTAGTCATTTCGCGGATGTATCTGGCTCCGGGAATTAACATCCTGATTTCCTCGCTCTGAAGCGCGAGGCATAACATCATCACCTTGGTTTAGCAACCCAAGCTTCAGAGGACTACAAGGTGCCCTTTACGGACTGGGAACTCCGCAGCGCCTTAGCGCTTTCCAAGGACACGTCTCCTGGAGCGGAGAACACCCATAACCAGATGTTGAAACACCTTTGTGATGATGGTTTACTATATCTCCTTTGTGTGTTCAACCGAATCTGGATAGAAGGTGATTTTCCGTCTCAGTGGCGACAGGACATAGTCATTCCTGTCCTCAAGCCTGACAAGGATCCTAAGTATGCAGGAAGCTACAGACCCATTTGATTTACAAACTGCCCGTGTAAGCTATTTGAGAGGATGGTAAATCGCCGACTCGTGTGGTGTCTGGAGAAACAAGGACTCTTGTCCGAGTACCAATGTGGTTTTTGAGCTGCTCGATCCACCACTGACTACTTGGTACGAATGGAGAGCTCTATTCAGGATGCGTTTGTCCGCAAACAGCACTTGGTAGCTGTTTTCCTTGACTTGGAGAAGGCTATGACACCACATGGCGATATGGTACCCTTTCAGTCTTCATCAATGGAGATTCCAAGGTCACTTGCCGGTATTTATTGCGAATTTTTTGTCCCTCCGTCTATTCCGTGTCCGAGTGGGGAGGACATATCCGCAATACCACGTTCAAGAAAATGGAGTCCCACAGGGATCGGTCCTTAGTGTCATTCTGTTAGCGATTGCCATAAACGGTATTGTTTCTGCTGCTGGTCGTGCAGTAATAACGTTCCTACATGTGGGCGACTTCGCTCTGCACTATAGCTCGTGCAGTATGGCAGTCGCAGAGCGACAGTTATGGCGGGCTCTTAGGATGGTGAGCAGTGGACCTTAAAACATGGCTTTCGGTTTTCTGCCGCAAAGACCTCTGTTGTCCACTTTTGTCGTCAACGTACTCTTCACCCTCATCCCGAGCTCTATTTAGGAAATGTCGTTCTGCCAGTTGTTGACACTTACCGATTTCTTGGGCTCCTTTTCGACAGTAAATTATTGTGGGAGCAATATGTGCGGCGGTTGAAAGTGCAATGTGCTAAGAAGCTTAATATCAGGAAGTTTCTTAGCAACACTTCTTGTGGGGGGGGGGGGGGGGGCGGCTGACCGCACGGTGCTCCTACGATTCTATAGGGCACATATTTTATCCCGATTAGACTACGGCAGTGCAGCATATGGCTCAGCAATACCGAATGTTCTTTGAAAGTTGCCACGAACCTACTACGCAGGCGTAGCAGGGGGAGAGGTGATACTCCCACGTGGCGCGTCCCAGGTGGCGGATAGGGGGGTCCTCACCGGCTTGCCGGCGGACTTGAGGGAAATAAAATACCTCTCGTGGACCAAACACACACCCCCTGTGGGTGGGGGAGGCTGACGAATAATACACCCACGGTATCCCCTGCCTGTCGTGCGAGGCGACTAAAAGGGGCGACCAAGGGATGAATGAATTAGAACCATGAAACGACTCTTGATTCGTACCATCATGCGGGGAACACCATGGGTTGCATGTACTTGCGAGTAGTCTTACTAACATGGTACGAAATATGTTTGTGATTCGTTGCAGTAAAAAGCCTGGCCTGGTGGATTCCAGTACCCGTGCGTTGTACCCATGTGGGCAACAACGCGTTTCTGGGCGTAGCCTGTGAATTGTACCACTATATGAGCGACACCGTGGGTCTGCGTTGCCTGTGATTAGTACTCACTATGTGCGGAACACCCCGGGGCCCTTGGGACCGGCACCCGTGACTAGTACCCTAGGTGAGGAAACTCATCGGTTTGCGTTGGCTGTAAGTGGCGCCATTGTGTGCGAAACACCATAGGTCTGCGTTACCTGTACGAAGTACAGTACTTTTGAGTTGTACCATATTTTGTGGAACACCGTGAGTCTTCTCTACTTCTGATTAATACCCCAACATGACACATACCATGGTTCTATCTTACTCGCGACATTTACCATTCTGTGGGGCCTTAGACGTGGATTTTGCACCCCCTTTAGACACCAAGCATCATTGTGCTTTATAAGTGGTTCCTTGGTCGGTAATAATGTTCTTTTCGTTCTCTATTGAATCCGATCCACTGGTTTTTGTTTTTGTTTGTTTGTTTTGTTGGGTTCCTGTCCATCCATTCATTCTTCATGACATTTTTTATTTTTATTTTGGTCAGTGGATGCCTTTGAAATTTTTGTTCTTTCATTTCGTACCATTAGGGGCCGATGACCTTTGATGTTAGGCCCCTTAAAACAACAAGCATCATCATCATCATCTTGTGTAGAACACCGTGAGTTTTCGCTACTTTTGTTTAGTACCCCAACATGACAAATAGCATGGTTCTACTTTACTCGCCGGGCTGAGTGGCTCAGACGGTTAAGGCGCTGGCCTTCTAACCCCAACTTGGCAGGTTCGATCCTGGCTCAGTCCGGTGGTATTTGAAGGTGCTCAAATACGACAGCCTCGTGTCGGTAGATTTACTGGCACGTAAAAGAACTCCTGCGGGACTAAATTCCGGCACCTCGGCGTCTCCGAAGACCTTAAAAAGTAGTTAGTGGGAAGTAAAACAAATATTATTATTATTATTATCTACTTTACTCGCAACATGTACCAATCTCTGGGGCCTTAGACGTGAATTTTGTCCCCCTTTAGACATCAAGCATCCTCGATTCATGATTCTGCTTTGAGTGGTCCCTTGGTCAGTAATAAATTATATATGATCCTTTTTTAGTTGAATCCACTAATTTTTTGTCTGCTCGTTTTTGTTTTTGCTTCACGTCCATCCATTCCTTCTTCGTGACGATTTTTTTCTTTTAAGTCAGTGGATGATTTTGAATATTTTGTTATTTCATTTCGTACCATTAGAATCCGATGACCTCGATGTTTGGCCCCTTTAAACAAGCATCATCATCATCATCACTCATTCTTCGTCCTCACGTTTTGAATTCTGGTCAGTGGAGCATTTTGGAATTTTAAGTTGTAATTTCATTTCGTCTCCCACGAACCTACTACGAAGGCGTAGCAGGGGGAGAGGTGATACTCCCACGTGGCGCGTCCCAGGTGGCGGATAGGGGGGTCCTAACCGGCTTGCCGGCGGACTTGAGGGACATAAAATACCTCTCGCGGACCAAACACACTACCCCCTGCGGGTGGGGGACGCACATGTAGAATACACCCGCGGTATCCCCTGCCTGTCGTAAGAGGCGACAAAAAGGGGCGACCTTGGCGCGGACATGGATTGTGGTTTGGTATAATGTGTTGGACCTCCTGTGGATGGGAGAGGCTGAATACATCCATAGGTAATCCCTGCCTGTCGTAGAAGGCGACTAAAAGGGTTATGTGGCCGTGGTCCCCTCTTTATTTTTTATTATTTTTCCGAGGGTCAGATGTAGACCACTCAAAATTTTGATGTGCGTGCTGCCCGGCGATGGAGCTCCTATGTGTGCGACTACGCTCAAAAGCCCGTGCCAGCAACCACCCAGGACGCGGCGGGTGGGAGTGTCATGTACCCGGGCAGTGGTATCCGCCTGACAACGCAGGTCCCCGCACAGCCGAATGCCAGAAGGACATATTATTATTAATTATTTTTATTTATTTTTTCTATATTTAGTGCTCTGTATACGCTATGGGGTACATGCTATTGCGGGTGACTGGAGGAAGGGAGTCCTAGTGCTCATTGCCTCAGTCATCACGTATTAGGCATCGTTCAACATCGGACCCCGGGCAATACCTGCTATGACCAGGTGGGTATTGCCTTGGCTGCTTGGTTCGGCTACAGAGACCCCTGATCGGAGTGGGTGGCATTCGGGGAGGATACTTTCGGGATGGCGTCGAAACAACTTCCGCCAGCAACCTCGGGTAGTTCGCTACCCAAGTCTTTAACTTTTGATTCCCTAAGGGGGGCAACCCCTTGGGAACAAGCGCAGCGACTTAGTCTGGGTTCCAGCTTCCCTAGGTTCCTGGTTGCTACCAGGACCGATGGGCAAGACTTCAAGCTGGTGAAATCGATTCTCTTTAGTCGCCACATTGAAGGTGTCTACGGTGAACTGGAGGACCTGAAGAAAATGCGCAATGGTGGTTTGCTTTTAAAGACGAGCACTGCGCTCCAAGCAGATCGGTTGCTTAAGTGCGATCACTTTGGCGACATCCCCGTCAAAGTGGAAGAGCACAAAACCTTGAATCTGGTTCGTGGAGTGATTTTCCACCGCGATCTCGTCCTGAACACTGACGATGAATTGATGGAAGACATGAAGCACCGCGGCGTGACCCACGTCCGGCGTATCACACGCAAAGTCAACGGTGAAGACGTTGCCACGGGTGCGTTTATAGTCTCCTTCAAATTGTCAGTGTTGCCAGAGAAAGTCAAGGTGACAACCTATCGTTGCGATGTGAGGCCGTACATCCCGCCTCCTATGCGATGCTATCAATGCCAGAGATTCGGACACATGGTATCTCGTTGTTCGAATCAGTCAGTGTGTGGTACATGTGGGAAAGTAGCTCACGGCGCGGAGGAATGCACGCCTCCGTACAAGTGCACTAACTGCTCTGGTCTTCATTCTCCTCGGGATCGGAACTGTCCGACCTATCTGAGTGAGAAGAAGATCCAGGAGATCAAGACCCTGGATGGTCTTTCCTACCAGGAAGCGCGCCGTAAGTTTAATTCCCTGAATGCACCGGCCAAGACACTTGACTTCAGCTTGATAGCTCAGTCCCTGCCAGGTTCCTCATTTTCACCTGCAACACCTGTCCAGAAGATCGCTGCGCCCAAGGCGGCGGTTGCTCCTGCCAGCAACGCCGCAAAGAGAACAAGCTCGAAGGCTGGTCCATCCCGGCCTTCGACCACCAATCTGCCTGTGCCGGCTAAGAAACCTACGCCGGCACAGAAGGGGAAGAAGACAACGTCTCCTTCCCCTACACGGTCGGCGAAAGCCGCGCCTAAGCCGGCGGAGGCGGCATCGTCGACCAGGGCTGGGAACTCCCCTCCCAGCCCGTCTAAACAAGAATCGACGGCGGGGAAGAAGAACGCCCTTAATAGGCGCTCTTCCAAATCTCCCACAAATGGGGTGTCACGCCCTCCACCTGGAGGGCCTGATTCTGCGTCAGCAGCTCTTCCTTCGGGGAAACCTGCGCGCTCCCCTCGTGGGCAGAAACCCCGCACCCGGACTACGTCAAAGAAGTTGAAGGCCTGCATCACCTCGTCTGATGACGAGGAGCTGCACATGGAGCACGAATCTCCATCTTCGGATGGGGATGTTAGTGTAGGTTAGGTTAGGTAGCATTCCGTTGCTCCTATCCTAATCCTCAGAAGTCCACACTTACAATATGGCACTGTTACAATGGAATTGTAACGGTTATGATAGGCATCTTGCTGAGTTGCGCCAGCTCATTAGCGAGTATTCGGCGAGTATAGTCTGTATTCAGGAAACAAACTTCCGACCAGATCATCATACGGTATTGCGAAATTTTCGACTATACTCGACAGAACGACATTATGCTCACCGGGCGTCCGGTGGCGTTGGCATTTTTGTCCGTTCTGATACCTACAGCGAGGAGGTTCCACTAAGAACCCCGCTGGAGGCTGTAGCTGTTCGCGTTCCGCTGCCTGTCATAACAACAGTGTGTAATGTCTATTTTCCGCCAGGGCTACCTCTTAACATTAATGATGTCACTGATCTTCTAGATCAGCTTCCACCTCCCTTCCTCTTGTTGGGCGATTTTAACGCCCATCACCCCATATGGGGCTCTGAGACGCCTTGCCCGCGGGGAAGAGAGCTGGAAACATTGGTAACAGACCTGGATTTATGTATTTTGAACACAGGGGAACCAACACACTTCAGTGTCCGTTACGGCACATATTCTCGCATAGACGTAAGTCTATGCAGCCGAACGTTGGTTCCGCTGTTTCGGTGGAACACACACGACGATCTTTGTGACAGTGACCATTTTCCCATCATTCTTACTTTGATGAACCAAAAATCCGTCGAGGCTCCCCCTCGATGGATTCTTAAACACGCTGATTGGCCAAAGTACACATCACTAGCTGTCTTTAACGATGATATCAGGCGGACCGTCGGCGAGGAAATAACTTATGTCACCAAAGTTATTCTTGCTGCTGCTGAGGAGTCCATTCCGTTCTTCTCGGGGACTCCTCGCCGAAAACTCGTTCCTTGGTGGAACGAGGAAATAGCAGCAGCTATCAAAGAACGCCGTCGTGCTCATAAACGTTACCGTAGACAGCCTACTGCGGCCAACTTGGTAACATTTAAGAAATTCCGCGCTAAGGCGCGGGTTCTTATTCGCCAAAGTAAGAAGGCTTCATGGGAGAGATATGTGTCGTCTATGACGTCACACACTCCATCATCTCAAGTGTGGACTAAACTTCGGCGTATTTCGGGTATTCATGGATCATCTTCGGTACCGGGAATTTCCATTGCAGGCAATATCGTCACTGAACCACTCTCGATTGCTAACCATCTTGCTCGCCATTTCGCGGACGTGTCTGGCTCCGGGAATTACCATCGTGACTTCCTACCTCTGAAGCGGGAGGCAGAACGTCGTCATCTCAGTTTTGCCACTCAGGCTTCAGAGGACTATAACGTGCCCTTTACGGAGTGGGAACTTCGTAGCGCATTAGCGCTTTGCAAGGACACGTCTCCTGGACCAGACAATATCCATAACCAGATGTTGAAACACCTTAGTGAGGACAGTCTTCTCTATCTCCTTCGTGTGTTCAACCGAATCTGGATGGAGGGTGACTATCCGTCTCAGTGGCGAGAGGGCATCGTCATTCCTGTCCTCAAGCCTGACAAAGATCCTAAATATGCAGGGAGTTATAGACCTATTTGTCTTACCAGCTGCCTGTGTAAGCTGTTTGAGAGGATGGTAAATCGCCGCCTTGTGTGGTGTCTGGAGAAACAAGGACTCTTGTCCGAGTACCAGTGTGGTTTCCGAGCCGCTCGATCCACCACTGACCACTTGGTACGCCTGGAGAGTTCTATCCAGGATGCGTTTCTCCGCAAACAGCATTTGGTAGCTGTTTTCTTTGACTTAGAAAAGGCCTACGACACCACATGGCGATATGATATCCTTTCAGTCCTGCATCAATGGAAATTCCGAGGTAACTTGCCGTTTTTCATTGCGAATTTTTTGTCCCTCCGTCTATTCCGTGTCCGAGTAGGGAGGACATATTCGCAATACCACGTTCAGGAAAATGGAGTCCCACAGGGATCGGTTCTTAGTGTCACTCTGTTCGCGATTGCCATAAACGGTATTGTTGCTGCTGCTGGTCCCGCAGTAATACCGTCGCTATATGTGGACGATTTTGCTCTTCACTATAGCTCGCACAGTATGGCAGTCGCAGAGCGACAATTACAGCAAGCTATCCGGAAGGTGGAGCAGTGGACCTTTGAACATGGTTTTCGGTTTTCTACTGCAAAGACCTCCGTTGTCCACTTTTGCCGTCAACGTACTCTACATCCAGATCCGGAACTTTATCTAGGAAATGTCGCTCTTCCCGTGGTTGACACTTACCGATTTCTTGGGCTCCTTTTCGACAGTAAATTATCGTGGGAGCCACACGTGCGGGAGCTAAGAGTGCAATGCACCAAGAGGCTAAATCTCTTGAAATTTCTTAGCAGCACTAATTGGGGAGCTGACCGTGCGGTGCTCCTACGATTCTACAGGGCACACGTTTTATCTAGGTTAGACTACGGCAGTGCAGCATATGGCTCCGCAAGACCAAGCGTTCTTGCGAAGCTGAACAGCATCCACCACGCCGGGGTTAGGTTGGCGACGGGAGCTTTTCGTACAAGCCCCATCGCTAGCCTGCTCGCTGAGTCTGGTGTGCCGCCTTTACACCTGAGGCGCCAGCAAATGCTTCTTTCGTATGCTGCTCATTTGCGACAAATGCCACTTCATCCCAGCTATCCTTGCGTATTCAACAATGGCAACCATTTTCTGTACGCTGCCCGTCCTCGAGCTACGCGGCCGGTTGGAATACGCTTGGAGAGCAGTTACAGGTTGTTTAACGTACCTTCGGTTCCATGCCTTGTCAGACAACCGAGTGGGGCACCTCCGTGGGTAGTTCGACGTCCTGAAATAATCCTGGACCTACACACTGGCCCGAAGGAAAACACGGACCCTTCGATTTATCGGAGGCTCTTCATGTCCGTTGTTGGCCGCTATCCAGGTTCAGTCGTCGTCTACACGGATGGTTCAAGGACAGATACGAAGGTGGGCTGTGCGTTCATTGTCGACAATGATCGGTTTCTTTTTGCTCTCCCGGAAACCTGTAGTGTGTACACGGCAGAGCTCTATGCTATCTGCAGAGCTCTGCGGTACGCACTATACAATGAGCGCCGACGCTTTCTTGTGTGTACTGACTCCTTGAGTTCGCTTCAGTCTATTGATACCTGTTTCCCTCAACACCCTCTGGTGCAGCGGATCCAGGACCTGCTGGTCGGGTGTTGGGATGCCGGCACCAGAATCACGTTTCTGTGGCTCCCAAGCCACATGGGCATAGAGGGAAACGAGTTAGCAGATCAGGCTGCCAAGGAGGCAGTTACACTGCCCCCGTTGCCTTTCAAGGTTCCAGCAAGTGATATTCGCTCCCAGCTGCGACATCATGTTATGTCCCATTGGGAGATGGAGTGGCAGGCCATTCCACCTCCCAATAAGTTGAGAGCGATAAAAGGAACGACGAAGGTATGGAAGACTTCCCTTCGGGCTTCGCGGCGGGAAGCCGTGGTATTATGTCGTCTTCGGGTCGGCCATGGTATCGTGACTCACTCGCATCTTTTGAAAGGAGAACCTCCTCCGGTGTGTACCTGCGGTGACCATCTTACCGTGGTACACATGCTTACGGAGTGTACGGACCTGGTTGATCTTCGCCGTAGTCTTAACCTCCCGGATACCATCTCCCTTATCCTGCGTGATGACGTGCAGTCAGCAGACCTCGTCATCCGCTTTATGAGGGATAGTGGTCTGTTTTATCGTATGTAATGATGTCCTTTGTGCTTGTATCTTTGTGTCAATTACGCTCTCATCCTATTGACTTCATTTTAGTTTGTGTTGCGTATTTTAATGTGTTCTTTTCACGTCTAATGTAAAGTATGTATATATATCTGTACTAGCAGGCAATGCCTTATTCCATTATCTCCTGTAATTTTTCTTATTTTATTCCCAAATAAGGCATTGCGAATTAGATCCACTGATTGTTTTAATTTCATACTCATTTTTCATCGCATTTTTTAAAACTCTAATCAGTGGCTCCGTTTTAAATTTTAACTATCATATGCCATTTCGTCCATCTCGTTCCATTAGGGGCCGATGACCTTCGATGTTAGGCCCCTTTAAACAACAAGCATCATCATCATCATCATCATTTCGTCTCATTTCGTGCCAATAGGGGCCGATGACATCGATGTTGGGCCCCTTTAAACAACAAACATCTTTCAAAGCTGAACAGCATCCACCACAGCGGATTTCGGTTGGCGACTGGAGCTTTTCGAACAAGCCCCATAACTAGCCTTTGCCCCCTGCGGATGGGGCACGCACATGTAGAATACACCCGCGGTATCCCCTGCCTGTCGTGAGAGGCGACTAAAAGTGGCGACCAATGGATGGTTGAATTAGAACCATGTAACTACTTTTGATTCGTACCATCACGTGGGGAACACCATGGGTTACCTATGCTTGCGTGTAGTACCACTATGTTAGTACGAAATTGGTTTGTGATTTGTAGCACCAATGGCCTGGTCGTACCCATGTGAGCAACACCGCGGTTCTGGGCGTTGCCTGTGATTGGTACCCACTATGTTGAGGAACGGCACGGGATAATGCGAGTCCCTGTGGTTAGTACACTCGGTGAGGAACCTTATCAGTTTGCGTTGGCTATGAGTGGCGCCATTGTGTTAAGAACAACATATGTGTGCGTTACCTGTACGATGTACAGTACTTGTGAGTAGTACCATCTTGTGTGGAACACCGTGAGTCTTCGCTACTTTTGATTAGTACCCCAAAAATGACAAATACCATTGTTCTACTTTACTAGTGACATGTACCATTCTGAGGGGCCTTAGCCATAGATTTTGGACCCCTTTATACATCAAGCATCCTCGATTCAGGATTATGCTTTATATGTGGTCCCTTGGTCAGTAATACTATTTTTTCTGATCCTTTTTGCGTTGGATCCACTTTTTTTTGTTTGTGTGTTTATTGTTTTTTAGTTTCCTTTTGGGTTCGTGTCCATCCATTCATTCTTCATGCCATTTTCTTATTTTGGTCAGTGGATGATTTTTATTTTTTAATTTGTTTTGTTGCCATTTCATTTCGGGCCATTAGGGGCCGACGACCTCGATGTTAGGCCCCTTTAAACTACAAGCATCATCATCATCATCATCATCATCATCGCTTATTGTTGTTGTTGTTGTTGTTGCTTGAGGTCTTAGCTTGGACGGTGGTGGGGGCTGGTTGGGCTGAGGGCCCGGGGTTGTTTACCTTCCGTCCGTACGGGCTTAAAATTTAAAATGCCTCCGCCTGATTGGTGCTGCGTACCTGAAGGGCCTTGGTTGTGACCCTTTGTACCTGAAGGGTCAGCAGGACCTGAAGGGTCCTTTTTACCTGAGGAACCTGGGTTCTTTTTGCGTGAAGCGCCTGAGCCTGAAGGGCCTGCTTGGGCTTTAGGGTTGCCGCGCTTCTCACCCTTTGGCCCTTTGCCTTGATGTGCGGCTTCGAAGTCCCTGCGGCTGGGACACTCCTTAAAATTAGCCTCGTGTTTCCCCCCGCAGTTGGCGCACTTGGAGTACGCGGGGTCGTTGCCGTGGGGGCAGTCGCGGGACAAGTAGGAAGCGGCGCATCTGCGACATCTGGGCTCCAGTCCGCACGCCGCCCCTGGATGGCCATGCCTCTGACACACTCCATATTGGGGACCAGTGGCTGGGGGGCGGTACGGCTCGACCGACACCAGCATGTTCGCGAGCATCCGTATTTTCCGCAGATTGTCCGCGTCTGGGGTGTCCGCCACGGCAACAAAGAATAGGTTGCTCTTGGCTGTCCTATTCCCTATACGCATCCGCACCACGGAGAATGCGGGGATATCCTGTGCTTTCAAGGCAAGCTGGATTTCGTCCGCATTGCTTCCGTTAATGGGGGTCCTCACTACGATCCGCTTCATAGTGCTGTTGGGCAATACTTTCACAAAATTAATATTTAGCCCTTTTAGCACCTCGATAGCGATTTCGTAGCTCTCAAAGCTCGACATGTGTAGCCGGATCGCTTCATGTGCGTCTACTCTCGGCGTAGAGAAATAATATTTTCTCTCTTCATGCGGCAGCTTTTTGAGGAGCTCCATTTCAAGTGTCTTGATGTCCTTCGTGTATACCGTAAGAGGTGGGGGGTTGACCCCTTACGGGTGATCGGATTCTTTTGTTGTGGTGGTGGAGGTGGGCTCTGACGAGTCTGCCTCCTGTGTTTGGTGAGCTGGGGTTGGGTTGAGCCGATAGATGTTTCGGTGCTACTATCGACTCGGGTACTTGGTTTACTTCTCCCGCCTGCCTGGGCCTTGCTGCTAAGGGGCTGGGTTACTTTGCCTTTTCCCTTCCCCTTCCCCGCTTCCTCCCTTTTGCCTCCCTGAAGCCGTCACCCTGATTTACCAGCTGGGTGGCTGGGACCTCGGGTACGTTCACCCCGTGCTCGCTGAGTCTCTCCCCCTCGGAGCTTTCAGATTCGGCCTCCCGGGATGCGCCTGAAAGGTCAATCAGCAGTGCGGCCTTGTCCGAGTCCGGGTCCGAGATCCTCGCTCGCTCGGGTGGGGGTTGGACTTTAATTGGCTCCATTCGCCGAGTCCGTTTCTTCTTCCTTTCCCCTCCCTTGTGCGCTGTTGCCTCTCCGCTCAGGTTGGCGGAACTGGGTCCCGCTTTCCCAGCGTCTGGCTGGCTGACCACTTGGCTGGGTGTAAGGGTTCGGTTCGTTTTGGGGGAGAGGTAGCCTCCAGTTTATGTTGGCGTTGCTCCACAGTCAGTGGCTCAGCGGAGCCATGTGACTGTTCCTTCCCATGCTCGGGTTCCGGCACATCGGGGTCTAGCCCCGGTTCCCGGTCGCCCGAGCACAACGTCAGGCACCCCAGCTCGATCTCCAGGCGCCGCCTGTTCTTACTTCGGGGTTCAGCTTTGTGGCTGTTCGTCCGAGTGGGAATCGGCTGCACTGGTATGTGCGAGCTGGCCTGCACTGACGGGGTGGTAATCGGAGATGTCGTGGTGGTGGTGGTGCACGCATAGTTGCGCATAGTTTGCCCCGTCAGGTAAACGTTTACCGTCAGGTTTATTTGCTGTGAGTCAGGGGTAAAGTCTGCTCTCAGCTCCTGCATTTTTCGCTTCCTGCTCTCGGAGCACGCTAGGCGCTGAGTCACCCCCACCTGTCGCTCAGCCCGGTCATTGACCGGAGCGAGGGCCAGTAGCGTGACGCTATGTGCGCTTGTAGCGTTAAACCCTAAAGACGTATTCAATACATTACTACTAAAAAATAATATATTGGCGGGGGGGAAGCGCTGTGAGAACTGCGATTTGCCCTCCGCTGATGAACTGACGGCCGTAGAGTGATCCGAGTGCCCGTGATAACGACAGCTTCTCACTCTTGGTCAGTACTCGAGGTTCTCCGTTGAGTGTTTGTATGGTTCCAGACTTGCCGACAAATTGCTCTTTCCGAAGCGATAGATTGCTCTTTTCGGAATAGCAAGCCTGGTCCCGTGTGTGTATCTGTTGGGCCATTCTAAAAACGAGCTAGTAGACGCGGGATGATCCGTTGTTAAGCGGGTCCCAGGCCTACAGATTCCCTATCTTACCCTAGGTACCGAGAGGCGGTAACCGGCTGAGACAGGTAGTGTAATCTCTCGAAGTTCTGTGAAGGTCTCGGTGAAATGAGGGAGACAGCGGAGCGAGAGGCACGTACGTCCTTTCACTATGACAGTCAGCTCGTCCTTCGCAAGGTAGTCAGAAAATCCGCAGCTTATATACCCGAGGGAACGGTTCGATAAGGTTCTGGACTGAATCAGGACACACCCTCTCATTTTTATTGGCAAATTCAAAAGGTACAAGAAACCTATTACTGGGTGAAAAATAATTACAGAAAATTTGTGATTCGCCAGATTCAAAAGCTGGCGGAATGAGAAAGATGTGTTGCAAACCTTGAAGTAACAAAATAAATGAAAGTTAATTTAGTTGAGAAAACATAATAACAAAAGCTTCCTTAAATCGGTAATTCTTCCACCATGCACCAGAGTCCATGACCACAGTTTTTGTAAGGACATATATATGGGGAAAAGTTCAATCTTATAGACGTAAACCAACAAAACAAATAAATCCAGTCAGTTTAGGCAACTTCGAAGTAACATATTACTCAGTTACTTATGAGCGGCATCTTCTGATGAATGTCCCAACTTCATGCAGTAGCTCTTTCACATTTTGTAGGAGAGATAGCGTTCGTTAAGGCGCTTCTTTTAAATGTGCGGGGTTGAGGTGTACCTCCCGGTACAATTATACTTATTACTTATATTTATTACAATATGTTCACATGTTTCCAAAATATACTTTGAACTGGATCATTTCCATTGCAGATAACATAGAATCCCGTTTGACGACACCTTAGCTGATATCAACATCACACAGATACATGTAACACTTAACCTCCCTATGCAATATATCAGTGATAACAATAACATGAAGTCTGTGATGGAAGTCAACTCACAAATGGAGTAATTTTAATCTACATATTAAGTTTTTATATATAGAAGACAAGAGATTGCATTTCAAGAACAGTGATTTTAATTAGGTGTCAGTAATATGATACCAGGACACCACTGCAAGATTTTAATAAACCACATGGTGAATAGTTCATTTAGAAATAATGTTTTATTGTAACTTATGTTTTTACAACTTTTCCACTGAAGATGACTCTAAAATGGGTCGAAACATGTTTGGACGATATAGATATATCATCTTTATAGATATAATATATTACAAAGTATTGAATAGGAAGATTGTTGACACTTGAATTGATTTAATTGCAAAACCGTCAATATGGAATGAAATTCATACTGTGCAAACCACAATGAACCATACGATACAGAAAACATTCATCATTAGTCACCACTGTATTTACAGTATCATATTACCTGGTTTGTCGCTTGTTTGTTTCTTTACATTGCCTCACCAGAGTGTACATTTATATATTCATAACTCTATATACAGTAGTTCTATATTTTATTGCAATTAACCACAGAATTCTAAGTTGCAATTTTTTGTGTGTGCCAAAACAGGTTTGCTGCAACTCCAAATGTAATTGCAGACCCATTTGAGCTCGATTTTGACTTTGTGGACATTGGATCTCCTGCTGCAGTCCGTGACATTATTTTATATAATACTGGTGCACTGGGCACACGATTTGTCATAGATTTGGGCAAAAATGAATTGGATATGACAGTACATCCCACAAATGGACTGATAAGGGCTCGTCGTGAGACAAAACTACGATTTGAACTAGTGGGCCTTGTTGAAGGAGAACATCGCAAGGAAGTGTGGTGGGTATTTCAGTCGGTTATATCTTTAAAATTTATAAATCTGACACATAGGAATCCCTAGAATTCTAAGCTAATGTACCTAAGTTACGATCGGATACACTAACAGCTATTCAGTATCAGTGAGTTAGTACAATGGTTCCCCAATTTATAAAGATCTCAGCAGAATTAGTTAAAACACTTGTCTAGACAGGAGGGGATTCAAGTTTTAGTCTAAAAAAGGTCATATTTTTGGGGCTGATGACCTTGATGTTAGGCCCCTTCAAACATCATCATCAATATCATATTTTGAACCCCACGAACCTATTACACTAGCGTAACAGGGGGAGAGGTGATACTCCCACGTGGCGCGTCCCAGGTGGCGGATAGGGGGGTCCCAACCGGCTTGCCGGCGGACTTGAGGGAAATAAAATACCTCTCGCGGACCAAACACACACCCCCTGTGGGTGGGGGAGGCAGACGAATAATACACCCATGGTATCCCCTGCCTGTCGTGAGAGGCGACTAAAAGGGGCGACCAAGGGTTGATTGTCTTAGAACCATGAAACTACTTGTGATTAGTAACACCACGCGGAGAACACCAAGGGTTGCTTTTACTTGCGCGTAGTACCACTACATTAGGTACGAAATTGGTTTGTGATTAGTAGCACGCAGGAGCACCGCGCGGTCGGCTTTTGCAGTACCTGTGATTAGTACCACCATATGAGCAGGACCATGGGATGATAGCTACCATGGTTCTGCCTAACCTGTGATTAGTACCCACTATATGAGGAACACCACGGGATAGGGAGAGGTCCCTGTGGTTACTACTCTTATGTGATGAACACCATAGGTTTGCGTTGCCTGTAAATGGCGCCGCAAAGTGAGAAAAACATAGGTTTGTATTATATGTCGAATTTCATAAGCTCTGAGTAGTACAATAATGTGTGGAATGCCGCAAGTCTCTGCTACTTTTGATTAGTACCGCAACAGAACAAATAACATGGTTCTATTTTGATAGCGATCATTACCGTTATGAGGGGCCGATAACTTCGATTTAGGACCCCCTTTTGACTACACGCATAATCGATTCAGTGTTATGCTATAGCAGTAGTCCCTTGGTCAGTAATACTATATTGTCACGTCTGTTTACGTGCATGTGAGACATTGCGGGTCGCAACCACTGATGGTTTTAAATTCATGTCCATCCATTCATTCTTCGTTCTCACGTTTTTGAATTCTGGTCAGTGGAGAATTTTAGACTTTTAATATGTCATTCCATTTCGTCTCATTTCGTACCATTAGGGGCCGATGACCTAGATGTTAGGCCCCTTTAAACAACAGTCAATCATCGTCCTAGGAGGCGGATAGGGGGTCCTAACCGGCTTGCCGGCGGACTTGAGGGAAATAAAATACCTCTCGCGGACCAAACACACACCCCCTGTGGGTGGGGGAGGCAGACGAATAATACACCCATGGTATCCCCTGCCTGTCGTAAAAGGCGACTAAACAGGGCGACCAAGGGCTGATTGCCTTAGAACTATGAAACTACTTTTGATTAGTACTATCACGCGCGGAACACCGTGGGTCGCTTTTACTTGCGAGTAGTACCACTCTGTTAGGTACTGAATAGTTTTGTGATTCGTAGCACTCAGGCGATGTTCAGTGTGGGTTTCCAGTACCCGTGAGTCGTACCCATGTGAGCAACACCACGGGTCTGGGTGTTGCCTGTGAGTTGTACCACTATATGAGCGACACCGTAGGTCTGCGTTGCCAGTGATTAGTACCCACTATGTGAGGAACACCACGGGAATGCCGGCGCCCGTGATTAGTACACCTAGGTGAGGAACCTCATCGGTTTGCGTTGGCTATGAGTGGCGCCATTGTGTGAGAAACACCATAGGTCTGCGTTACCATTACGACGTACAATACTTGTGAGTAGTACGTTAGTGTTTGGAACACCGTGAGTTTACGCTACTTTTGATTAGCACCGCAGCTTGAGAAATATCATGGTTCTACTGTACTCGCAACATGTACCATACTGAGGGGCCTTAGACCTGGTTTTTGGACCCCTTTAGACATCAAGCATACTCGATTCAGGACTGTACTTTATAAGTGGTCCCTTGGTCAGTAATACTATTATTCATGACCGTTTTTGAGTCGGATCCACTGTTTTATGTTTTTGTTTTTTGGGTCCATGTCCATCCATTCATTTTTCATGACATTTTTTATTTATTTTGGTTAGTTTTTTTTTGAACTTTTTGTTATCATTTCATTTCGTACCATTAGGGACCGATGACCTCGATGTTAGGGCCCTTTAAACAACAAGCATCATCATCATTTGAACACTTTTGCCTTAAATACAAGCCTTGTAGCTTTTACATTTTAGCAGTAATTCATTTAACATATTTTTCATGTAATTTTTTTATTATCTTACAGCAAATTATCAACAGAGGAGACTGTTTTACTGTTTTTAAAGACTGGGAAGTATTTGCAAAAAGTAGGATAAGAGACGAAAACTGATTCATTTGGTAAAGGAACTTCCCGATACCTCAGACTAATCCTTGTAAAAAGTATTTCTCCACGAACCTACTACGATGGCGTAGCAGGGGGAGAGGTGATACTCCCACGTGGCGCGTCCCAGGTGGCGGATAGGGGGGTCCTAACCGGCTTGCCGGCGGACTTGAGGGAAATAAAATACCTCTCGCGGACCAAACACACTACCCCCTGCGGGAGGGGGACGCACATGTAGAATACACCCGCGGTATCCCCTGCCTGTCTTAAGAGGCGACGAAAAGGGGCGACCAAGGGCTGACTGAATTAGAACCATGAAACTACTTTTGAATCGTACCATCACGCGGGGAACACCATAGGTTGCCTGTACTTGCGAGTAGTACCACTAAATTCGCTACGAAATAGGTTTATGATTAGTAGCAGTAAAAGCCTGGCCTGGTGGATTCCAGTACCCGTGCGTCGTACCCATGTGTGCAACACCGCGGGTCTGGGCGTAGCCTGTGAGTTGTACCACTATATGAGCAGCACCGTGGGTCTGCGTTGCCTGTGATTAGTACCCACTATGTGAGGAACACCACGGGAATACCGGCGCCCGTGTTTAGTACACCTAGGTGGGGAACCTTCTCGGTTTGCGTTGACTCTGAGTTGGGCCATTGTGTGAGACACACCATAGGTCTGCGTTATTTGTACGTATTGCAATACTTGTGAGTAGTACCATCTTTTGTGGAACACCGTGAGTCTTCGCTACTTCTGATTAATACCCCAACATGACACATACCATGGTTCTATTTTACTCGCGACATGTACCATTCTGTGGGGCCTTAGACGTGGATTTTGCACCCCCTTTAGACACCAAGCATCATTGTGCTTTACAAGTGGTTCCTTGGTCGGTAATAATGTTATTTTCGATCTGTATTGAGTCCGATCCACTGATTTTTGTTTGTTTGTTTTTGTGTTTTGTTGAGTTTCTGTCCATCCATTCATTCTTCATGCCATATTTTATTTTTATTTTGGTCAGTGGATGCCTTTGCAATTTTTGTTTCATTTCGTACCATTAGGTGCCGATGACCTTCGATGTTAGGCCCCTTAAAACAAGCAGCATCATCATCATCATCATACCTGCTATGACCAGGTGGGTATTGCCTTGGCTGCTTGGTTCGGCTACAGAGACCCCTGATCGGAGTGGGTGGCATTCGGGGAGGATGATTTCGGGTATGGCGTCGAAACGACTTCCGGCAGCAACGTCGGGTAGTTCGCTACCCAAGTCTTTAACTTTCGATTCCCTAAGGGGGGCAAACGCCTTGGGAACAAGCTCAGCGATTAAATTTGGGATCCAGCTTCCCTAGGTTCCTGGTTGCTACCAGAACCGATGGGCAGGACTTCAAGCTGGTTAAATCCATCCTATTCAGTAGGTACATCGAAGGTGTATATGGCGAACTTGCGGACCTGAAGAAAATGCGCAATGGTGGTTTGCTTCTGAAGACGAGCACTGCGCTCCAGGCCGATCAATTGCTTACGTGCGACCATTTTGGCGACATCCCCGTCAAAGTGGAAGAGCACAAAACATTGAATCTGGTTCGTGGAATTATTTTCAGCCGTGCTCTCGTCCTGAACACTGACGATGAATTGATGGAAGACATGAAGCACCGTGGCGTGACCCACGTCCGGCGTATCACACGCAAAGTCAACGGTGAAGACGTTGCCACGGGTGCGTTCATAGTCTCCTTCAAATTGTCAGTGTTGCCCGAGAAAGTCAAGGTAACAACCTATCGTTGCGATGTGAGGCCGTACATCCCGCGTCCTATGCGATGCTATCAATGCCAGAGATTCGGACACATGGTATCTCGTTGTTCGAATCCGTCAGTGTGTGGTACATGTGGGGAAAGTAGCTCACGGCGCGGAGGAGTGTACACCTCCGTTCAAGTGCACTAACTGCTCTGGTCTTCATTCTCCTCGGGATCGGAATTGTCCGACCTATCTGAGCGAGAAGAAGATCCAGGAGATCAAGACCCTGGATGGTCTGTCCTACCAGGAAGCGCGCCGTAAGTTTAATTCTCTGAATGCACCGGCCAAGACTCTTGACTTCAGCTTGATAGCACAGTCCCTGCCAGGTTCCTCATTTTCAACTGGAACATCTGCCCAGAAGATCGCTGCGCTCAAGTCAAAGAGAACTAGCTCGAAGGTGGGTCAGTCCCGGCCTTCGACCACCAATATACCTGTGCCGGCTAGGAAACCTACGCCGGCACAAAAGGGGAAGAAGATAACGTCTCCTTCCCTCACGAGGTCGGCGACAGCCGAGCCCACGCCGGCGGAGGCGGCATCGTCGACCAGGGCTGGGAAACCACCTCCCAGCCCGTCTCAACAAGAATTGACTGTGGGGAAGAAGAGCGACCTTAGCAAGCGTTCTTCCACTTCTCCTACGAATGGGGCTTCACGCCCTCCACCCGGAGGGCCTGATTCCACGCCAGCGGGTCTTCCTTCTAGAAGACCTGCGCGCTCCCCTCGTAAGAGGAAACTCCATCCCAAAACAACGTCGAAGAAATTGAAGGCATGCTTCACCTCGTCTAGTGACGGGGAGATGCACGTGGAGCATGAATCTCCATCTTCGGATGGGGAGGTGAGTGTAGGTTAGGTTAGGTGGCATTACGCTGCTCCTAACCTAAACCACAATAGTCCACACTTACATTATGGCACTGTTACAATGGAATTGTAACGGTTATGATAGGCATCTTGCCGAGTTGCGCCGGCTCATTAGCGAGTATTCGGCGAGTATAGTCTGTATTCAGGAAACAAATTTCCGACCTGTTAATCATACGGTACTGAGAAATTTTCGACTATACTCGACAGAACGACATTATGCTCACCGGGCTTCCGGTGGCGTTGGCATTTTTGTCCGTTCTGATACCTACAGCGAGGAGGTTCCAATACGAACCCCGCTGGAGGCAGTAGCTGTTCGCGTACCGCTGCCTGTCATAACTACAGTGTGTAATGTTTATTTTCCACCAGGTGAGGCTCTTAACATCACTGATGTCACTGATCTTCTAGATCAGCTTCCACCTCCCTTCCTCTTGTTGGGCGATTTCAACGCCCATCTGGGGCTCTGAGTCGCCTTGCCCCCGGGGAAGAGAGCTGGAAACGTTAGTAACAGAGCTGGATTTATGTATTTCGAACACAGGGGAACCAACACACTTCAGTGTACTTTACGGCACTTATTCTCGCATACCCACGAACCTGCTACGCAGGCGTAGCAGGGGGAGAGGTGATACTCCCACGTGGCGCGTCCCAGGTGGCGGATAGGGGGGTCCTAACCGGCTTGCCGGCGGACTTGAGGGAAATAAAATACCTCTCGCGGACCAAACACACTACCCCCTGCGGGTGGGGGACGCACATGTAGAATACACCCGCGGTATCCCCTGCCTGTCGTAAGAGGCGACAAAAAGGGGCGACCTTGGCGTGGACATGGATTGCGGTTTGGAATAATGTGATGGACCTCCTGTGGATGGGAGAGGCTGAATACATCCATAGGTAATATGTCATATACCATTCTGTGGGGCCTTAGACGTGGATTTTGCACCCCCTTTAGACACCAAGCATCATTGTGCTTTACAAGTGGTTCCTTGGTCGGTAATAATGTCATTTTCGATCTGTATTGCGTCCGATCCACTGGTTTTTGTTTGTTTGTTTGTTTTGTGTTTTGTTGAGTTCCTGTCCATCCATTCATTCTTCATGCAATATTTTATTTTTATTTTGGCCAGTGGATGCCTTTGCAATTTTTGTTCTTTCATTTCGTACCATTAGGGGCCGATGACCTTCGATGTTAGGCCCCTTAAAACAACAAGCATCACTATTCTCGCATAGACGTAAGTCTGTGCAGCCGAACGTTGGTTCCGCTGTTTCGGTGGAACACACACGACGATCTTTGTGACAGTGACCATTTTCCCATAATTCTTACTTTGCTGAACCACAAATCCGTCGAGGCTCCCCCTCGATGGATTTTTTAACATGCTGATGGGCCAAAGTACACATCACTAGCTGTTTTTAACGACAAAATCAGGCGGACCGTCGGCGAGGAAATAACTTACATCACCCAGGTTATTCTTGCTGCTGCTGCTGCTGCTGCTGCGGAGTCCATTCCGTTCTACTCGGGGACTCCTGGCCGATAGCTCGTTCCTTGGTGGAACGAAGACATAGCAGCAGCTATCAAAGAACGCCGTCGCGCTCACAAACATTACCGTAGACAGCCCACTGCGGCCAACTTGGTAACATTTAAGAAACTCCGCGCTCAGGCGCGAGTTCTTATTCGCCAAAGTAAGAAGGCTTCATGGGAGAGATATGTGTCGTCTATGACGTCACATACTCCATCATCTCAAGTGTGGACTAAGCTTCGACGTATTTCGGGTATCCAAGGATCATCTTCTGTACCGGGAATTTCCATTGCAGGCAACATCGTCACTGAACCCCTCCTGATTGCTGACCATCTCGCTAGTCATTTCGCGGATGTATCTGGCTCCGGGAATTACCATCCTGATTTCCTCGCTCTGAAGCGGGAGGCGGAACGTTCTTACCTTAGTTTTGCCTCTCAAGCTTCAGAGGACTACAACGTGCCCTTTACGGATTGGGAACTCCGCAGCCCTAGCGCTTTGCAAGGACATGTCTCCTGGACCGGACAACATCCATAACCAGATGTTGAAACACCTTAGTGATGATAGTTTACTATATCTCCTTCGTGTGTTCAACCGACTCTGGATGGAGGGTGATTTTCCGTCTCAGTGGCGAGAGGGCATAGTTATTCCTGTCCTCAAGCCTGACAAAGATCCTAAGTATGCAGGAAGTTACCGACCGATTTGCCTTACAAACTGCCTGTGTAAGCTGTTTGAGAGGATGGTTAATCGCCGACTTGTGTGGTGTCTGGAGAAACAAGGACTCTTGTCCGAGTACCAATGTGGATTTCGAGCCGCTCGATCCACCACTGACCACTTGGTACGGCTGGAAAGCTCTATCCAGGATGCGTTTCTCCGCAAACAGCACTTGGTGGCTGTTTTCTTTGACTTAGAAAAGGCTTATGACACCACAATGCGCTATGGTATCCTTTCAGCCCTGCATCAATGGAAATTCCGAGGTAACTTGCCGGCGTTTCTTGCGAATTTCTTGTCCCTCCGTCTATTCCGTGTCCGAGTAGGGAGGACATATTCGCAATACCACGTACAAGAAAATGGAGTCCCACAGGGATCGGTCCTTAGTGTCACTCTGTTCGCGATTGCCATCAACGGTATTGTTGCTGCTGCTGGTCCAGCAGTTATACCGTCGCTATATGTGGACGATTTTGCTCTGCACTATAGCTCGCGTAATATGGCAGTCGCAGAGCGACAATTACAACACGCTATTAGGAGGGTGGAGCAGTGGACCTTAGAACATGGCTTTCGGTTTTCTGGCGCAAAGGCCTCTGTTGTCCACTTTTGTCGTCAACGTACTCTTCACCCCCATCCTGAGCTTTATTTAGACAACGTCGTTCTTCCAGTTGTTGACACTTACCGATTTCTTGGGCTCCTTTTTGACAGTAAATTATCGTGGGAGCCACACGTGCGGCAGTTAAAAGTGCAATCCACTAGGAAGCTTAATATCCTTAAGTTTCTTAGCAGCACTTCTTGGGGGGCTGACTGCACGGTGCTCCTGCTATTCTATCGGGCACACATTTTATCCCGGTTAGACTACGGCAGTGCAGCATATGGTTCCGCAAGACCAAGCGTTCCCTCGAAGCTGAACAGTATTCACCACAGCGGGGTTAGTTTGGCGACGTTAGCTTTTCGTACAAGCCCCATCGCTAGCCTGCTCGCTGAGTCTGGTGTGCCGCCTTTACACCTGAGGCGCCAGCAACTTCTACTTACATATGCTGCAAATTTGGACAGATGCCACTTCACCCAAGCTATCCTTGCGTGTTCAACAATGGCAACCGTTTGTTGTACGCTGCTCGTCCTCGAGCGACGCGGCCGGTTGGGATACGCTTGGATAGCATTTCCGAATTGTTTGACGTACCTTCGGTTCCTTGCCTTGTCAGACAACCAAGTGGGGTACCTCCGTGTGTCGTACGACGACCTGAAGTAATGCTGGATCTGCACACTGGCCCAAAGGAAAACACGGACCCTTCGATTTATCGGAGGCTCTTCCTGTCCGTTGTTGGCCGCTATCCAGGTTCAGTCGTCGTCTACACGGATGGTTCAAGGACAGATACGAAGGTGGGCTGTGCGTTCGTTGTTAACAATGATAGGTTCCTTTTTGCTCTTCCGGCAACCTGTAGTGTGTACACAGCAGAGCTCTATGCTATCTGTGAGGCTCTGCGGTACGCACTGTTCAATGAGCGCCGACACTTTCTTCTGTGTACCGACTCCTTGAGTTTGCTCCAGTCTATAGATACCTGTTTCTCTCGGCACCCTCTGGTGCAGCTAATCCAGGACCTGCTGGCGGGGTGTTGGGATGCTGGCACCAGAATCACGTTTCTGTGGCTCCCAAGCCACATGGGCATAGAGGGAAACGAGTTAGTAGATCAGGCTGCCAAGGAGGCAGTTACACTGCCCCCGTTGCCTTTCAAGGTTCCAGCAAGTGATATTCGCTCCCAGCTGCGACATCTTGTTATGTCCCATTGGGAGATGGAGTGGCAGGCCATTCCACTTCCCAATAAGCTGAGAGCGATAAAAGGAACAACGAAGGTATGGAGGACTTCCCTTCGGGCTTCGCGGAGGGAAGCCGTGGTATTATGTCGTCTTCGGATCGGCCACGGTATCTTGACGCACTCCCATCTACTGAAAGGAGAACCCCCCTCCGGTGCCACGAACCTACTACGGTGGCGTAGTAGGGGGAGAGGTGATACTCCCACGTGGCGCGTCCCAGGTGGCGGATAGGGGGGTCCTAACCGGTTTGCCGGCGGACTTGAGGGAAATAAAATACCTCTCGCGGACCAAACACACTACCCCCTGCGGGTGGGGGACGCACATGTAGAATACACCCGCGGTATCCCCTGCCTGTCGTAAGAGGCGACAAAAAGGGGCGACCTTGGCGTGGACATGGATTGCGGTTTGGAATAATGTGATGGACCTCCTGTGGATGGGAGAGGCTGAATACATCCATAGGTAATCCCTGCCTGTCGTAGAAGGCGACTTAAAGGGTCATGTGGCCATGGTCCCCTCTTTATTTTTTATTATTTTTCCGAGGGTCAGATGTAGACCATTCAAAATTTGATGTGCGTGCTGCCCGGCGATGGAGCTCCTATGTGTGCGACTACGCTCGAAAGCCCGTGCCAGCAACCACCCAGGACGCAGCGGGTGGGAGTATCATGTACCCGGGCAGTGGTATCCGCCTGACAACGCAGGTCCCCGCACAGCCGAATGCCAGAAGGACATATTATTATTAATTATTTTTATTTATTTTTTCTATTGTTAGTGCTCTGTACACGCTATGGGGTACATGCTATTGCGGGTGACCGGAGGAAGGGAGTCCTAGTGCTCATTGCCTCGGTCATCCCGTATTAGGCATCGTTCAACATCGGACCCCGGGCAATACCTGCTACGACCAGGTGGGTATTGCCTTGGCTGCTTGGTTCGGCTACAGAGACCCCTGATCGGAGTGGGTGGCATTCGGGGAGGATGCTATCGGGCATGGCTTCCAAACGAAGTCGGCTCTCACAAAGTGGTCGCCCACCTAAGTCTTTAACTTTTGCTTCCCTGAGAGGTTCAACTCCCTGGAAACATGCGCAGCGTGAAGGAATGGGATCCAGCTTCCCTAGGTTTCTGGTCGCTACCAGAACCGATGGGCAGGATTTTAAGCTGGTGAAGTCGATCCTGTTTAGTAGACACATCGAAGGCGTCTATGGCGAACTGGAGGAACTTAAGAAAATGCGCAACGGTAGTTTGCTTCTAAAGACTCGTACAGCACTGCAAGCTGATCAGTTGCTTAAGTGCGAGCACTTTGGCGAAATCCCCGTCAAAGTGGAGGAGCATAAGTCCTTGAACCTGGTTCGCGGAGTCATCTTTCACCGCGACCTTATTTTGAACACTGACGACGAGTTGATGGAAGACATGAAGAACCGTGGCGTGACACACGTCCGGCGCATTACGCGCAAGGTCAACGGTGAAGACGTTGCCACTGGTGCCTTCATTGTCTCTTTCAAGTTGTCAGTGTTACCAGAGAAAGTCAAGGTAACAACTTATCGTTGCGATGTGAGGCCGTACATCCCGCCTCCTATGCGATGCTATCAATGCCAGCGATTCGGACATATGGTATCTCGCTGTTCGAATCAGGCTGTATGTGGTACATGTGGACGAGTAGCTCACGGCGCGGAGGAGTGCACAACTCCATACAAGTGCACTAACTGCTCCGGTTTTCATTCTCCTCGGGATCGGAATTGTCCGACATACCTGAGTGAGAAGAAGATCCAGGAGATCAAGACCCTGGATGGTCTTTCCTACCAGGAAGCGCGCCGTAAGTTTCATTCTATGAATACACCTGCCCGTACACTCGACTATAGCTTGATAGCTCAGAGTCTTCCAGGTTCGTCATTTACGACCAAGACACCTGTCCAGACCGCTGCGCCCAAGGCGACTGTTGCTGCTCCCAGCAACGTCGCGAATAGTCAAAGCTCGAAGGGGGGGACCACCCCACCTTCGACCAACCAGAAGTCTGTGCCGGCTGGCAGTTCCCAGCCGGCACAGCAAGGGGGGAAGACTAAGTCTCCCCCCCCTAGGAGGTTGACGAAAGTCGTGCCCCAGCCGGCGGAGGCGGCATCGTCGACCAGGGCTGGGAAACCATCTCCCAGCCCGTCTAAACTCGAAAAAAGAAGGGGAAGAAGAGCGCCCGTCCTGAGCGCTCTCGGACTTCCCCTGCGAAGGAGAAGTCATGCCCCCCATCTGGGGGATATGAGTCTGCGCCAGGAGGCACTCCTGCTCCAAAACCGGCGCGCTCTCCTCGTAGGGGACCCCCTCGCGCCCGAAAAGCGTCGAAGTTCTGGGCGACACCCCTGCCATCTTTCGATGACGGAATGGATGTCGCACTGTCCTCTACATCTACGGATGTAGAACTAGATAGTGTTTAGGCTTACGAGCATTTTTTCGCTCATAACCTAACACTCCTTTTATAGTCCACACAATGGCACTGTTACAGTGGAATTGTAACGGTTATGACAGGCATCTTGCTGAGTTACGTCAGCTTATTAGTGAGTACGCAGCGAGTATAGTCTGTCTTCAGGAGACCAATTTCAGACCTGGTCATCATACGGTCTTGAGGCATTTCAAACTATACTCGACAGAACGATACTATGCTCACCGGGCTTCCGGAGGCGTTGGCATTTTTGTACGTTCTGATAGCTACAGCGAAGAGGTTCCATTACGAACCCCTCTAGAGGCTGTAGCTGTTCGCGTCTCGCTGCCTGTCATAGCAACAGTGTGTAATGTTTATCTTCCACCCGGCCAGCATCTGAACATCAATGATGTCGCTGATCTTATAGATCAGCTTCCACCACCCTTCCTCTTATTGGGCGATTTTAACGCCCATCACCCCATATGGGGCTCTGAGACGCCTTGTCCCCGAGGAAGAGAGTTGGAAACACTTATAACAGATCTGGATTTATGTATTTTGAACACAGGGGAACCAACTCACTTTAGTGTACGTTACGGCACATACTCTCGCATAGACGTAAGTCTATGCAGCCGAACGTTGGTTCCACTGTTTCGGTGGAATGCACACGATGATCTCTGTGACAGTGACCATTTTTCCATTATTCTTACTTTGTTGAAACATAAACCCGTCGAGGCTCCCCCTCGATGGATTCTTAAACATGCTGATTGGCCAAAGTACACATCACTAGCTGTCTTTCACGATGATGTCAGGCGGACCGTCGGCGAGGAAATAACTTACGTCACCCAAGTTATTCTTGCTGCTGCTGAGGAGTCCATTCCGTTTTTCTCGGGGGCTCCTCGCCGAAAACTCGTTCCTTGGTGGAACGATGAAATAGCAGCAGCCATCAAAGAACGCCGTCGCGCTCATAAACGTTACCGTCGACAGCCTACTGTGGCCAACTTGGTAACATTTAAGAAACTCCGTGCTAAGGCGCGAGTTCTTATTCGACAAAGTAAGAAGGCTTCATGGGAGAGATATGTGTCGTCCATGACGTCACATACTCCATCATCTCAAGTGTGGACGAAACTTCGACGACTTTCGGGTATTCAAGGATCATCTGCTGTACCGGGAATTTCCATTGCAGGCAGTGTCGCCACTGATCCCCTCGCGATTGCTAATCATCTCGCTAGTCATTTCGCGGATGTCTCTGGCTCCGGGAATTACAATCCTGATTTCCTCCCTCTGAAGCGTGAGGCTGAACGTCATCACCTTAGTTTTGCCACCCATGATTCAGAGGACTACAACGTGCCCTTTACGGAGTGGGAACTCCGCAGCGCCTTAGCGCTTTGCAAGGACACGTCTCCTGGACCGGACAACATCCATAACCAGATGTTGAAACACCTTAGTGATGATAGTTTACTACATCTCCTTCGTGTGTTCAACCGAATCTGGACAGAGGGCGATTTTCCGTCTCAGTGGCGAGAGGGCATAGTCATCCCTGTCCTCAAGCCTGACAAAGATCCTAAGTATGCAGGAAGTTACAGACCGATTTGTCTTACAAATTGCCTGTGTAAGCTATTTGAGAGGATGGTAAATCGCAGACTCGTGTGGTGTCTGGAGAAACAAGGACTTTTGTCCGAGTACCAATGTGGATTTCGAGCCGCTCGATCCACTACAGACCACTTGGTACGCCTGGAGAGCTCTATCCAGGATGCGTTTCTCCGCAAACAGCACTTGGTAGCTGTCTTCTTTGACTTGGAGAAGGCCTACGACACCACCTGGCGATATGGCATCCTTTCAGTCCTGCATCAATGGAGATTCCGAGGTAACTTGCCGGTATTTATTGCGAATTTTTTGTCCCTCCGTCTATTCCGTGTCCGAGTAGGGAGGACATATTCGCAATACCACGTTCAAGAAAACGGAGTCCCACAGGGATCGGTTCTTAGTGTCACTCTGTTCGCGATTGCCATAAACGGTATTGTCGCTGCTGCTGGTCCAGCCGTAATACCGTCCCTATATGTGGATGATTTTGCTCTGCACTATAGCTCGTGCAGTATGGCAGTCGCAGAGCGACAGTTACAGCAAGCTATTAGGAGGGTGGAGAAGTGGACCTTAGAACATGGCTTTCGGTTTTCTGCCGCAAAGACCTCCGTTGTCCACTTTTGTCGTCAACGTACTCTTCACCCTCATCCTGAGCTTTATCTAGGAAATGTCGTTCTTCCAGTTGTTGACAACTACCGATTTCTTGGGCTCCTTTTTGACAGTAAATTATCGTGGGAGCCACACGTGCGGGAGCTAAAAGTGCAATGCACCAAGAGGCTTAACCTCTTGAAGTTTCTTAGCAGCACTAATTGGGGGGCTGACCGCGTGGTGCTCCTGCGATTCTATCGGGCACACATTTTATCCCGGTTAGACTACGGCAGTGCAGCATATGGCTCCGCAAGACCAAGCGTTCTTGCGAAGCTGAACAGTATCCACCACAGCGGGGTTAGGTTGGCGACGGGAGCTTTTCGTACTAGCCCCATCGCTAGCCTGCTCGCTGAGTCTGGTGTGCTGCCTCTACACCTGAGGCGCCAGCAACTACTACTTACATATGCTGCAAATTTGCGACAGATGCCACTTCATCCGAGCTATCCCTGCGTGTTCAACAATGGCAACCGCTTGTTGTACGTTGCTCATCCACGTGCGACGCGGCCGGTTGGGATACGCTTGGATAGCAGTTATGAATTGTTTGACGTACCTTCGATTCCTTGCCTTGTCAGACAACCAAGTGGGGTACCTCCGTGGGTTGTGCGACGACCTGAAATCATCCTGGACTTGCACACTGGCCCGAAAGGAGACACGGACCCTTCGATTTATCGGAGGATCTACCTGTCCGTTCTTGGCCGCTATCCAGGTTCAGTCGTCGTTTACACGGATGGTTCACGGACAGATACGAAGGTGGGCTGTGCGTTCGTTGTCGACAATGATCGGTTTCTTTTTGCTCTCCCGGATACCTGTAGTGTGTACACGGCAGAGCTCTATGCTATCTGTGAGGCTCTGCGGTACGCATTAGACAATGAGCGCCGACACTTTCTTGTGTGTACTGACTCCTTGAGTTCGCTTCAGTCTATTGATACCTGTTTCCCTCGACACCCTCTGGTGCAGCGGATCCAAGACCTGCTGGCCGGGTGTTCGGATGCCGGCACCAGAATTACGTTTGTGTGGCTCCCCAGCCACATGGGCATAGAGGGAAACGAGTTAGCAGATCAGGCTGCCAAGGAGGCAGTTACACTGCCCCCGTTGCCTTTCAAGGTTCCAGCAAGTGATATTCGCTCTCAGCTGAGACATCTGGTTATGTCTCATTGGGAGATGGAGTGGCAGGCCATCCCACTTCCCAATAAGCTGAGAGCGATAAAAGGAACAACGAAGGTATGGAGGACTTCCCTGCGGGCTTCGCGGAGGGAAGCCGTGGTATTATGTCGCCTTCGGATCGGCCACGGTATCTTGACGCACTCCCATCTACTGAAAGGAGAACCCCCTCCGGTGTGTACCTGCGGCGACCATCTTACCGTGGTACACATCCTTACGGAGTGCGTGGACCTGGTCGATCTGCGCCGTAGTATTAACCTTCCGAGTACTATCTCCCTTATCTTGCGCGATGACGAGCAGTCAGCAGACCTCGTCATCCGCTTTATGAGGGATAGCGGTCTGTTTTATCGTGTGTGATGTTGTCCTTTGTCCTAGTGTTGTTTATGTCAGTTGCGCTTTTATTTCATTGACTTCATTTTATTTTGTGTTGCGCATTTTAATGTGTTATTTGAACGTCTAACGTAAATTATGTGTTAATATCTGTATTACTGGGCAATGCCTTATTCCTTCAATTTCCTGTCCTTTCTCTTATTTTAATAGAACATAAGGCATTGCGTATTAGATCCACTGACTGTTTTAATCTCACCCTCATTTTTCTTCATCACCATTCTTTTTTAACTCTAGTCAGTGGATACTTTTTAAAATTTTAACTTCATGTCTCATGTCATTCATTTCGTTCCATTAGGGGCCGATGACCTTCGATGTTAGGCCCCTTAAAACAACAAGCATCATCATCATCATCACCCCCTCCGGTGTGTACCTGCGGCGACCATCTTACCGTGGTGCACATCCTTACGGAGTGTGTGGACCTGGTCGATCTGCGCCGTAGTCTTAACCTTCCGAGTACTATCTCCCTTATCTTGCGTGATGACGAGCAGTCAGCAGACCTCGTCGTCCGCTTTATGAGGGATAGTGGACTGTTTTTCGTGTGTGATGCTGTCCTTTGTCCTAGTGTGTTTTGTGTCACTTTCGCTTTTATCCTATTGACTTAATTTTAGTTTGTGTTGCGTATTTTAATGTGTTATTTTAACGTCTCTCGTAAATTATGTACTACCAGGCAATGCCTTATTCTTTTGTTTTCCTGTAGATTCTCTTATTTTATTAGAAAATAAGGCATTGCGTATTAGATCCACTGATTGTTTTAATCTCACCCTCATTTTTCTCCACCACTTTTTTTTAAAACTCTATTCAGTGGATATGTTTTTTTTTTTTTTAAATTTTAACATCATCTCTCATGTCGTTTATCTCGTTCCATTAGGGGCCGATGACCTTCGATGTTAGGCCCCTTTAAACAACAAGCATCATCATCATCATCATCATCATCATCATCAAAAAGTATTTCTAATCCCCCAGACCACGAACCTGCTACGCTGGCGTAGCAGGGGGAGAGATGGTACTCCAACGTGACGCGTCTCAGGTGGCGAATAGGTGGGTCCTAACCGGCTTGCCGGCGGACTTGAAGGAAATAAAATACCTCTTGCGGATTAAACACACTACGCCCTGCGGGTGGGGGACGCACATGTTGAATACACTCGCGGTATCCCTTGCCTGCCGTAAGAGGCGATTACAGGGGTCCCAAGGGATGATTGAATTAGAACCATGAAACTACTTTTGATTCGTACCATCATGCGGGGAACTACATAGGTTGCCTGTACTTGCGAGTAGTACCACTAAATTAGGTACGAAATAGGTTTGTGATACGTAGCAGTACAGAAGCTGGCCTGGGGGTTTCCAGTAGGTGTCGTATGAGTTGCGCCGAGTAAAAGTTGCGCCGTGTTAAAATCAGTAAAACTTGGGCCGTGGTCATTAATCATTCTAGGAACTAGAGGTCTTGTTCGGGAATTCCACAGGCAGGTTTCTTGTTTCAGAATGTGACAGTGTCCAGTCCCTACTTACCCCTTATCAGGGTTTTCCAGCCTTGTCACAAATCCTCGTCACGCACGCATAAAACTATTCGTAATTTCTTACGTGGATCTCGTTGTGCATCGTTTACTTGAAGAACGCGAGCGATGGAGTTCTAGACCACAAAGGGAAGAACAAGCTTAGTTTTGGAAGGTTTTTGCTACCGAAAACGAAGAACAAATAAAGACAATTCCATTGTATGGCAATGTATCTACGATTAAACCAAATGTTGTAAAGGGGCAGTAGTGAGCCTAAAATATCAAGTAATCAGAGTAAAAGAACATGTGTGTGTTCCGAACGAAGCTGCCGTGGATGTGCGCGTTGCAGTCTCAAAATCCAAGAAAAGAGCCACAAAAAATGCCAGCACTTCAGTTCCTCAGGTACGTAAATGTTGATTATTTCTAACATATTCTAATCATGCTATTTTCGTAATTTGTCTTTAATATTGTATCAGATTATATTAGATCGAAACAACCAATAGTTACTTATAACTTAATATGTACATAACATGTTAGTGAATGTTGAATGAAAGTTGAGTGAAAGTTGAATTTTGAAAATTAACGTCCCCTTTTCAGATATTCAAGGAAGAATTGGAACCTCTCCAGAATAGAGGGTACGAGCTGGTCAAAGCAATGCCACAGTATGAGACCAGGAAAGCGACGTTGTATTCACTACGAAGGAAGGAGCAAGGAATCCTCAGGGAACCAGCACGTTCGGATGATATATGCCTTGATAGAAACATTCTTAAAATGTCTGATGGAAGTTCTCTTCTTTTGGCTGTGGATGTTTAGGAAAGAAAGATTTTTTTTTTTACTGAACAGGGGAAAGAAAATAAGACTTTCGTCATGGACGGCACTTTCAAGAGCTGTAGCAGGCAATTTGCGCAGCTATACACTATCCACGTGGATTTAGGCAGCACACAGGAAGAGACGAATATCACTCCAATTATATTCGCACTTTTACCTAACAAAAGGGCAGAAGCATACAATAAAAATGTTGGGAATGTTGAAGAGAATTCCCGACTGGAAACGCGAAAGGGTGATCATTGATTTTGAGTCTGCCAGCATTTGTGCTTTGAAACAGTCACTTCCATTAGCTGAACTACAAGGATGTTTCTTTCATTTTCTCCAGTGTATTTGGAGAAAGGTACACCAAATCGGACTGACAACACTCTGCAAATAATGTCAAGAAGTGAGGCTGACAATTCGGAAGTGCGGGGCTCTTGCCTTCTTGAAGCCTGAAGACTTGTCCAGTTTTTAGACAGTTTTGTGGAAGAATGGCTTGAAAATCATAATTTACCACAAGCGATCTGGAACTGCCACGGAAGACGCCACAGAACAACAAATGCTGTTGAAATTGAAATTAACACTATTCTAGGGAGACCGCACCCACGAGTTAAAGACCTTATTTTGTGTCGCAAATCTGAAGCAGAAAGCTCGAATTTTAAGATTGCCAGAAATGAACTTCATCTTGAGGGCAAAAGAAGAAAAAGAAGTTACGTGCAATTAGACCAAAGGATCTTGAGAGCACGGAGATCTATTTGGAAAGCGGTAATGTAAAAAAATTCATCAGAAACATTTCTTACATCCTCCAACTGGATTACCACGAACCTGCTACGCAGGCGTAGCAGGGGGAGAGGTGATACTCCCACGTGGCGCGTCCCAGGTGGCCGACCACGAACCTACTACGATGGCGTAGCAGGGGGAGAGGTGATACTCCCACGTGGCGCGTCCCAGGTGGCGGATAGGGGGGTCCTAACCGGCTTGCCGGCAGACTTGAGGGAAATCAAATACCTCTCGCGGACCAAACACACTACGCCTTGCGGGTGGAGGACGCACATGCAGAATACACACGCGGTATCCCCTGCCTGTCGTAAGAGGCGACAAAAAGGGGCGACCTTGGCGCGGACATGGATTGCGGTTTGGTATAATGTGATGGACCTCCTGTGGATGGGAGAGGCTGAATACATCCATAGGTAATCCCTGCCTGTCGTAAAAGGCGACTTAAAGGGTTATGTGGCATGGTCCCCTCTTTATTTTTTATTATTTTTCCGAGGGTCAGATGTAGACCATTCCAAATTTTGATGTGCGTGCTGCTCGGCGATGGAGCTCCTATGTGTGCGACTACGCTCAAAAGCCCGTGCCAGCAACCACCCAGGACGCGGCGGGTGGGAGTGTCATGTACCCGGGCAGTAGTATCCGCCTGACAACGCAGGTCCCCGCACAGCCGAATGCCAGAAGGACATATTATTAATTATTTTTAATTATTTTTCTTATTTTAGTGCTCTGTGCACGCTATGGGGTACATGCTATTGCGGGTGACTGGAGGAAGGGAGTCCTAGTGCTCATTGCCTCAGTCATGCCGTATTAGGCATCGTGCGACATCGGACCCCGGTCAGTACCTGCTACGACCAGGTGGGTATTGCCTTGGCTGCTTGGTTCGGCTACAGAGACCCCTGATCGGAGTGGGTGGCATTCGGGGATAATGATTTCGGGTATGGCGTCGAAACAACTTTCGCCAGCAACCTCGGGTAGTTCGCTACCAAGTGATTAACTTTGGATTCTCTAAGGGGGACAACGCCTTGGGAACAGGCGCAGCGATTAAGTTTGGGATCCAGCTTCCCTAGGTTCCTGGTTGCTACCAGAACCGATGGGCAGGACTTCAAGCTGGTTAAATCCATCGTACCACGAACCTGCTACGCAGGCGTAGCAGGGGGAGAGGTGATACTCCCACGTGGCGCGTCCCAGGTGGCGGATAGGGGGGTCCTAACCGGCTTGCCGGTGGACTTGAGGGAAATAAAATACCTCTCGCGGACCAAACACACACCCCCTGTGGGTGGGGGAGGCAGACGAATAATACACCCACGGTATCCCCTGCCTGTCGTGAGAGCCGACTAAAAGGGGCGACCAAGGGATGATTGTATTCGAACCATGCAACTACATGTGATTAGTACCACCACGCGGAGAACACCAAGGGTCGCTTTTACTTGTGCGTAGTACCACTATATTAAGTACGAAATAGGTTTGTGATTAGTAGCACACAGGAGCACCGCGCGGTCGGCTTTTGCAGTACCTGTGATTAGTACAACCATATGAGCGGGACCATGGGATGATAGCTACCATGGACCTGCCTTACCTGTGATTAGTACCCACTATATGAGGAACACCACGGGATAGGGAGAGGTCCCTCTGGTTAGTTCTCTTATGTGATGAACATCATAGGTTTGCGTTGCCTGTGAATGGCGCCGCAGAGTGAGAAAATCATAGGTCTGTATTAATGTCGAACTTCATAAGCTTTGAGTAGTACAATAATGTGTGGAATACCGCAAGTCTCTGCTCCCATTGATTAGTACCGCAACAGGACAGATACCACATTACTAGCGATAAGTATCATTCTGAGGGGCCTTTGACTTGTATTTTGGACCCATTTAGACACCATGCATCCTCGATTTGCTTTTGGAAGTGGTCCCTTGGTCAGTACTACTATTAACTATGATAGTTTTTTGAGTCGGATCCACTGATTGTTTTAAATTCATGTTCATTCATTCATTCATTCATTCATTCTTCATGACATTTTTTATTTTGGTCAGTGGATAATTTTGAACTTTTACTTTGTTGTTCCATTTCGTACCATTAGGGGCCGATGACCTCGATGTTAGGCCCCTTTAAACAACAAGCATCATCATCATCATCAAATCCATCGTATTTAGTAGGTACATCGAAGGTGTATATGGTGAACTTGCGGACCTGAAGAAAATGCGCAATGGTGGTTTGCTTCTGAAGACGAGCACTGCGCTCCAGGCCGATCAATTGCTCAAGTGCGACCAGTTTGGCGACATCCCCGTCAAAGTGAAAGAGCACAAAACATTGAATCTGGTTCGTGGAGTTATTTTCCACCGTGATCGCGTCCTGAACACTGACGATTCATTGATGGAAGACATGAAGCATCGTGGCGTGACCCACGCCCGGCGTATCACACGCAAAGTCAACGGTGAAGACGTTCCCACGGGTGCGTTCATAGTCTCCTTCAAATTGTCAGTGTTGCCCGAGAAAGTCAAGGTAACAACCTATCGTTGGGATGTGAGGCCGTACATCCCGCCTCCTATGCGATGCTATCAATGCCAGAGATTCGGACACATGGTATCTCGTTGTTCGAATCCGTCAGTGTGTGGTACATGTGGGAAAGTAGCTCACGGCGCGGAGGAGTGCACACCTCCGTTCAAGTGCACTAAGTGCTCTGGTCTTCTTTCTCCTCGGGATCGGAACTGTCCGACCTATCTGAGCGAGAAGAAGATCCAGGAGATCAAGACCCTGGATGGTCTTTCCTACCAGGAAGCGCGCCGTAAGTTTAATTCTCTGAATGCACCGGCCAAGACACTTGACTTCAGCTTGATAGAACAGTCCCTGCCAGGTTCCTCATTTTCAACTGGAACACCTACCCAGAAGATCGCTGCGCCCAAGCCAAAGAGTACAAGCTCGAAGGTGGGTCCGTCCCGGCCTTCGACCACCAATATACCTGTGCCGGCTAGGGAACCTACGCCGGCACAGAAGGGGAAGAAGACAACGTCTCCTTCCCTCACGAGGTCGGCGACAGCCGAGCCCAAGCCGGCGGAGATGGCATCGTCGACCAGGACTGGGAAACCACCTCCCAGCCCGTCTAAACAAGAATCGACGGTGGGGAAGAGGAACATCCTTACCAGGCGTTCCTCCACTTCTCCTACGAATGGGGCCCCACGCCCTCCACCTGGAGGGCCTGATTCTGCGCCACCGGCTCTTCCTTCTGGAAGAACTGCGCGCTCCTCTCGTAGGAGGAAACTCCACCCCCGAACTAAGTCGAAGAAACTGAAGGCTTGCATCACCTCGTCCAGTGACGAGGCGCTGCATATGGAGCATGAATCTCCTTCTTCGGATGGTGATGTCGGTGTAGGTTAGGTTAGGTAGCATTACGCTGCTCCTATCCTAAACCTTAGAAGTCCACACTTATAATATGGCACTGTGTAACGGGGTCCATGGGAGTAATATACATATATTATGTATAATAGTGCTAAAGGAAAATCTAAGAATAGTTTCCCTCAAGTAGTAAGATTTATGCAATGAACTATCAAATTAAGAATGAAGGCCGTGGTCTTAGAAATCTCCAACAAGCATTGCTGAGTAACAAGATATTGGGCAAAGGAAAGGATCCTACATAACCTGGAAAGTTAAAGAAAAATGTAAGGAGGAATAAGGGACATTATAAGTGAAAATAGATCAGAAACCAATATAAAATTTAGAAATATATATATATATATATAATAAATCAAACCTCTGACAATTTACATGAAAGGAGGACTATACAAATATAAAATTTTCCCAACCACTTACACGGATTTCAAATTCATTATATAAAAAAAAAAGAGATAAGATATCCAAGAGAAAGAAAGGAAAAGGAGAAAACACCGCAGGAAAGGAAAGGGACAAACAAGGAAAGGATGAATACTGCAATAAAAAGAGAAACCCAGAACGACAAGAAAGGGAAGATGTTCAGTTAGCAAATTCAAGTATACCAGCTGAAAAATTATCTGAGCAAAATGCAAATACTATATGCTGGTCACCACCACTTCCGTTATCACACAGATTAACACTAGGTAACGTAGTTCTACAGCCGAATAATCACAATGTAGTTCCATTAAACCAGTTTCACAATATCCCGAAGCACTGAACGAATAGAAGTGTGTGTACAGTAGAAGTCGCACAGTTGCCAATACACCACACGCACACTTCAAAAGAAAGTTGTTACGAACGTCGTCAATGAAAAGTTTTAAATACAAAAGGGGCAAGTGAAATTTCGGCCTGGAAATGCCATGCTCCCAGTTTAATTTTGCAGGGAAAGTCTGTCCCAATGCAATTACAAATATTTACAGTAAGGAAATCAGTTTGTCATACCTCATCGTGAAGCAAATTGAACTGCCCGCAAATGAAGACTTCTGGGCACATGTAATTAAGGACGAAGTTGACGTAGGATGTTGCTCCCTCCACACAGGCCTAAGTCCATCTCAATATTTCCAGAGGAGGCCAGGTATTTATAGTGTGGAGTAGAATGAGAAATATATCTGGAAGATTCCAGAGATTAGTGAAGCATGCGCGAATAAACCAGGCGGTCACGTGACGTCAGCCGGCAAAAAAAGTTAGATTATCGAAGATGGTGAAGATGAATAGAGTAGAGTTCATGCAAAGTATGAAGTATGCAAGTTCACAGAAGTATACAAGTTCCAGTTGGAGAAAAAATGCAGTTTATATCATGATGGGGGTAAGTCCATACTAATCGTAGAAAAGAGGTTATGTGTGTGGCGAATTTCATAACAGTAGTTGCCGATGAAGTGAAGAGTCCGTTACAACTGTTACAATGGAAATGTAATGGTTATGATAGGCACCTAGCTGAGCAGCGCCAGCTCATTAGCGAGTATTCGGCTAGTATATTCTGTATTCAAGAAACAATTTTCCGACCAGATCATCATGCGGTCTTGAGAAATTTTCGACTATACTCGACAGAATGACATTATGCTCACCGGGCTTCTGGTGGCGTTGGCATTTTTGTCCGTTCTGATACCTACAGCGAGGAGGTTCCAATAAGAACCCCGCTGGAGGCTGTAGACGTTGGCGTTCCGCTGCCTGTCATAAGTACAGTGTGTAATATTTATTTTCCACGAGGCCAGTTTCTCAACATCAATGATGTCACTGACCTTACCGATCAGCTTCCACCTCCCTTCCTCTTGTTGGGTGATTTTAAAGCCCATCACCCTATTTGGGGCTCTGAGTCGCCTTGCCCCCGGGGAAGAGAGCTGGAAACACTACTAACAGATCTGGATTTATGTATTTTGAGCACAGGGGAACCAACACACTTCAGTGTACGTTACGGCACATATTCTCACATAGACGTAAGCCTATGCAGCCGAACGTTGGTTCCGCTGTTTCGGTGGAACACACACGACGATCTTTGTGACAGTGACCATTTTCCCATAATTCTTACTTTGCTGAACCAAAAATCCGTTGAGGCTCCTCCTCGATGGATTCTTAAACATGCCGATTGGCCAAAGTACACATCACTAGCTGTCTTTAACGACGATATCCGGCGGACCGTCGAAGAAGAACTAACTTATATCACCCACGTTATACTTGTTGCTGCTGAGGAGTCCATTCCGTTCTTCTCGGGGAATCCTCGCCGTAAACTCGTTCCTTGGTGGAACGAACAAATAGCAGCAGCTATCAGAGAACGCCGTCGCGCTCAGAAACGTTACCGTAGACAGCCTACTGCGGCCAACCTGGTAACCTTTAAGAAACTCCGCGCTAAGGCGCGAGTTCTTATTCGTCAAAGTAAGAAGGCTTCATGGGAGAGATATGTGTCGTCTATGACGTCACATACTCAATCTCAAGTGTGGACTAAGCTTCGACGAATTTCGGGTATCCCAGGATCATCTCCTGTACCGGGAATCTCCATTGCAGGCAGTGTCGCCACTGACTTCCTCGCTCTAAAGCGGGAGGCAGAACGTCGTCACCTTAGTTTTGCCACCCAAGCTTCAGAAGACTATAACGTGGCCTTTACGGAGTGGGAACTCTGCAGCGCCTTAGCGCTTTGCAAGGACAAGTCTCCTGGACCAGACAACATCCATAACCAGATGTTGAAACACCTTAGTGATGATAGTTTACTATATCTCCTTCGTGTGTTCAACCGAATCTGGATAGAGGGTGATTATCCGTCTCAGTGGCGAGAGGGCATAGTCATTCCTGTCCTCAAGCCTGCCAAAGATCCTAAATATGCAGGAAGTTACAGACCGATTTGCCTTACAAACTGCCTGTGTAAGCTGTTTGAGAGGATGGTCAATCGCCGAAT